>NC_060057.1:6693597-7019704 GCF_905333055.1 Maniola jurtina | reverse complement strand
TTTCAAGATAGATTTCCGCTTGAAATTAAGCAGTGATTTACTGCTTAGGTTTTATGTGTCTAATGTATAGGACCACTCATTATTTCTAGACTTCTTAAGACAATGACAGACCCATTGCGAGTCAATGAGGCTGTGTTTTATATAAACGGTCGAGGCCCGCCAAACACTTTCGATCGGAGTAAATTATATAAACTAAATCAACTATTCAAAAAATATTCCTTTTGACCAATTGAGATGGGTCAAGAGTCAAGACGAAGAATTGAAAATAATGGCGTAAACCAACTATGCCAATGGAAACTTTCATGAGATACAGCATCGTGAAACAGGACTTGATGGTCCATCAAATCTAAGAGTGCATAGTTGTGTACTTCGAATGCTTTCTCCGAGGTGAATAGATCGACCTCCAGGATTACCCACTTTGCAAATATTATTTCCACGCAAGCTCGTATTGCCACTCTGGGAGGTTGGCTATGACATTAGATACAAATTATTTACATGATTACTATACATACCGGATATAATATTGTAAGCTATGGTGTATTTGTCAAGCCATAATTCCAGTATCTGGAATGTTTTATTCAATAAGGATAACAACATCCTTAAACCTTGTAAATATGCTTTATTAACAAATGAATGAATGAAAGAATGAACATCATTCCTCTTTTTCTTAGTAAATGAGAGAGTAACGTCTCGTTGTTACTTTGAATGAGACTTGAACTAAGGCGTAAGAAGTGAGCCTTCTTGAAGCTTCTGAAGGGTAAATTAGACTATCATTTTGATAAGAGTAAAGCATTTGTTCCTTTCATGTCAAAGAGCATGATAGATGAAGATTGTTTATTAATGCTCCCAAGCCTGATCCAAAGCATCCGTTACTAGAACATGAACTAGTGGAGGTAGCTAATATTTCTCCTTTAGCCCTTATAATTTATTTATCGCATCTGCCAGCTTGGAGTGCAGCGTGGAGATCGCTTGATGGATAGACGACATTTAACGAGTCGCAGGGATCCATGCAGTGTAATTACGTGGCATGTGGTAGTCTCTTTATGAGACCTATGTCCAGCGTGGACGTCTAACGAATGATAATAGTGATCTACCAGTATTGGATAGATCTTGGATTATCCAGCGGTCATTGGTTTGTTAACTAGCGTTTCTAACTGTTCTTACATCCATCAGCCCTCTTTGGAGGCATTTTCTAGGGTCTCCATAGTATTTCTAAATAGTTAGACTCACTCTTTCGTGGTCAAAGAACCAATTCTCAAATTTTATATACCAAAAACAGTAAGTTCGACTGTAGTAGATATTAACTTAATGCATGTAAAAAATGTACATGTATTAAGTCTCTTGTACATTTAGCATGTAGTTACTTGCCTTAACTTGCTATGACAAGTTGATAAGTAAAATAGGACTCATATTTCACCATTCTCTTAATATCACCCATAGACACCGTGGTTAGTCCGAACGGCAGGTAGGTTATCATCTAATCTATCTAACTTTCCCGTATGGCCTCAATAAGAAGCACTGACACAAGACTGTTTCACTACATGAAAACAGACTTTGCATGTTTATCAAAATGAAATGTTCTGCCATAACATACATAGTTGTTTCGTACTTTAAGATGTGATCTTGGTCGGGATGACACTTCGGAGTTCGGTACCAGAAACAAGGTGAAAAGGAAGCTTGGCGTGCGGTGCAAGCTTCATGATTCATTTTACGCACTATTGCGTACAGTTCCTTGGGAAAAACAATAGGTGGCTTTTTAAATGTTGGTATGCGATACCATTGAAATAACCTTTGTATAACCTCTGGTGCCTCTATTTTCTTTCATTGCGAAAGACAGTGCACTAAATAACCTGCTTGGAACGAGGTCGGTTTAGTTTCTCTGATTTGTCTTGGAGAATTCGGGTGCAAATAATCATGCTGTGGCTTACTTACCTTTTTGGACCTCCAGTCCTGATTGAGGAACGATAAGAACTTTTTAGATGACCTTTGTAGATATTACCGGTATGTTCGTTTCCACCCCGCGAGGGTGTATGATATAGATCATGTTGGCATCCACCCCGCGAGGGTGGATGATATTGATCATACTGGTATTCACACCGTGAGGGTGTATGAGATTGCTCAAACTAGCATCCACCCCGCGAGGGTGGATGATATTGAGCATACTGGTATCCACCCCGCGAGGGTGTTATAATATTGCTCATGTTAGGATCAACCCTGCGAAGGTTGAATGATATTGATCATACTGGTATCCAACCCACGAGAGTGGATAATATTGATCATTGAATAGGCTCAATGCACGGCAAAGGTAGTCATGGCAGCTCTATGTATTGAAATGGTAACATTTGAAATGCATGGCCCCTACGAGGGGCGGGTGACCATTTTTCAGAAACACAATGTGCATGTCGAGTAGTTCCACGCGATGGAACGGCAACAATTATAATTTTCTGTGCTTGTGAAGCGGCGAACGCGTTCAATGTGTTTTCTATTTATTGCTGGGTCAAATAAATTTATCTTATCTTTATTCAAATACACTTTTGCAATTGCTTTTGAATCGTCAAAATAATTTACCATAGTGTATGCAAAATAGTTCCACGCGATGGAACGGTAACATTTTCAATGCCTTGCCCCCGCGAGAGGCAGCGGACTAATAATAATTGATTTTTGACTGAATAAATGTGTTCTTTTCGACCCAAAAAATATTAACAAACTCCACTCGTTTTTTCCCATATGGATGTAACCAAAAGACCCACCTGGCTCGTGATAATTTCGCAGCGCATCGCAATACCTTCTATGCTGTAGCTACCCACTAATTGTGGAAAGACCCGACGAAGTCTGATTATTGATTTTAGTCAATATTTTAGTTAATTTAATATTATTATTTAAGTTAATATTGATTTTCAGTTAATTTATATACGAATAAAAATAAAGTCAAGAAAGCACAATTTTTAGGAAAACCTAGGCTTATTTTTGTTTATGCAGTATGTGATAGCTGCATAAGCTTTATCTGCTAGAAATTGCAAGGTATCATACTTTTTTACCCCTTTGTTTGTTTCTAGGTCTATGAACCTTGAGTTTTATCAAAGACTTTTTAATGTACTGTGTAGGTACACGTAAAAACCAAGATGCGCTAGCTAAACCTGAAAAACCTGGAACCTGGTTAATTAAAGGTTAGAACCTGTTGAAAGTAAAATCTAAACACGAACTTTGTTATTCGATTTCATCCTGATGATCGTCAGGTGTGATATTTTTATTTTTATAAAGGTTACCTGTAATTTCATTACTATTCGATGTAACAATTTGAATTAACAATAACAATAACTAGAAAAGACATATCATAATCTTAAAAGAATTTCTCGTATAAATCCGAGAGGATTCATTTCAAAATGCAATCGGGGTCATAACTATCGTCATGTACCCTCTAAATAAAATGAGCATATTGTAACAGACTTAAAAGGTAAATTTTAGCTAAATAATATTAATTTCAAATATTTGAAATTCATTTCTAATAATCGGTTTCTAATTGTTACATCGTCTCAAGTACGAAAAGTTTTTAATAACTACCTTCTGGCAAATAAATATAAAGTACTGTGATCCGAACGGACAAACCGTTAAAAATATTGATCACGTACATATTATTATATTTTACATTTTACATAATGTAATATAAATTAAAAATAAGTACTTACTGCGAATTATTCACCAAATTCACTTTATAAAGTACCACACAATAAAATAAAATATCTTGCAACGTTTCGTGTTGACTGATTGCAAGTTGCTTCGACGGCAAACAAAACGCCAATGAAGCCATGGCCGCGCTGAGCAATTTACGAAAACTTTGAGCGCGACCCCGCCAGGTGGCGCCACAAAACCGGATATGACATCAATAAAAGTACGAAAACTGGCATGAAATCGACGGAAACGGAAATGCTACTCTCAATATAAAGCTTCCAGTTACGGTCAAGTTATTTAATAACTATTGACTACTGTATGTTATATGTTAAATCCAGTATCATGTCAATCTTAGTATATTGACAGTATTTATTTTACAATAAATAATTAATGATATGTATTGATAATTTGCATCATAATATTTTACATATTATCTTATTCCTAAATACCGGACTTAACTACAATTGTTAATATTAAGCAGTACATTGACATTGGATCCAGTAGGGGAATAGTAACGTTTCCGTAAAAATATTACAGTAAATATCTAATTTAATCTTCAACTTTATGATTGGGTCAGTTTTAGCATAATAAATATAGACATAAAATTATCTTGATATGACACGGCCATACTGACAAGTACTTCGCTCTCGAAGTACATAGGGAAAAATAAATTTTTAGTATAAAAAATATAGACATCAAAATCATCGTGATATGAGACGGCCATACTGGCAAGTACTTTGTTATAAAGTAATAAAAATATCTACCCATTCGGGAGACTATACATTATATAGTTTTTTTTGTTGTTTTTTTTTTTGTTTTTTTTTTTTGTTTTTTTTGTTTTGTTTTTTTTTTGTTTTTTTTTTGTTTTTTTTTTTGGGTTTTTTTTTGTTTTTTTTTTTTGTCTTATTCGAGAATAAAAACATTTATAATATTTGTCCCATTCGGGAATCTCAATTTCGTCCCATTCGGGAATCTCAATAGTATTTGTCCCATTCGGGAATCTCAATTTCGTCCCATTCGGGAATCTCAATAGTATTTGTCCCATTCGGGAATCTCAATTTCGTCCCATTCGGGAATCTCAATTTCGTCCCATTCGGGAATCTCAATAGTATTTGTCCCATTCGGGAATCTCAATTTCGTCCCATTCGGGAATCTCAATAGTATTTGTCCCATTCGGGAATCTCAATTTCGTCCCATTCGGGAATCTCAATAATAAGTGTCCCATTCGGGAATCTCTGTTTGTTTTTTTTTTTTTTACATTTGGTCAGTTACAGTTGTAACTACTGCGGTTTTTTTTAAACATTTGTACCTAGCACAATTTTTTTTTTTTTTTTTCTTTTTTTTTTTTTCTTTCTTGTGTCATTTAGCATTTAGATTATTAGTATATTTTATATGTTGCTCGGCCATTCTGATAAGTACTTCGCTCTCGAAGTACATAGGAAAATAGAATACTGCAGCCAGTGAAATTTAATAATTGTGGCAACAAAAATACCAACTTAAAAAAAATATATAAGATTATGTCATTTAGCATTTAGATTATTAGTATATTTTATATATTGCTCGGCCATTCTTATAAGTACTTCGCTCTCGAAGTACATAGGAAGAAAGAACATTGTAGTCAGTGAAATTAAATAAACTGCGGTAGCAAAAATACCGACTTAAAAAAAATTAAAATGGTGTCATTCGTAACAAAGTACCGACAAACAAAAAATATATATCAAGTATGATTGTGTCATTCGTAACACAATATTCAAAGATTCAATGTCAATGTAACTGTCATCAAAACTACGACCACACAGAGCTAGACGCCAGACCGAAATAGAACAGATTAGAATTTGTTTTATTTGTTGATATAAAACAATGTACCACATGATATACAATTATTACTGTTTTTTTTTTAACGATTAAGAGCGTTGAAGCATGAGCCTGGAACACAAGTTTAGGTATTTACCCGAGGTTCTTTGTTTGTTTTCGTGAACGGACGTACCCAGCGCAGTTTAGTTTATAACAAACCGTTTTGATCCTAGACGATTTTCAAACAGATTATTTTTTCAATATTTTTAAGTATGTGGTGTTAGTTTGTCGTTTTTTTCAAAACAATGATGTTTTTTAAAACAGTGTATTGTCTTTATAGATTAAGTACGAGTGAATAAAACTTATAATTGTAGTCAGTACTTAATACTAATCTTTTATATACTTGTGTAAGTATAAGAGAGTCAAGAAATTATACAAAATTCAACTTTCTTATATGTATAATATTTACGAAAATATGGTTCCCTTATCATGCACAGTATAAATAGTTACACCTACTATAATAATTTTCACACATATATTTATAAAGACTAAAATAAATGTGAAATCCATCTAAAATTTAAACAGTCTTAAATATTTAATTTGCAATATTATCAAAAATATAATGCAATGCTAATACTCATAAAGACATTGAGCATTTTTTATTTATTTATGGTCCTTTACAATCTTTTCAAATTTTATTGTTAGTACTAAATCGTACTTACCGTAAGCGCAAGACAATGGACAGTACAATGAAAGGGATTAACAGGTACAAAAATGCAGATGTTTCACTTGAGTAGGTATTTATTCATCAAAAATAAGTGCATTGCTACACGAGTAAGCTAGGGATACAAAAACAAAATAAGATAAAGTTCAAAACTAAAAGTACAAAAACCCACCTACTACTTTTAAAGACTTCACCGCAGATGATTGATTTATATTTGAATATGTATAAATTATTTTATACATGTATTCGAAATTTTCATAGTAACTGCTATGATTTGATATCAAACTCGATCCATCTATTTCAAGTTTATTTTTTCTCGATATACATTTTTTTTTCATGTCATGTGTAGGTAAACCAATTTCAATATACTTTTTGGGTTTTGTAGGTTATATCTCTTACATTCGTTTTGATTATGATAAGTTCTTTTATGATATATCGGAAAATTTTATGACATATGACAATATAGCCTCTAACACACGGAATGGTAAAGCGAAGCGAAAGAGAGATCTCATTTATCAAAATTTAATGTGCAGTTTGGCAGTAATAAGTGAATCGATGAGCCAATAAACAAAAAAATACGCAACACAACACGTGACAGGTTGTGATGGCAATCAGGGTGAGGACGCCCCGCACACCCACACAATCCCTGGGCTAATCCGGTGCGGGATAGCGCGGGTGACGTGCGGGTGTGCAGAACGTCCCCCGCCTCATACCTCGATTGCCATCTCGACCTGTCACGTACTATACATAGCTCCCGAAAACTCAGTCCTCTCTTAGTTGGATAAAGTATTGTTTTATCCATACTATATATATATATATATATATATATACTATATACTATATACTATAATATTATAAATGCGAAAGTGTGTCTGTCTGTCTGTCTGTCTGCTACGCTTTCACGGCTCAACCGCTGAACCGATTTTGATGAAATTTGGTACCAACTTAGGATATTTTCCGGGAAAGGATATAGGCTACTTTTTATCCCGGAAAACAAACAGTTCCCCCGGGATAGCACGCTGTGTTTCACGCATTTGTCGTTCAATAACGCCGCAACAGAGCTACGGTTTGACGGCATTTTTTGCACAGACATAATTGAAGACATAACAAGTGATACAGACTACTTTTTTTCCAAAATAAACAAACAGTTCCCAAGGGACGGCACGCTATTTTTCACGCATTTGTCCTACAATAACGCCGCAATAGAGCTACGGATTGACGGCATTTTTTTGCGTAAACATAGTTGAAGACCTTGCAAGGGGTATATGCTACTTTTTCCAGAAAAAACAAACAGTTCCCACGGGATAGCATACTATTTTCTCGTATATTTGTCGTTCAATAACGCCACAACAGAGCTATTTATTAACGTCAATGTTTTGCATTGACATAGTGGAGGATCTAAAAAGTGAAATAAGCAACTTTTCTCTCTAAAAATCAAACAGTTCCTGCAGGATAGCATGCTATCGTTCAGGCATTCGTCATTCATTAACGCCGCAACAGAGCTACAGATTGACGCTTTTTTTTGCAAAGACATAGCTGAGAACCTAATAAGTAATAAATGCAACTTTTTTCCCGAAAAATATGAACACTTTCCGCGGGATAGCATACTATTTTTCACGCATTTGTCGTACAATAACGCCGCAACAGAGCTACGACGACGATTGACGCTTTTTTTTTGCAAAGACATAGCTGAGAACCTAATAAGTAATAAATGAGACTTTTTCTGCCGAAAAATATGGTCATTTTTTTAGGGTTCAAGCAAAAACGGAACCCTTATAGGATCACTTTTTTGTCTGTCTGTCTGTCTTTCCGTCGTGTTTGTCAAGAAACCTATAGGGTACTTCCCGTTGACCTAGAATCATGAAATTTGGCAGGTAGGTAGGTCTTACAGCACAAGTACAGGAATAAATCTGAAAACTGCGAATTAAAAAAAAATGTTTCAATTTTCAAACTAAGGTAACTATACCAAGTGGGGTATTATATGAAAGAACTTTACCTGTACATTCTAAAACAGGTTTTTATTTATTTTTATGCATAATAGTTTTTGACTTATCGTACAAAATGTTGGAAAAAATAGCCGAGTACGGAACTCTTAGTGCGCGAGTGTGACTCGCACTTGGCCGGTTGTTTTGCATAGACATAGTCGAGGAAAAAGTATTATAGACTACTTTTCCTTTCAAAAAAAACAAATAGTTCCCGCAGGATAGCATGCTAAAACACATGATAAAATAACTTAGGCATTGCATAAAATATTGTAACAAACCTCAATTATTATTAAAACCTTGAATCACGCGAGCGATGCCGCGGGTAATAGCTAGTTCAAAAATAAAACCATCATAAAGATCCACGAGGGATGACCACGTGCAAATGATAGTAATTATCCTATTGTTTCAGGTGTTATGGTAGAGTGTACAATGTATACAACCAAAATCTAAATACAAAATACCGTACTAATGCTGTAAAAGACAATAAACTAATGCTATTATGCAAATGAAAAAAAAGAAATCATAATGGAATACAAGAAACCGCGCTAATGCCATAAAAGGACGATGAATCATCAAAATTTTATTTAGCGGCTAGGACAAATAGCAAGGCTATTGGGATATAGCATTGTCAGCCGGTAATAACTGTAAAACTATAAGCCCCTAAGAATATTTGATTCTGAAAAATTATAATTCTAGTCAATAACTAATTATACAAAATTCAACTTTCCGTTTATTTAAAAACATGGTTTTCCTTATCACAAACGGTATAATGAAACCTTGAGTATTGAGTTTTACATATTTATAAAAGCTCTTGAAATAAATGTGAAACCCATGTAAAATTTAAACAGTTAAAAATTTATTTTTTAGAAATCATTAAAAATATAGATCAATGCCACTGCTCTGATAGGCATTGATCTATTCTCTACCGAAATCGCGTTTTACAATTTTTTTCAAATTTTGAAAATTAAATTGTTCCCTTTCAATGACAGGGAACAATAGATACCAATGCAGCTATTTGCTCGAGGCAATACTTATTTATCAACTAGCTGATGCCCGCAGCTTCACCCGCGTGGATTTAGGTTTCTAAAAATCCCGTGGGAACTTTTGATTTTCCAGGACAAAAGTAGCCTATCCGTAATAGCCCGTCCCCGGGATGCAACGCATTTCTGTACCACGTAAAAAACATCTAAACGGATGATCCTTTAAAAATCCCGAGGGATCACCAGGATTTAGGAATGCAATTCCTTACAGCATCATATAAACACAATTTAAAAATATACAAAAAGTTTTAATCTATCTTTAAGAAAAAATAGCGAGTATTAAAAATACCTAGTATTGAGAAGTGATTGTCGCACTACAATTTCAGGTAAATCGTAAATAATCCGATAACAATTGCTGAGCAAACAAGCGTTACGTCCGTTCTCGGAGAGGCCTCGGCCGATACTAATTTCCTAGTTCAATTTACTATTGCTTGTTGCACGGTTTTGTAGTGTGTTTCAAGATTATTTTTTGGAAACAAATATTAATTAAATTTAATTTTTTTTTTCTGTTTATATTGCAAATATGTTCTTCTTTAATGAGTACTTAGTTTTATTTATAAATGAAGAAAAATAACCCACCTAAATGACAGTTTTATGTGTCTGTAGTTTTATGAAATTATGACTTTTTTGTTTGAATTTTTATAATGTAAAAAATGCCAAACGAAAGATTTGGTTCTGTCATCTTATTAGTTCAGGACCTTTTCTTTGGTAAATATATCTCTTTGTAAGAATCGACCAAGTAACTTTTGATGTAGTGAACGTCAAAGATGACACGAAATCCAAAATTCAGTGATAGTCTTTTGGTATTTTAGGCAATAAAAGATAAACTATGAATAAATTGCAAAATGTTGTCTGTCAATTTAATAAAACAGGAAATATTCTACAAAGTAGTATATACATGTTTTACATAAATGCAGTGTTTAATAAAATATAGGGGGGCAAAATGGCTTAAGAATAGCTCATGCCGGTTCAACACTCTTAATAACTAATTCATAACCGTTAAACCTAAGAGTCAAAATCTCGTATTTCTAGTCGAGTTCCGTAGGCTCTTTGAACCCACCGCATTATTATCCCAAGAAAACCTACCATTAGATGTAGGAATCCTTTCCACGCGGCTCGATTCAATAGTTTTAAAACAAATCGAATATTACTTCTCTTAGATGCAATATTATGTGTAATAGTAAAGATATCCTTCACAGTAAAAGCCTTGAAACACAACAAGTAAACACGTAAACAAATTATGTCACCGTCACTTGTAGGAAAGTCATACCTATAGATAAAGTTACTAATATAATTATTGCTACTAATGAAATGTGTTCAAAGAAAACAAGTGATAGATTTAAAATATTAATGTAAATTATTTTTGTTGGTTGAAATAAAATCGTTTTTGTATTTCTATATGTAACTAAATGTTATTATTTGACTGCTTAGATTCAATTTATTTAAAAAAATCTCGATTTCAGTTCGTCTTAAATAAAAAAGCCACTGCCTTAATAATGTTTTCATTTATAACAACCCCTTTGTTTACTTATTGGTCATAATTTAAAAATCAGGGTCACATGCCTAATGAAAATGTCCGTTTGTCAAAATTATATTTTATACATATTACAGGTCGCCGAGTCATATAAAATAATTGTTTCAGTTATTTACTTATTTTATAGTTTCTATAGTGTTACTATTGATATATGTTAAAAGTTTTATTCGGTTATTATAGTTAAGAAATCTGTATATTTGTTGCAATATTTTAATACGTAGAATATAATGTTTGGTCTCTCATTTATTTATTTTTCACATTTTATCCTATTTTTAAACAATATGTTCAAGACCAATTATACTGTTTACCAAGCCAGATAATAGATGGCGCTGTACGACCAATATGTCGCGGTCTTGGTCGATTATGTAAGGAATATATACTCATGTAAAATATTGATCAACGAGTGTTCGTCCTTGGGTTCAATAAACCGGCCTCGCCTTTTTAGAACAAACCGTGGTTTTTTTGTTACGACCTGCGGTCCCTCAGAGCACGGCGGGCTGGAGCGGGAACATTTTGTTCCTTCAGAACCGGACTTTTTTTGAAGAACAAGTGGTCCACTGGAGTGGACCACTCACCGTACTCGCAGTGGATCGCTGCAGACACCAGAGTACGTGGATCCAGCAGCGGCGGCAGGCGCCGGCAGAGGGCGCTAGCAGCGTGGACCAGCGAGAGCGAGCGAGACGAGTGGTGCAGAGCAGGACAACCCTAGTACGCCAAGGATGGATTACCAAGGACCAGTTTGACAGGTGTCAAAGTCAAGCTGACAGGTGTCAAAGTCAAGTCTGACAGGTGCCAAAGTCAAGCTGACAGCTGTCATCGTGACGTGTGAGTGCAATAGTTCAAGTGAAGTGTCAAACCGTGAGTACAAACCTTCAAATCAACTTTTCAAGCAAAATTAAACTTTATGTCAGTGATTCATATTTCAAGCAAAATTGAACTTTATTTCATTGGTTTCAATAACTTAGAAAATTCAAGCTAATAAGAACATAGAATTTGAAACTTGTAAAAATATTAGTGAATCTTAACTTTAACTTAGAGTAAATTGCATGCTAGTTAGGACTTAGAATAATTTCACTAAAAACGAGGGAACGGGGAACCTATGTCCGATTTCCCCTAGAACTGTTTAAATTTCAAACACTTGTAAAATTTTCAAGAAATATCTTGGGACATAGAATTTTTTCGATCAGTAAAACACTTGTAAATTTTTCAAGATAAAAGAACATTGAAATTATTTAGAACATAGAAATTTTAGATCAATCAAACACTCGTGATTTACATGATGGTATAGACATAGAATTATTTTGATTGATAGAACACTTGTTAATTTAATCGAGAACTTTGCTTTCACTTGGTTATTTTCCAAGTTGCTTAACTTAAATTAGTACAAATGAATTATTTAGAACACTTTTAGTTTGAGTTCAAATGAGGACAATGATTATTTAATAGGTCAGTAAAGAGGTGAAGTTTTAGCTAAGTAGATCAATAATTAATTTAATTTGAGTACAAAATGGAAGGACTAATAAATGTGCAGTTAGATTTACATAATTCAATTAAAAAGGATTTATCCAATTTTAAGAAAAGTGCAAAAGAAAGGATAAGCAAAGAGTACATAGAAATTAGATCGGAAAGTTTAGAAACCGATTGGTTATCTTTTAGAGCAAATCATGCTAAATTGTTTGAAATTTCACAACCAGATATTTTAGCAAGTACACAGTATGTTGTAAAAGAAATTTATGATATTACTAAAGATCACTATTTCAATTATAAATCTCTGTTAATAAGAACTTTAAATCAACTTAGGTCAACAGAAAGTCAGTCAAGTCCTAGTACAAATAGTGATAAGGTCAGCCCGTTAGTAAAGCTTCCAAAAATTACTATTCCAACCTTTTCGGGTAGTTATTCAGAATGGACAACATTTCGTGATTTATTCGTTTCTCTAGTTCACAATAATACTGATTTAGACAATGTACAAAAGTTAAATTATTTGAAATCTCACATAACGGGTGAGGCAGAGCAAGTAATAAGGCATACACCAATTACTAGTGCAAATTACAGTCGATGCTGGTCTCTATTAGAACAAAGGTACAACAATAGAAAATACTTAGCGAAATGCATCTTTAAACGCTTGTTTAGCATTAAACAGATGAACACTGAGTCAGCATCTGGTCTAAAAGACCTTATAGACACCACCATAGACTGCTTGAATGCCTTAAAAAATATAGACATTGATGTTAGCACATGGGATATTATCATAATTCATATTGTTACTTTCAAACTCGATTCCGAAACACGGAAACAGTGGGAGCTACATATTTCTAGTTCAGTCGATTCGAATCAATTGCCAACCTTAGAACAATTTAAAACTTTTATGGAAAACCGTTTTCGCGCTTTAGAATTTGTAGATTCTAGAAAACCTTCAGTACAGTACAACAGTGGTTCTAGTTCAAAACCAAAGTCTTTTATAGCTACAAATACCTCAGTTATGCGCTGTGAGTATTGTTCAGAGCAACACAAATTGTGTTTTTGTAAGAGGTTTGCTGGTGAAGATATCGCAACAAGGCGTGACTTTGTGGCCAAGAATTCAATTTGCGTGAACTGTTTAGGCAGCAATCACATATCTTCTCAGTGCAGAAATCCTGGATCCTGCAGGATTTGTAAATTGCGTCACCATTCCCTTTTGCATCAAGAGGTCGAGAGCACAGCTTCCAGTTCAACGGCAGAAAAACCTGTTGAGAGTACTAGCACTTTAACTAATACTCCACCAATAGTTTCATGTCTTTCAACTCAAAGGATTTCCAGTTGCGGTCAGGTTTTACTTCCTACGACATTAGTAAACACCGAGTCTGAAGCTGGTAAGGATCATATCCTCAGAGTTTTGTTAGATCAAGGATCGCAGGCCAGTTTTATAACTGAGGCTGCAGTCCAGCTGTTGCGTCTTAAGAAGACTCCTGTAAGCGGAACGATTACTGGACTAGAAGGAAACAAAGCCATACGATCAAAATATGTAGTTACCATCAAATTAAGATCAAGGACAAACCAGGACAACAACATACAGGTCACAGCTTACGTGCTGAAGAACATAACTACGTTTTTACCGGAACGTCAAGTGCATAACATGGACTGGACAGAATTTAAGAACTTACAACTAGCAGATCCCCATTTCAACACTTCCAAGGCAATCGATTTGCTGTTGGGTGCTGATATTTATAGCCAAATAGTACAAGAAGGCATAAAGAAGAGCCGTAATGGGAAACTTATAGCACAAAGAACAACATTAGGGTGGATTCTGTCTGGCACAGTTAACGAACAATTTAACAAGAACAACGAGGACACTCCGAAAATATCGGTTATGCATGCTCAGGTCACTGAAAGTAAAAATTCAAAACGGATAGAAGTAGAGCAAAAGTTCAAACCAAGAACACCAAATAGGACAGATGAAGGTCGCAATCGGACACGACACCTGAACGTAACCAAAACCCCACCATCACACAAAAGGCTATCGAAGAATTTAGATCTGAAACAAATAGAACACAACAGAAATTTACAATTAGGACATATAAAATCTGTAAACATAAACGACAGAGAAAATAATGGAACTGTCTACTTACTACATCATGCATTCGTGAGAAACGATAAGACAACCTTAAAAGAGCAAGCTGAAAAATGGAATAACAATAAAGTAGATATATTAACAAGCATATATAAGAAAGAAGATCAAGAGAACATACAAAACCACACACAAGAAATCGACAAGCAACAGCAAGACACCTTAAGCAAGGGTAAGCACAAACAGAACACAATGGAAAAGAACAAACAGAGCAAAATTAGCCTCAAGATCAAAAAGGACATGCAGAATAAAAATGAATATTAGAACAAAAAAAGGACAACTAGAACTAAAAGAACGCTAGAACAAAGTTATAGAACAAAAAGGACAACTAGAACAAAAAGAACAACTAGAGCAAAAGAACAACTAAAATTAAAGGCCAAAAATTATTAAGGACAAACCAAAGATCAAGGGCAAAATAAAAATGGAAAAAGAGTACCATAGGATTTAGAACTTACTTTATCCGAAGCGAAGATCAATCTAGATGCTCGGTGAATACTGAAGCCAACGTCTGGACCTGAAACAAAAAGATCAATATTATCAGTTAGTATACATCATATAGGCCACTAGAGTGGATAGCACTAAGTATAAAAGAAAAAAATATTTATTCAAAAAAAAAAAAAAAGCATACGGTATAGCAAAATAGCAAAAGACAATTTTAGCATAATTTTAAAGAAAATAAAAGAATACTTACCTTGAAGAAGTAGAACAACTTACTACAGTACAAGTCCCACGGTAGTGAAGCAAATAACAGAAGCTAGTATTAAATTTCACAAGTTCGGTGAATCATTTAAATAAGTATACACAGTGCAGATCACAAAATCCACATTAGGTATCCAGTTGCCGACAGAGTTAAAAGTTCATTCGGAAGGAGATCAAACTCTCATTTACTTTAAAATATTTACTGAAGAAGAAAGTACGAACCGATGAATTTAAGAACAATATTTCAAGTACTTAGGAGGACAAAAGTTGCTTACAATTTAAAATATACATTAAAATAATATCTGGAGACAGTTCAGATCTCAGTGACTCTCTGCCGTTTACACCGGTATTTGTAAGATCCGTAGGGCCACTGATAGCTGTACCAAAGGTTAATAATACTTAACTATTTTGAGTCCAATGTAAGTATACTGAAAAGGTGGCAATTCATTCAAAATGCGATTAGTCATCGTTGAGGTCAAACTGTTACTAGATCAACACTGTATGTATAGGTTAGTTAGATAATAAGAAATTGTTATAGTTTAAGATTATGTATAGCTCAAGTCTGATAATATCTATAGTTCATAAGATCAAATTTGTAAACTTATTTCATGTAAGAGCAAACCATTGCATGGTTTAAAAGCGCAATTTAGTTCATTTATGATTGTTTAATTTAGTTCAAAAATTCAAGACTAGTGCATTTACTGTAACAAAAATTCTCTGTAAATTTTTAATATAAATAAATAATAAAATAAAAATAAAATAAAAATTTAACATTATGTAATTTCAAAGTTCAACCAAGTTCATTTATAGTTCATTTAGCACAAGTTTCAAACCATGTAAGACCACCCACCAAGAACATAGTCATATTTACGAGTACATAATATTAACACATTTAATTAAGGACATTTCTCACTAAATGTCCTTGGCGGGCGGTATGTTCAAGACCAATTATACTGTTTACCAAGCCAGATAATAGATGGCGCTGTACGACCAATATGTCGCGGTCTTGGTCGACTATGTAAGAAATATATACTCATGTAAAATATTTATCAACGTGTGTTCGTCCTTGGGTTCAATAAACCGGCCCGGCCTTTTAGAACAAACCGTGGGTTTTTGTTACTACCTGCGGTCCCTCAGAGCACGGCTGGGGAGGGAACACAATAAAATAACAAAAACAACAGAAAAAATAACAGAAACACAGAAAGAACAAAAAATAAAATAACATCAACAACAAAATCAATAAATAACAGAAACAAAAGAGAAATAAAATAACATAAACAACAAAAAACTAAAATAACGGAAAAAAAAAATTGAATAAAAATATGATAAAATGGATCCCACTGGCAACAGGGTGGGTTGGACCCAAGCCGCCAGTGGTCAGGGCTCCAGAGTGAGGAACCTCCTCACAATGCGTGCCGTCTCAAGAACCACTGCCTTCTGTATCTTACCCTTGATCCAACAGTTAAGCGACAGTTTCTTAAGATGTTGGTCGAAACTGTTCGCAATAAGACCGTGGACTGATACAACTATCGGTACAATAATCGCTGAGTCAACACTCCACATGGCGGTAATCTCATGGGCCAGGTCCAAGTATTTCGATACTTTTTCCTTTTCTGCTTTCACTAGATTATCGTCATGTGGAATAGTGACATCAACAATCATTGCTCGACGCGCTGATCGGTCAACTAGCACTATATCAGGTCTATTGGCTACAATATACCTGTCAGTGATAACCGACCGATCCCAGTAAAGCAGGGCACTGCTATTTTCAAGAACTGACATTGGGTCGTACCTATAGTACGGCACCTCAGTATCTACAAGGCCATACTGAAGAGCAAGTTGTTGATGGATTATCTTGGCTACTTGATTATGTTTGTGTAAGTATTCGCCGTTAGCAAGATAAGAACAACCGGAAACAATATGTCTGAGGGATTCCCCAGTAAGATGGCACGCACGAATATAATAATTATTATTATTATCATTTAGACTGTTTCAGTACCTATTCAAAGTGTGTCTGCGAGTTGGAGTAAATAATAGACGCGTTTTACCTACCAATAAAACGCATATTAATTTACTTACCTTACTCGATGCTTAATAATAATATGAGATAGGCGCCATTTGTCCCGCCTTAACGCATCTATCTTGCTCTATCATATAGCGCTGTCCCTCTCTCTCCACCACCAACGCCAGCAGTACGGAGCTTGGCCACAAGGTGGCTATTTTATTCATTGCGTTGAATATCACCAGGCAGAATTCAAAGTTAAGCATCGAGTAAGGTAAGTAAATTAATATGCGTTTTATTGGTAGGTAAAACGCGTCTATTAATTTGACTGTACCTTACTCGATGCTTAATAATAATATGAGACGTGTTTGTTATCGCCTGGTGGTGGTGGTGGTGATCTGCGCCATACAAAGATTTAACATCTTTGACGCCAATGTGACATATATATAAGACAACTGATATGTTGAGCAAATAATGCCATTTTCTTGCTAAGAAAAGAGAAAACAAAAATTACGGGGTGTAAATCCTCATTAACAAACTATTCACATGATTGCGAATTAAGAATGAGTTTGCAAATCGACATACAAAATAACAGACAAGATATACGCGTGTATGTATTACATCAGGCAACCCATTATAAGCTAGGCAATAAATTTAGCAATAAAATTATATGCGTGCCTGTATGTGTAATACTCAGTCAATAGGTAAGGCTGACCTCACAAACACTTGTAAATATCTACATTCTTTGCATATAAAGTCTACCTATTAATTAGACAGCATCAATATTAGGATAGTGATTAGTCATGAAAACAATTGCCATTGCAAGAGTGATTAAATATTTTAGACTCACTCTATGAGTCAATAACATAATATATACATACCATCAAAAATAATATAACTGGGTCGAAAAACAGCTATTTCAAAAACATTAGACAATTGACCCAATCGTTTCGAAATCATACTGAGATTATTACCGTCCTGCATGAAATCCTCGGACATCTGATATCTTAGATATCTACTACGAACAATTTAATCACAACGAACAATCCTGGGTAAAAATAAATAACTTAGTACATGCGCAAAACATGCCCTGGAGCGAATTTAAAATGGAAAGGTTCCTTTGTTTAAAATAACTATGACCAGGAAAAATCTTCCCAGAACAGTCTAGTTTCTTTAGTTCAGTGTCCTTTTCTTGGCTCATAGCTTTGCTATTTAGAAAAGTTCGTACAGTTCTCACCAGAACAGAAGAAAGTCTTAATTTGAAACTCATAAATAAACAATTCATCATTGTTTAGGTATTTCCTTCATGCTCTTTGTTTTATCATTCTACAAGAATTGGGATGATGCCACTGTCAAAAATAAATTATAGCAAATTAAGCTTTTGGTTCCTTGCATATCATGGACTTCCGCAAAAAAAAAAACGCCTGCTTCTATAATACATGATAAAAAGTCGCTGATTTGACTAGCAGCCATCCTTCCTATTATTAGAATTAGAAGTTTATTTTAAACTAAGCATGAAAAGTTATAAGGAACACTCTACAACCTGCGTTGGGCGGCTGTAGCTGGGACACTTTGAACCAGACCAAGGACTTGTAATGACTTATTGTTAGCCGAAATGTTGACTTCATTAATTAATGATGAAGGGATTAATGAGTTAATGCCACGCTATGGTGATAAAACGTAGTTATTACAAACTGTCTTCTGGCACAATACTTAGTCATTCCAAGATCTGCCTTGGCGCGCTCAATATTACAATGTTGTAAAGATTTTAACTTCGAAGCAAAAAGGGAACAAAAACCTTTTGGAGACGTCTCTCAACAAGCTTAAAGTTTCATAAAACGAAACTTACTGGAAATCCTATCACCATGTAAAGGATTATTTAAATGATAAGAAAGCTTAGGAATGAGTTTCTTAACAACTCCGATAGCTTGTAAACACTACATTATGTGAAGTCAATAAAGATTTGTTGTTATTAAATATTAATCTTTTTGTGAAGTGGTGATAATTTAAAGAACAGGACCCAGCTGAGCCTTGTGAGCCTTTCTCATACCTGGGCGCATTTCGAACCCTCGTTACTTTAGTTTTGAAGTTTACGTAATGAAGTATCACCATTACATCATCATAAGAACCCAAAATTTGACAGTCGAAAAGTGACAAAGACAAGGTAGGTAAGTACTACTTTGAATAATTCTTTGACTTTGACATTTTATGACAACAATGTTTAACTACGCTGACTTGAAGACAGTCAGCAATGCTCGACAATTCACAAAAGATATGAAAAGAAATCGACCAAGCTCAATCATAAAAGTGGATATTTCACTGGTGAAAACAAGGAATATTCTCACAGTTTCAAATTATTGAAAGTTTTATGTTACCCAAATAGCCCGTGCCGAGGATCAGGACATAGTTAGGGGCACGGTAAGCTGATTCGGTACGAAAATTCAATCCTTGCACAATAGTATCCGAACAAAATGTACAAAAAAAACTGTCTTAACATGTTCATTTGACATCTTGGATTAGACTGATATCGCTCCAGCGTCGGACATACCTTGCTCCTGGAACTTTTTGCACACAGATCTAATTCCCTCAGAATTAATAACCATGTTACAATTACGAATAACTATGAAATTAAATCACAACCCCTAAACAAATCTTAAGTTCTGATACATCAGGCTGGATCAAAGTTATTATTCGAAATATAGAAATTCGATAGATTTGAAACGAATTTTTGTCCGCTGAATCAGTTTCTGAACCAAAATTTTGAAAATAAAGGGGTTGTTTTATTTTAAAAGTATAACCATGAATCTTCTGCCACGAGCAGAGCATGTAAAAAATTTTGTCATGTGACTTTGAACTGGAAAACGATTTTAACAGTTAACATTAAATTTTCCATGTAAGAAGGCTGTCTTGTTTAAGATTATAGAATGAGATAGTAGCACAATTTAAAAAAGTTTTGCTACACCAGGCACGGCTAGGTGCGAATAAATCTAGCATTTCATTCTGAAGTCTTTCTCCGCCATACAAGTATGCGGTTAGCAAATTCTAATTCCGAGGAATGCCAAGTCTAGAATCATAGTCGGCATGACCGTTGTTTTTTTGCAAAACTGAAAATGTATTAGACTATGATCCAGGATTGAAACGTACAAAATACTAAATAACTATTAAATGTCCCAACTTTGAAAGCATGTTTCTGAGAAGGAGCAATCTTAGATTTAGGGGACATTGTATGAAGTTACATGTCATCATCATTGTCAAATCCATTAAAACACTTTCTGACCAACAGAGTCGGTCACATATGGAATAATTGCCCAAGGATGTGGTTATGACAAGCTCTGTTAACCAGTTCAAGAAAACATTAAACAAACATTCGGAAAACTCGAAGCACTTCTGATATAGACGAATCAGCGAAAGCTGCTTAGTCTATTATAAATAATAATAAATAATGATAATAGTAATCTGGTAGCCACGATGCCAGTTCCAAGAGAGGAGCAGATTGCGTCCTCTTCTATCATAAGTCCATGCTAGACGAAAAAGCTGACCATGACCTTGGAAATGAGGTGATACTTTTAAACAAACTCTAACATCCTTGTTGACTTTCCATCAAATGCATTGCACTTAGCATACATGCATTTACATCAAAAATATACTGATTGATTGAAACTTACAATAACCGCTTTCTCCTGGAATGCATCGGTTTGGTCCAAGGCCCGACAAAGAGAAGTCTGCCCACTCAAGCACGAAACGCGATGTCCATGCAACGTTGTTTGTGAGAGAATAAGCTGCAAAAGGCATGTAGATGGAAGAAAGGAGATTCTGATACCATCATCTCAAATCCTTCGCTTCATGCAGACCAATAATATGAGGGAAGGTGCGAAAACCTGCCATTCTTCAGAAAATACAGTTTCGAGAGCCGAAAGAGTGGGTCACGTGGACGCAAACCGCCCCTGTTGGCGCAAACATGCACTCGCACTCGCGTACTGTTGCGGGCGCCACTCACGCACGAAGTTCGCACGCTCATGTCAGTCACTGAACAAATCTACCTGATCAGTTGATCACTGGGCAAGCTCATATAGACCACAACGATATATGACAAGTATAGAGTCATTAGGTTAGTTGTAAATAGTAAAAATATTATTATATAATTAAAACTATTTAACCCTTCTCATTTAGTGAAGACAGCCCTGCTCTGTAGTGAGCTGGTGATGCGTTTATCATGATAATGAATTTAGGTTAACTTATCCATTGAATTAGCGTGTAATGATAGAATTAAGTTTTCCAAATAAAAATAATAAATTGCTTTGTTGGTTTTCCTTTTATGTATTTATAGGCACCTTTACTTGGTCAGAAGTATGGCTCCTTTAGCTTGAGAGGTGTGAATAACACACATTGTTATAAACTTAATACTTGCTGCAATTAGCCAGCAGCAAGAGAGCGACAGCCAATTCAAGATGATTGCATTGCTCACTGTACACACTGTAGATGTCAATTTATGGCAATAGGACTGCGATGCTCGGATGACTCCCATTAAAAATATCGGGAGCTTGTAAAAAGCGGTATGCGATACGCTTTATGAGATATAAGAATATATTTATATTCCTATGTGTAATTTCGGAGCTTTTACTTTTCCCAATTTGTTTGTAACGTGACGCAAGTGGCCTTTGAAATTTATATCAATATATCGGAATATATATATATATTTATATATATATTCGGTATCGCTTTGAACCCATACCTTCTTTAATAAGGTTATGCAAAAGACCATAAAATTATTTATTTCGTGACTGAAAAGAGAGCAGCTGTGCTCTTAGCAACGACTACCCTGTAAGGGCGAGTAGGCATGAACCATTACAAACATAAATGCACGAGGTGTGCCGACCAGCCCGCGTAGTTCAACTGTGCCTGCGAGGCGTAGCTAGGTTTTTAATCGGCCAAAAACATTAGGTCATAAGCCTATACCTGTAAAATTAAGCTAAAGTTCTACAGATATTTTCCCTCAACCAGACGAACCAAAGGAGGTTTCGACGAAAAAACAGGTATAACGGAGCGTAAACCTTAGCATAGATATCGGTGACGCCCAAGAGCGACTGATTGATATCCCACTGAGACCATAACAATGTCATGCACACTCCCGCGAGGAGTTGCTTACTTGGCTTTTACACTGCGCCTGCGAGGCGTAGTTAGCTTATTAAATGGCCCATGCACTCCCACGAGGAGGCATTTAATTTCTAAGCTGCACCTGCAAGGTGGATCTAGGTTTTTAAATGGCCTATGCACTCCCGCGAGGAGGCATTTAATTTCTAAGCTGCATCTGATTTCTAAGCTGCACCTGCGAGGTGAATCTAGGTTTTTAAATGGCCCATGCACTCCCGCGAGGAGGCATTTAATTTTTAAGCTGCGTCTGCGAGGCGGAGCTAGATTCTTAAATGACCAAAAACACTGCCATGTATACTCCCACGAAGAGCCATTATGTTTTCCAATATTTTTTTAAGCTGCGCCTGCGAGGCGGCGCTAGATTCTTAAATGGCCAAAAACACTGCCATGTATACTCCCACGAAGAGCCACTCTGTTTTCCAAAAATACGCCTGCGCGGCGAAGGTAGATTTATAAAAGGCCTTTTAACATTTCTTCGAGCCTTACACTTTCGCGTCTCTTAGGTAACTCTAATACCATTGTTCTGAATATGACCATGAATACAATTCAAATTCAAAATGTTTTTATTCAATTAGACTTATATCAGTTCTTTTGAATCGAAAAAGGCATCTACCACGGGTTCAGTTCATGAAACCCGGTCAATTTATCAACATATCGTGAGTGGTAGGTGGGTAGGTACGAAAGTTTTACTTCATTTAGTAAGCTATAAATTTGTTCACTTTCAATAGGCTCGATTAATCTGGAAACTGGTACCTGAAGCTTTTCCTTTCAATGTATTCAATTATGTACTTTTACTCTGCAGGAATCTAAAGTAAATGAAAACAGAAGCACCGGTACTACCGGATACCTTTCATATTAAATCATAAATAGCATTAGTTTTTTAACCAATAAATATTTCGACATTTCTTTCCATAGAATTGATAGCATTTAAAAGTACGAATTACGTGAATGTTCACGACGTTGCGCGTCGCGCACATTGTTCTTACTTACCCACAAGATTAAGCACTATGTACCTACATTACCAATTTGGCATTATGCTGGTTTCTATAGTTTTATTTTTTATCGTATAGCTATAATTAATTAACTCAGTGCCAGGTAAAACCAACTGTGGTTTTTGTGGCGCTGAATGTAACAAAAACTGCAAATGTTTTAAAAACTACCTACCTTATGAAGTAGTTTTTCGTTCACAATGAATTGTTGGAAATTATATAGGATTCATTGACGGTAGCTTAATAAAATCGATATTTGACTCATTCGATGTCAAACTATCTGTTGAATCATGTATTTAAATTAACAAACTACCTCTAAGATGACATTTTCATAAATAGCCAATGAATTTAGCTATGCAGTAAAATTTTGCTTAAGAAATAAAAGCATTTCTATACTCAAACATTTATAAGAATTAAATAAATTGAAAAACTCACGTGATCTGGTTTACAACCTTTATGAAATATTGTTATAATACTTTATCGTTACTCTTGCGTGAGTATTATAGTACTTTATCCAATGCAGGTAATTTTTTTCCTCCAGAGTGCTGCATTTTAGCAAGCACAACCGTTCTCGGCGGGAAACAAAACGCCAATGAATAAAATAGCCACCTTGTGGCCGTACTGCTGGCGTTGGTGGTGGAGAGAGAGGGACAGCGCTATATGATAGAGCAAGATAGATGCGTTAAGGCGGGACAAATGGCGCCTATCTCATATTATTATTAAGCATCGAGTAAGGTACAGTCAAATTAATGTTTTTTTTATAAAACTACAAACTGATTCTTATTGCTTATCTATTCATACTATTATAAAAAATCATACATAGAATTTTTTTACATTGCTTATTATGCGACGGAATACATGTTACATGAAAAATATAACTTGTTACCCTTGATCTCAGAGTGTTAGATTTCTTCTATGTAGTTTTATAATTTAACGGATTGACTCTTAACGAATATTTATATTAATGTTATTGTATAGATGTATGAAGATTTTTGTTCGGTCATTTATAATTGGGGTGTTAGAATACAATAAGCCGATGGACTTTCGATGACTGAGTGAATAGAGTTGCGGAGTGCGTCCTGCTTTAGTGTTCGTGATACCTACTTATAACTACAGCGAGGCATACAAGTTTAAGATGTGTAAATATTGTAATATATAACGCGGCCGTCATGTAGAGGTCGTTGTGAAAAAGTCTAGTGATATGTACTAGTTAATATTAATGTTAGCTAGGTAATCTCGTCCCCAACTGTCCTTGAATTTAAGTTGGGTGTTTCACTGCCTTAAAATAATAAAAAAAAACGTTCTATGTAATGGTTACCCTAACTACTACAAATAAGGGCATTTATTCAATATTCTTATACGTTTTTTATCATTCAATAACACGCGTCACTGTATGATTATTCGTATTGTCATTCTCTTTTCTGTAGGTATAGTTAGCTTGTTAACGGATTACTTTGAATTGTTTACTATAAATTGTTTGCAACTTTAACCGATCGAACCGATTAGTTTTCCAAATGCGTCAGTAGATGAGTAATAGGTTTCGGATAATAAATTTGATATATCGTTTTATATTTAACCATTGTTTTACTGAAACGTTTAATTGATTTGTTTGTGACGCAATTAGATGAGCTAGGTACAACGATATTATAATAAGATAAACAAACTCACATAGCTTCTCGATTACTTTCATTCAATGCCAAAAGGGCCAAAATATTAGATTAAGGAAAATATTAATTTGACTGTACCTTACTCGATGCTTAATAATATGAGATAGACGTCATTTGTCCCGCCTTAACGCATCTATCTCGATCTATCATATAGCGCTGTCCCTCTCTCTTCACCACCACCGCCTAGCAGTGCGAAGCGTGGCCCAAAGTGGCCGCGTTATTTATTTCATTGGCGTTTTGTTTCCCGAGTATAATATTGTAGTCTTTGGTTTCCCGCCGAGAACGGTTGTGCTTGCTAAAATGCAGCACTCTGGAGAAAAAATTACCTGCATTGGATAAAATATTATAATACTCATGCAAGAGTATAATTACTTAACAATATTTCATAGAGGTTGTAAACCAGATCACGTGAGTTTTTCAATTTATTTAATTTTTATAAATGTTTGAGTATAGAAATACTTTTATTTCTTAAGCAAAATTTTACTGCATAGCTAAATTCATTGGCTATTTATGAAAATGTCATCTTAGAGGTAGTTTGTTAATTTAAATACATGATTCAACAGATAGTTTGACATCGAATGAGTCAAATATCGATTTTATTAAGCTACCGTCAATGAATCCTATATAATTTCCAACAATTCATTGTGAACGGAAAACTACTTCATAAGGTAGGTAGTTTTTGAAACATTTGCAATTTTTGTTATATTCAGCGCCATAAAAACCACAGTTGGTTTTACCTGGCACTGAGTTAATTAATTATAGCTATACAATAAAAATAAAACTATAGAAACCAGCATAATACCAAATTGGTAATATAGGTACATAGTACTTAATCTTGTGGGTAGGTAAGAACAATGTGCAGCGCGACGCGCAACGTCGTGTACATTCACGTCATTCGTATTTTTAAATGCTATCATTTCTATGGAAAGAAATGTTGAAATATTTATTGGTTAAAAAACTAATGCTATTTATGATTTAATATAAAAGGTATCCGGTAGTACCGGTGCTTCCGTTTTTCACTTACTTTTAGATTCTTGCAGATTAAAAGTACATAATTGATTACATTGAAAGGAAAAGGTTCAGGTACCAGTTTTCAGATTAATCGAGCCTATTGAAAGTGAACAAATTTTATAGCTTATTAAATGATGTAAAACTTTCGTGCCTACCCACCTACCACGATAAATATATTATCTCTCACGATATGTTGATAATTTGACCGGCTTTCATGAACTGAACCCGTGGTAGATGCCTTTTACGATTCAAAAGAACTGGCATAAGTTTAATTGAATAAAAACATTTTGAATTTGATTTCTATTCATGGTTATATTCAGAACAACGGTATTAGAGTTACCTAAGAGAAGCGAAAGTGTAAGGCTCAAAAAAATGTTAAAAGGCCTTTTATAAATCTACCTTAGCCACGCAGGCGTATTTTTGGAAAACAGAGTGGCTCTTCGTGGGAGTATACATGGCAGTGTTTTTGGTCATTTAAGAATCTAACTCCACCTCGCAGGCACAGCTTAAAAATTAAATGCCTCCTCGCGGGAGTGCATGGGCCATTTGAAAAAACCTAGATCCACCTCGCAGGTGCAGCATAGAAATTAAATGCCTCCTCGGGGGAGTGCATAGGCCATTTAAAAACCTAGATCCACCTCGCAGGTGCAGCTTAGAAATTAAATGCCTCCTCGCGGGAGTGCATAGGCCATTTAAAAACCTAGATCCACCTCGCAGGTGCAGCTTAGAAATTAAATGCCTCCTCGCGGGAGTGCATAGGCCATTTAAAAACCTAGATCCACCTCGCAGGTGCAGCTTAGAAATTAAATGCCTCCTCGTGGGAGTGCATGGGCCATTTAATAAGCTAACTACGCCTCGCAGGCGCAGTGTAAAAGCCAAGTAAGCAACTCCTCGCGGGAGTGTGCATGACATTGTTATGGTCTCAGTGGAATATCAATCAGTCGCTCTTGGGCGCCACCGATATTTATGCTAAGGTTTACGCTCCGTTATACCTGTTTTTGCTTCGAAACCTCCTTTGGTTCGTCTTGGTCAACTCAATTTTACAGGTACAGGCTTATGACCTAATGTTTTTGGCCGATTAAAAATCTAGCTACGCCTCGTAGGCACAGTTGAACTACGCGGGCTGGTCAGCACACCTTGTGCATTTGTTTGTAATGGTTCATGCCTACTTGCGCTTGCAGGGTAGTCGTTGCTAGGAGCACAGCTGCTCTCGTTTCAGTCACGACGTAAATAATTTTATGGTCTTTTGCATGACCTTATTAACGAAGGTATGGGTTCTAAGCGATACCGAATGCAAATATATTGATATAAATTTCAGAGGCCACTTGCGTCACGTTACAAACAAATTGGGAAGAGTAAAAGCTCCGAAATTACACATACAAATATAAATATATTCTTATATCTCATAAAGCGTACCGCATACCGCTTTTTACAAGCTCCCGATATTTTTAATGGGAGTCATCCGAACATCGCAGTCCTATTGCCATAAATTGACATCTACAGTGTGTACAGTGAGCAAAGCAATCATCTTGAATTGGCTGTCGCTCTCTTGCTGCTGGCTAATTGCAGCAAGTATTAAGTTTATAACAATGTGTTATTCACATCTCTCAAGCTAAAGGAGCCATACTGCTGACCAAGTAAAGGTGCCTATAAATAACATGAAAGGAAAGCCAACAAAGCAATTTATTATTTTTATTTGGAAAACTTAATTCTATCATTACATGCTAATTCAATGGATAAGTTAACCTAAATTCATTATCATGATAAACGCACCACCAGCTCACTACAGAGCACGGCTGTCTTCACTAAATGAGAAGGGTTAAATAGTTTGAATTATATAATAATATTTTTACTATTTACAACTATTGTGGTTTATATGAGCTTGCCCAGTGATCAATTGATCAGGTAGATTTGTTCAGTGAATGACATGAGCGTGCGAACTTCGTGCGTGAGTGACACCCGCTGCAGTACGCGAGTGCGGGTGTATGTTTGCGCCAACAGAGGCGGCTTGCGTCCACGTGACCCACTATTTCGGCTCTCAAGACTGTATTTTCTGAAGAATAGCAGGTTTTTGCACCTTCCCTCATATCTGCATGAAGCGAAGGATTTGAGATGATGGTATCAGAATCTCCTTTCTTCTATCTACATGCCTTTTGCAGCTTATTCTCTCACAAACAACGTTGCATGGACATCGCGTTTTCGTGCTTGATGGGCAGACTTCTCTTGTCGAGCCTTGGACCAAACCGATGCATTCCAGGAGAAATTTCCGGTTATTGTAAGTTTCAATCAATCAATATATTTTTGATGTAAATGCATGTATGCTAAGAGCAATGCATTTGATGGAAAAGTCAACAAGGATGTTAGAGTTTATTTAAAAGTATCACCTCATTTCCAAGGTCATGCAGCTTTTTCGTCTGGCATGGACTTATGACAGAAGAGGACGCAATCTGCTCCTCTCTGGGAATTGGCATCGTGGCTACCAGATTACTATTATCATTATTTATTATTTATAATAGACTAAGCAGCTTTCGCTGATTCGTCTATATCAGAGGTGCTTCGAGTTTTCCGAATGTTTGTTTAATGTTTTCTTGAACTGGTTAACAGAGCTTGTCATAACTACATCCTTGGGCAATTTATTCCATATGTGACCGACTCTGTTGGTCAGAAAGTGTTTTAATGGATTTGACACTGATAATTGACATGTAGCTTCATGTCATGTCCCCTAAAGCTAAGATTGCTCCTTCTCAGAAACATGCTTTCAAAGTTGGGACATTTAATAGTTATTTAGTATTTTGTACGTTTCAATCCTGGATCATAGTCTAAATACATTTTCAGTTTTGCAACAAAACAACAGTCATGCCGACTATGTTTCTAGACTTGGCATTCCTCTGAATTAGCATTTGCTAACCGCATACTCGTATGGCGGAGAAAGACTTTAGAATGAAATGCTAGATTTATTCGCACCTAGCCGTGCCCGGTGTAGCAAATTTATAATCTTACAAGACATCTACAAGACAGCTTTCCTACATGGAAAATTTAATGTTAACTGTTAAAATCGTTTTCCAGTTCAAAGTCACATGACGAAAATTTTCATATGCTCTGCTCGTGGCAGAAGATTCATGGTTATACTTTTAAAATAAAACAACCCATTTATTTTTCAAAATATTTGGTTCAGAAACTAATTCAACGGACAAAAATTCATTTCAAATCTATCGAATTTCTATATTTCGAATAATAACTTTGATCCTGCCTGATGTATCAGAACTTAAGATCTGTTTAGGGGTTGTGATTTAATTTCATAGTTATTCGTAATTGTAACATGCTTAGAATTACTTAATTAATTAATTAATAAATTAATCATGGTTACAATTGTAACATTCTGAGTGAATTAGATCTGTGTGCAAGGATGCTACAAGAAGCATTTACACAATACCTTACCTTGTATATGTTATAAGTGGGCTGTAATCCTAAAATCTACGACATCTTCTATGATGTTGCTGGATTTAATAGTCATGTGTAGGTCTGGATCGTAAAAGTTCCAGGAGCAAGGTATGTCCGACGCGGGAGCGATTTCAGTCCAATCCAAGATGTCAAATTAACAGGTTAAGACAGTTTTATTGTACAGTTTGTTCGGATACTATTGTGCAAGGAATGGATTTTCGTACCGAATCAGCTTACCGTGCCCCTAACTATGTCCTGATCCTCGATACGGGCTTTTTGGGTAACATTACCATAAAACTTTCAATAGTTTGAAACTGTGAGAATATTCTTTGTTTTCACCAGTGAAATATCCACTTTTATGATTGAGCTTGGTCGATTTCTTTCATATCTTTTGTGAATTGTACGAGCATTGCTGACTGTCTTCAAGTCAGCGTAGTTAAACATTCTTGTCATAAAATGTCAAAGTCAAAGAATTATTCAAAGTAGTACTTACCTACCTTGTCTTTGTCACTTTTCGATTGTCAAATTTTGGGTGAGTGTTTACAAACTATCGGAGTTGTTAAGAAACTCATTCCTAAGCTTTCTTATCATTTAAATAATCCTTTACATGGTGATAGGATTTCCAGTAAGTTTCGTTTATGAAACTTTAAGCTTGTTGAGAGACGTCTCCAAAAGGTTTTTGTTCCCTTTTTGCTTCAAAGTTAAAATCTTTAAAACATACGTAATATTGAGCGCGCCAAGATAGATCTTGGAATGTCTAATCATTGTGCCAGAAGACAGTTTGTAATAACTACGTTTTATCACCATAGCTGGGCATTAACTCATTAATCCCCATTAATCCCTTCATCATTAATTAATGAAGTCAACATTCCGGCTAACAATAAGTCATTACAAGTCCAGCATGGCTATTCTGTATCTTTGAAAGTTTTCGTTAGACACTGAGTCCAGTTAGAAATCCATGAAATTTAGGTCACGTGTTTTTCTATTCCGTATCGAATGCGTGGCTAACTAATTACGAGTATCTAACACTTGGCAGTTGGCCAACATTAACATAGTAGCGTATTTTATCGACTTTATATTGCCAAATCAAATATCTCTGCCTGACAGGTAGCGTAGTAGAAATGTAAGACTTTTTAAATTGTACGACTTCGACTAGTTTTTAATTATTATCTATGGACATTTGACATTGACATTACATCAGTTTGAACTTTGACTTGAATTTAAACGGTTTTGTGTTTTGCATAGATTAGTGTTTTGTAGTACCTAACTTTGAATTATGACTATAGAATGACTATAGAATTACAGTATTCTTGAGTGCTTTTATTGTGTACCTACCTAATTATTCCTTCAGCACACAATTTGAACGAAATCATGAAGCATATTTTGTCTATTTAGATGCCTCCAAGAAGAAAAGTCTCTGTGCGCCAATTCGAACTCTTGGTCGAGTTTGCAGAGACCCATCGCGATATTGCGATGGGTCATCTCATTGGATCAAACATGGTTGGGACATCGTATTGAAGATAGATGTCCCCATTGGGCGCTGATATGTACCCGTGGCATAAAAATGCAGAGCTGCTAGGATCTGCAATAAATATAAAATCCAATTTTTGTGTTAAATTAATCTCAATATTTTCTTCCTCAATATAAATATCAGAATTTTATTTTTATTTGTTATTTTATTTTGTACCAGAAAGTTGTAACAATTAAGAGACAAAGAAAGTAAAAGTGGACAGGGAAGCACTTATCTCTCTATAAGAGATCTCTACCAGTGACCCTTGGCAGTGCGAGAGGTTGTAAAGGGAGTAGAATAGGTACAAAGATAAAAATAGGTACTTTAGTACCTATATGAGACACCTTTAGTTCAATGCGAATAGCTGTCCTTCGTCGAGCGGCTTGGAGGTGAGGCCCGAGTTCCTCTAACACCTGCTGGTAGCCAGCCTTGCTCAAACGAAAGTTCGCAATGAACTCTGTTTCTGGCAGCTCCATTGGGTTATACATATCGCGCAGCCTGCGCCTGTGGACCCGTAGCGCCTTTTGTTGGCGCTGCTCTTCAGCATGCCCCATCAATACGGCACGAGCCATATTTTTTTAAAATTATTATCTACTAGATGATGCCCGCGACTTCATCCGCGTGGATTTAAGTTTTTTGAAATCCCGTGGGAACTCTTTGATTATCCGGGATAAAAAGTAGCCCATGTGCTAATCCTGGATATTATCTATCTCCATTCCAAATTTCAGCTAAATCCGGCCAGTAGTTTTTGCGTGAAGGAGTAGTTTTTGCGTGAAGGAGTAACAAACACACACACACACACACACGCACACACACACACACACGCACACACACGCACACACATACAAACTTTCACCTTTATAATATTAGTGTGACAACATTAACATAACCACAAAATATAGTACCTACTTGCTTACAAAATAACACTAATTTAACTCCGACGAACCAACCTTACTTTATATTACTTACCTTTTTACAACTAATAGGTAAGTACCTAGGTACTAGGTATCAATTTTTTATTATACTTAATGTATTTTTCTGAAAAACCGAGCGGAATTCAGCCGATTTGTAATTAATAAAAATCCTTCGAAATTAAAACATCTCTACATTCGTTGAGATTGCTAAAAAATTATTACCTCTATAAAACGGACGGATAATAGTGGCGAGTCGCAAAACACTGGTCCCGACTAGTTGTTAAAACGATCGTAGCCACCTAATAAAGTTTCTAACTACAAACTGTCATTTTTGCTTAGTGAATAGAGTTTTAAAAACTATCGATACGAAAACATACGTGAAAAAGCATTTCCGGTTTCTATTCCATCCCATTAATGGCTATGATCGAGAGTCATTGTCTATGACGTCATCTTGGTTAAAAACTGACGTTAGCGAATAGAAAATTTGAGTTTGACATTTAATTATTAGAAATTTTCACGAAATTAGTGTGCCACTGAGATACAGCATAACCCTGCTGGTCTGGTTCAAAGTGTCCTAGCTACAGCCGCCCAACGCAGGTTGTAGAGTGTTCCTTTATAGCTTTTTCATGCTTAGTTTAAAATAAACTTCTAATTCTAATAATAGGAAGGATGGCTGCTAGTCAAATCAGCGACTTTTTATCATGTATTATAGAAGCAAGCGTTATTTTGCGGAAGTCCATGATATGCAAGGAACCAAAAGCTTAATTTGCTATAATTTATTTTTGACAGTGGCATCATCCCAATTCTTGTAGAATGATAAAACAAAGAGTATGAAGGAAATACCTAAACAATGATGAATTGTTTATTTATGAGTTTCAAATTAAAACTTTCTTCTGTTCTGGTGAGAACTGTACGAACTTTTCTAAATAGCAAAGCTATGAGCCAAGAAAAGGACATGGAACTAAAGAAACTAGACTGTTCTGGGAAGATTTTTCCTGGTCATAGTGAAAATAGTTATTTTAAACAAAGGAACCTTTCCATTTTAAATTCGCTCCAGGGCATGTTTTGTGCATGTACTAAGTTACTTATTTTTACCCAGGATTGTTCATTGTGATTAAATTGTTCTTAGTAGATATCTAAGATATCAGATGTCCGAGGATTTCATGCAGGACGGTAATAATTTCAGTATGTTTTCGAAACGATTGGGTCAATTGTCTAATGTTGTTGAAATGGCTGTATTTTGACCCAGTTATATTGTTTTTGGTGGTATATATTATGTTATTGACTCATAGAGTGAGTCTAAAATGTTTAATCACTCTTGCAATGGCAATTGTTTTCATGACTTCACTAAGGAAATTCACTTCAGGAATCACTATCCTAATATTGATGCTGTCTAATTAATAGGTAGACTTTATATGCAAAGAATGTATTTACAAGTGTTTGTGAGGTCAGCCTTACCTATTGACTGAGTATTACACATACAGGCACGCATCTAATTTTAATTGCTAAATTTATTGCCTAGCTTATAATGGTTTGTCTGATGTAATACGTACACGCGTATATCTTTTCTGTTATTTTGTGTGTCGACTTGCAAACTCATTCTTAATTCGCAATCATGTGAATAGTTTGTTAATGAGGATTTACAGCCCGTAATTTTTCTTTTCTCTTTTCTTAGCAAGAAAATGGCATTATTTGCTCAACATATCAGTTGTCTTATATATATATGTCACATTGGCGTCAAAGATGTTAAATCTTTGTATGGCGCAGATCACCACCACCACCAGGCGATAACAAACACGTCTCATATTATTAAGCATCGAGTAAGGTACAGTCAAATTAATAGACGCGTTTTACCTACCAATAAAACGCTTATTAATTTACTTACCTTACTCGATGCTTAACTTTGAATTCTGCCTGGTGATTTTCAACGCAATGAAATAAATAACGCGGCCACTTTGGGCCACGCTTCGCACTGCTAGGCGGTGGTGGTGAAGAGAGAGGGACAGCGCTATATGATAGATCGAGATAGATGCGTTAAGGCGGGACAAATGACGTCTATCTCATATTATTAAGCATCGAGTAAGGTAAGTAAATTAATAAGCGTTTTATTGGTAGGTAAAACGCGTCTAATTTACTGGGTTGAGTTGCTAAAAAATAATGGTCTATGATGAAATCGATGTGATAATTGGTCAGACGAATAATTTCTTACATGGATATAGAGATTGGATTATAGGTATTGCCAATCTTTAGACGTACAATTCCTAAAACGCAAAATGCAAAAGGTTTAAAACGGTTTCAAAATGCCAAATCACCATCAGCACAGATGTCCGTGTGGAAAAGAGGTTGATAAATTTGGAATCCACGAACTCTCTTGCCAAAGGAGCGCTGGTAGGCTATTTAGCCGCTTATCTGCTCGAGGGCGCGATATCGTAAATCATAGTACTTTGCCCATACCCTTATTTCTTTTGCTGGCCCGGCGCGGCGGGCGGCCCGGTTTTTATAAAAGGGCTCATTGTGACTAAACTTGATAATGTGAGACTTTCAAGTATTGTTTTTTACGTTTACTAGGAATAAATCTATAGAATGCAGTCTTTTGTTTTTCAAAATACGACTCAGGTGTAGTATTACGATGAGATAAATACGGAGATAGCGCGTTTCGGAGGGCCACTTGTATTTAAAAATAAGTCCTTGCAGATTAAAACAGTGACCTAGGGTGTTTAACTTCAAATTACGTTAATTAGATACTAGGCAATAAGGCAATAAATAAAAATATACACTTGTCTATACAAAAATATTAATTTACAGCACTTTGATTCTAGCATAGCAACCGTTTCTAGCATAGCAACCGTTACTTACGAGAAGAGTCTGTTTGAAATTCGTAATCCTTGCTTGATTCACTGAGTATTTTGCTAATTTTCTTTCATATTCTGGTTGATTAATAGTTAATGTCACTTATTAATTTCGATTAATATGATAGTACATTAAAAAAATATTAAAACTGAAGACAAACACTCGATTTCACAAAATATTTTAGATGAACATTTTTGGTCTTCGAAATCACTTAAATGTTGTGTTATAAGGTGAATCCTCTTAGAAACACATTAATTATTTAGTTCTCTCGTTAATTAAACGATAATCCAGCGAAACTACTCACAAACCGAATTTATTTCAGGAAATCAACAAACAATGACATCACTGTCCGCGCACAGATAAAACTGTCCTTTGAAATATTTTATTTTTTTCTTGGCCACTGATTCTATGGATTTTTCGGCTCTGAATGCTAGGGTATTTAACGAAGAACGAGATAGAAGTATAAAAATACGCCTAAGTGTAAGAGAAATGGGTATATTTGCATTATGTCCCAGGCTCGCAAGCGCGCCGTCCCATGTCAACCGCTAGTTGACTCGGGCAATTTAAGGCGCGCTGCGCCGTGTCAACTACTAGTTGACACTGCAAATCAACGGGCATGGCTCTCTTAACGACACGATCAAAAGGGCTCTTGCCACCATAGACGTTCCTGCGCTCATTGAGCCGGCAGGGATTAGTCGGGATGATGGCAAGAGACCTGATGGATTGACGCTGGTTCCCTGGGAACGGGGACGGGCGCTAATGTGGGACGCAACGTGCGTTGACACATTGGCCCCGTGTCATATCAGGGAGACAGTATCAAGACCGGGAGCCGCAGCAGAAATGGCTGAAAACGGCAAGCGGCGCAAGTATGCCTCTCTTATTGAGAGTTACATTTTTGTTCTGTTTGCCGTGGAGACCCTGGGGCCATGGAGTCTTAGTGCAAAGAAATTTTTACGAGACATTTCACCGCGTTTAATAGCCTCATCGGGTGACAGAAGGGGTGGCTCATTTTTTGCGCAACGGACCAGCCTGGCTGTCCAACGCGGAAATGCAGCCAGTATTCTTGGCACCATTCCACGCGGGCATGATTTGTATAGTAATTAGATAAGGCTAGCTTTAAGTTTTATTGTAATATTTTCAATAAAAAAAGTCATTTTGATAAAAAAAATAATAATAAAAAAAAGTATAGAAATAAGGAAATTATGTTAAAATAACAAAATGAATAAAGGCTTGATGTTAAAATATCTATAATGTATTTTTTTACTCATTGTTGACCACCCTAGGTATCTCTTCTGTGACGTTGTGGTGACGTCCGCGACGTAGGAAGAGGAAAAGCAATACGGACACTCGCTCGCAGTGATAAAGTTTAATTTAGCTTGCATGCGTGATTTATCTGTTGAATAATAATTATGTAGGCTGATATCTATAAACCACTTCCAAGAACAAAAACAAAGGGAGCCCTCTTTCATTTGCTCACTGTACAATGTTACCCGTTACGAATGTACTAAATGTCAATACGAAATATTGATTTATTTTAAATTATGTGGAAGTCTTTCATACGATGGTTAAAATTTAGAGCTTGAAATCTTACATTTTTTGGTTTTAGTGTAAGCGGGCCCTTAATTCCTCCAGGAAATATTTAGGACAATACAGTCTTTACTTTTATTTTCTAAACATCTGATAATAAAAGGCAAGCCGGCATCCTATAAATTTCTTGGAGGGATTTTAAGAGCGTTGAAGCATGAGCCTGGAACACAAGTTTAGGTATTTACCCGAGGTTCTTTGTTTGTTTTCGTGAACGGACGTACCCAGCGCAGTTTAGTTTATAACAAACCGTTTTGATCCTAGACGATTTTCAAACAGATTATTTTTTCAATATTTTTAAGTATGTGGTGTTAGTTTGTCGTTTTTTTCAAAACAATGATGTTTTTTAAAACAGTGTATTGTCTTTATAGATTAAGTACGAGTGAATAAAACTTATAATTGTAGTCAGTACTTAATACTAATCTTTTATATACTTGTGTAAGTATAAGAGAGTCAAGAAATTATACAAAATTCAACTTTCTTATATGTATAATATTTACGAAAATATGGTTCCCTTATCATGCACAGTATAAATAGTTACACCTACTATAATAATTTTCACACATATATTTATAAAGACTAAAATAAATGTGAAATCCATCTAAAATTTAAACAGTCTTAAATATTTAATTTGCAATATTATCAAAAATATAATGCAATGCTAATACTCATAAAGACATTGAGCATTTTTTATTTATTTATGGTCCTTTACAATCTTTTCAAATTTTATTGTTAGTACTAAATCGTACTTACCGTAAGCGCAAGACAATGGACAGTACAATGAAAGGGATTAACAGGTACAAAAATGCAGATGTTTCACTTGAGTAGGTATTTATTCATCAAAAATAAGTGCATTGCTACACGAGTAAGCTAGGGATACAAAAACAAAATAAGATAAAGTTCAAAACTAAAAGTACGAAAACCCACCTACTACTTTTAAAGACTTCACCGCAGATGATTGATTTATATTTGAATATGTATAAATTATTTTATACATGTATTCGAAATTTTCATAGTAACTGCTATGATTTGATATCAAACTCGATCCATCTATTTCAAGTTTATTTTTTCTCGATATACATTTTTTTTTCATGTCATGTGTAGGTAAACCAATTTCAATATACTTTTTGGGTTTTGTAGGTTATATCTCTTACATTCGTTTTGATTATGATAAGTTCTTTTATGATATATCGGAAAATTTTATGACATATGACAATATAGCCTCTAACACACGGAATGGTAAAGCGAAGCGAAAGAGAGATCTCATTTATCAAAATTTAATGTGCAGTTTGGCAGTAATAAGTGAATCGATGAGCCAATAAACAAAAAAATACGCAACACAACACGTGACAGGTTGTGATGGCAATCAGGGTGAGGACGCCCCGCACACCCACACAATCCCTGGGCTAATCCGGTGCGGGATAGCGCGGGTGACGTGCGGGTGTGCAGAACGTCCCCCGCCTCATACCTCGATTGCCATCTCGACCTGTCACGTACTATACATAGCTCCCGAAAACTCAGTCCTCTCTTAGTTGGATAAAGTATTGTTTTATCCATACTATATATATATATATATATATATATATACTATATACTATATACTATAATATTATAAATGCGAAAGTGTGTCTGTCTGTCTGTCTGTCTGCTACGCTTTCACGGCTCAACCGCTGAACCGATTTTGATGAAATTTGGTACCAACTTAGGATATTTTCCGGGAAAGGATATAGGCTACTTTTTATCCCGGAAAACAAACAGTTCCCCCGGGATAGCACGCTGTGTTTCACGCATTTGTCGTTCAATAACGCCGCAACAGAGCTACGGTTTGACGGCATTTTTTGCACAGACATAATTGAAGACATAACAAGTGATACAGACTACTTTTTTTCCAAAATAAACAAACAGTTCCCAAGGGACGGCACGCTATTTTTCACGCATTTGTCCTACAATAACGCCGCAACAGAGCTACGGATTGACGGCATTTTTTTGCGTAAACATAGTTGAAGACCTTGCAAGGGATATATGCTACTTTTTCCAGAAAAAACAAACAGTTCCCACGGGATAGCATACTATTTTCTCGTATATTTGTCGTTCAATAACGCCACAACAGAGCTATTTATTAACGTCAATGTTTTGCATTGACATAGTGGAGGATCTAAAAAGTGAAATAAGCAACTTTTCTCTCTAAAAATCAAACAGTTCCTGCAGGATAGCATGCTATCGTTCAGGCATTCGTCATTCATTAACGCCGCAACAGAGCTACAGATTGACGCTTTTTTTTGCAAAGACATAGCTGAGAACCTAATAAGTAATAAATGCAACTTTTTTCCCGAAAAATATGAACACTTTCCGCGGGATAGCATACTATTTTTCACGCATTTGTCGTACAATAACGCCGCAACAGAGCTACGACGACGATTGACGCTTTTTTTTTGCAAAGACATAGCTGAGAACCTAATAAGTAATAAATGAGACTTTTTCTGCCGAAAAATATGGTCATTTTTTTAGGGTTCAAGCAAAAACGGAACCCTTATAGGATCACTTTTTTGTCTGTCTGTCTGTCTTTCCGTCGTGTTTGTCAAGAAACCTATAGGGTACTTCCCGTTGACCTAGAATCATGAAATTTGGCAGGTAGGTAGGTCTTACAGCACAAGTACAGGAATAAATCTGAAAACTGCGAATTAAAAAAAAATGTTTCAATTTTCAAACTAAGGTAACTATACCAAGTGGGGTATTATATGAAAGAACTTTACCTGTACATTCTAAAACAGGTTTTTATTTATTTTTATGCATAATAGTTTTTGACTTATCGTACAAAATGTTGGAAAAAATAGCCGAGTACGGAACTCTTAGTGCGCGAGTGTGACTCGCACTTGGCCGGTTGTTTTGCATAGACATAGTCGAGGAAAAAGTATTATAGACTACTTTTCCTTTCAAAAAAAACAAATAGTTCCCGCAGGATAGCATGCTAAAACACATGATAAAATAACTTAGGAATTGCATAAAATATTGTAACAAACCTCAATTATTATTAAAACCTTGAATCACGCGAGCGATGCCGCGGGTAATAGCTAGTTCAAAAATAAAACCATCATAAAGATCCACGAGGGATGACCACGTGCAAATGATAGTAATTATCCTATTGTTTCAGGTGTTATGGTAGAGTGTACAATGTATACAACCAAAATCTAAATACAAAATACCGTACTAATGCTGTAAAAGACAATAAACTAATGCTATTATGCAAATGAAAAAAAAGAAATCATAATGGAATACAAGAAACCGCGCTAATGCCATAAAAGGACGATGAATCATCAAAATTTTATTTAGCGGCTAGGACAAATAGCAAGGCTATTGGGATATAGCATTGTCAGCCGGTAATAACTGTAAAACTATAAGCCCCTAAGAATATTTGATTCTGAAAAATTATAATTCTAGTCAATAACTAATTATACAAAATTCAACTTTCCGTTTATTTAAAAACATGGTTTTCCTTATCACAAACGGTATAATGAAACCTTGAGTATTGAGTTTTACATATTTATAAAAGCTCTTGAAATAAATGTGAAACCCATGTAAAATTTAAACAGTTAAAAATTTATTTTTTAGAAATCATTAAAAATATAGATCAATGCCACTGCTCTGATAGGCATTGATCTATTCTCTACCGAAATCGCGTTTTACAATTTTTTTCAAATTTTGAAAATTAAATTGTTCCCTTTCAATGACAGGGAACAATAGATACCAATGCAGCTATTTGCTCGAGGCAATACTTATTTATCAACTAGCTGATGCCCGCAGCTTCACCCGCGTGGATTTAGGTTTCTAAAAATCCCGTGGGAACTTTTGATTTTCCAGGACAAAAGTAGCCTATCCGTAATAGCCCGTCCCCGGGATGCAACGCATTTCTGTACCACGTAAAAAACATCTAAACGGATGATCCTTTAAAAATCCCGAGGGATCACCAGGATTTAGGAATGCAATTCCTTACAGCATCATATAAACACAATTTAAAAATATACAAAAAGTTTTAATCTATCTTTAAGAAAAAATAGCGAGTATTAAAAATACCTAGTATTGAGAAGTGATTGTCGCACTACAATTTCAGGTAAATCGTAAATAATCCGATAACAATTGCTGAGCAAACAAGCGTTACGTCCGTTCTCGGAGAGGCCTCGGCCGATACTAATTTCCTAGTTCAATTTACTATTGCTTGTTGCACGGTTTTGTAGTGTGTTTCAAGATTATTTTTTGGAAACAAATATTAATTAAATTTAATTTTTTTTTTTCTGTTTATATTGCAAATATGTTCTTCTTTAATGAGTACTTAGTTTTATTTATAAATGAAGAAAAATAACCCACCTAAATGACAGTTTTATGTGTCTGTAGTTTTATGAAATTATGACTTTTTTGTTTGAATTTTTATAATGTAAAAAATGCCAAACGAAAGATTTGGTTCTGTCATCTTATTAGTTCAGGACCTTTTCTTTGGTAAATATATCTCTTTGTAAGAATCGACCAAGTAACTTTTGATGTAGTGAACGTCAAAGATGACACTGTGGGCTACATTACACCACACACACATAATTAAACACATAATATAAACAGACACACAACATAATATCTATTTTATCGACTAGTTTGTCGACACCGCAATCGTCGATCATTTGCCTGCACTACAAAATTAGATAGGCATAAAAAACCGGCCGCGAGGTGCAAGCGTTGACCTAATTACATTATTCAATCAGTCCGAAACTGCACTCGACGGGGAACGCGTGTCGCCTGTCCGCGCAACGCACGTGGCATTATTACGCGATCTTATGTGTCGTACCTTTTGTGACCTTTTACGTGAATTTAGGCGTAAAAACCAATGTGGTTGTAGTATACAAACCGATGTGTATGCGTTGTATAACCGTGTATCACTATTTACCTTCTCGTTGTTAATAGAAATATAGTAATATTTCTAAATCTTTATTATGGACATTTTCATTGCTAGTGATGTGTCACGTAATCCTTGAATACCACTAGTACCACCCATAACTGGTGACCCGCACAGAATACGCCAAAATGAGTGATACCAGTAGTGATGAGCATCAGCTGAGTTGGTCTATGGCGAGCCGTTACGCTTACCTGGAGAATTTTTCCAGGCAACGACTCCCCAATCCACCGATATATCGGATTTCACCACTCGGATACGTCAATTTGCATCAAAGATAAAACCTTCACCAGCTGCACGTCACAATAAAAGCAAAATTTTTATCTACAAAGACTTATCTACGTCCAGTCATGTATTTGTAAGGGACGATACATCACGCGGCTCTTTACAGCCCCCGTACACCGGCCCTTACGAAGTACTAGAGCGTAACGAAAAATTTTTCAAAATTTTAGTAAAGGGTAAGGGCGTCACTGTATCCATAGACCGCCTCAAACCGGCCTACATATTGGTTGATCCATCTCCCGACCCTAGCCCAACCTCACCCACCTCTCCCAACCCCAAAACTTGCCCTCCTCCTGACCCTGTGCCAGCGGCCCAAGCTCAGGACGACGTCAAAAGGACACGTTCGGGACGTATAGTTCGCTTTCCGGACTTTTATCGCCCTTAACCAGGTCTCTGGGGGGGAGTGATGTGGGCTACATTACACCACACACACATAATTAAACACATAATATAAACAGACACACAACATAATATCTATTTTATCGACTAGTTTGTCGACACCGCAATCGTCGATCATTTGCCTGCACTACAAAATTAGATAGGCATAAAAAACCGGCCGCGAGGTGCAAGCGTTGACCTAATTACATTATTCAATCAGTCCGAAACTGCACTCGACGGGGAACGCGTGTCGCCTGTCCGCGCAACGCACGTGGCATTATTACGCGATCTTATGTGTCGTACCTTTTGTGACCTTTTACGTGAATTTAGGCGTAAAAACCAATGTGGTTGTAGTATACAAACCGATGTGTATGCGTTGTATAACCGTGTATCACTATTTACCTTCTCGTTGTTAATAGAAATATAGTAATATTTCTAAATCTTTATTATGGACATTTTCATTGCTAGTGATGTGTCACGTAATCCTTGAATACCACTAGTACCACCCATAACACGAAATCCAAAATTCAGTGATAGTCTTTTGGTATTTTAGGCAATAAAAGATAAACTATGAATAAATTGCAAAATGTTGTCTGTCAATTTAATAAAACAGGAAATATTCTACAAAGTAGTATATACATGTTTTACATAAATGCAGTGTTTAATAAAATATAGGGGGGCAAAATGGCTTAAGAATAGCTCATGCCGGTTCAACACTCTTAAAACAAACAATAGGCAGGTACCTACAAGAAAGTAGTGTTTAGATTGAATTTCACTTGCACGCTTGGGACTTATGACCGTTCAAAACATAGGTAAAACCCTATTGTTCAGAGTTTTATTGCTTTAAGACCGGTGGGAACTCCGCGCTCGCCCCCACCCGGTGACGCGGCCAGTAGGGACTACGTAGCATACTAAAATCCGAAATTTGACTTTTCACTGTACAGTATTGAAGTGAGTGTAGTTTAAGCATCATGTCTGCCGACGACGTAGAAGCTCAACTCGCTGCGATGTTTGCAGATGATGGGTGAGTTGTTACATATTATAATTCTATTCTACCATTATTTTGTCTAGTTACATGTGCAATCTAAACATTCTCAAATTATCAGTAGGAAACATCTTTATTTGTTTGTTGTAAAGGATAAACTCTAAAACTTCTGAGCCGATTTTAAAAAAAAATCTTTCACTACATATAGAAAGCTTCATTATCAGTGAGTAATATAGGCTATAGATATTTTTTTCCCTTTAGGAGCTTCCGCGACGTGCGCTGCTTAAATACCTAGTTAGAGTTAGACGAAAACATGTATGGTGGAATTGTTTCTCTCAAAAAGTCCGCGATAGCATATATCAATCCATCCTAGGCGAACTTACAATAACCATTTTTATGATTTTGAAATAGTTTTTTAGGGTTCCGTACCTAAAAACAAATATTTATTTTTATGCACAATGACTTTCTAAGCAAGGACATCGCACTGGCGCGCACAACAAGGGACCAAGTAAGTGTGCTTATACTCGGTGTAAGCACACTTTCTTCATTAGTCGCATGTTGACTGCTAAGCTGTCAAGATGCCTAAATGCGCGATCAAAAAGTGCCGAAATAATACGTTAACGACGCAGAAAAGAGATGGTGTGACTTACCACCGGTAAGGTAATTTTATTTACGTAAGATAACATGCGAAAAAGTGTAAAATACTTAGTAAAACCATTGAAAACACTAGAAATATCTAAAATTATTTACAATGTTCCCATTCCTTTCTCTCGCGCACATCGGAAAGAGACAGATGGAAGGGCGCGTCACGAATGTCGGAAAAACAAAACTGTGGAGTAGCTTTTTTTTGTTCAATGTAAAATCTATTGGCCATTATTGTATCACATTTATTTTATTATCTTTTGACGACCTCCGGTGCGCAGTGGTAGCGCGGTGGATTTGTATGACGAGGGTCCCGGGTTCGATTCCCGGCTGGGCCGATTGAGATTTTCTTAATTGGTTTAGGTCGGCTGGTGGGAGGCCTTTGGCCGTGGCTACTTACCACTCTACCGCCAACGTTCCGGTACGATGCCATATAGAAACATCTATAACGGGTATGGATTTTACCCCACCCCAACAAGTTAGCCCGCTACTACCGTAGACTGTATAATCACTTTCCACCAGGTGTGATTGCAATCTAGGGCTTTTAATTTTTTTTTAATATAAATCATCCCACGTAAAACCATATACATATAACTAGTAGGGCGCGTGAGTTCGCGGCCCGCAAGCGGACCGCAATCTTTCTGCTCATCAAGTTGAATTTCGGGTCCTGATCATTTTTTGCCAGGAAAACAACTCTTCCATCTTTTATAATCTTCGAGATAGACACCGGCGAAATTTGTATGGCCGCCATATTGAATCCGCCATTTTGGTTTTATTTTTCAGCTCCCTGTCTATTGGATGAAGTTCTGAGTGACATTTGTTCGAGCACCCCCCACCTATCTTCAATACCCTGGCCGTGCTCCTGACCGAAATCCTCAATCATCAGCTCTATCCATATTTTTCCTCCGAATCATTTTTGTCCTCTATACGAAACTATCGGTAAAAAAAACATACAAAGAGGTGATCAAATGAGTCAGTCAGTCAGTCAGTCAGTCAGTCAGTCAGTGAATCAGCACGAGCAGAATAGTATAATAGTTATATAGTATAGATATAGTATAATAGTTTCATATTTACAAAAACGAAAAATCTCTCAAAGAAATAACAAAAATTAATAGTGCTACACTACTCCATTCCATTTTTTGTTCAAGTTTGCTTCTAAAATCACCTTATTCAGCTTCGAGTGCAATAATCGATTTACATTGCGGCTTAATCACTGAGGTTAGTTTACAGGACTTGAATGTTAGCGGGAATGTATAAATGGAGCAGTTGAAGCTACATAAGGTGAATTTAGAAACGTGTGCCATGTTTGGGCTCTTGTGTTGTATGCCGTAATGTGTCCATGCTTAGAAAGTCATTGTTTATGCATAATAGTTTTGATTTATCGTGCAAAATGTCAGAAAAAATACCCCAGTACGAAAACCTCTGTGCATGAGTCTGACTCGCACTTCGCCCATTTTTTTTACTGACAATTATTAATCTTTATCAAAATAAAATTGTTGGTCATAATATATTGCCCTTTGCATGCATCGCGACGACGTCGCGTTGTAATGTACAATTTTCCCCGATTTAATATCTATTTAAATACGAAGTTGCATGAAATGAGCAAGCAATAGTGACATTAATTTATCTGTACTATTTAATTATTTAATACGATCTTTTTTTGTATCGAAACTTTTTTTAAGAACAAAGCAACTCAACCAATAAAATAAAAACTTTATAACTCACTTGTGTATAATAGCAATGAAAAAGTCACAGTTTGATTAAAGGTGTCATTATGTGCCTAATTGCAGTGAAATTAGAGCCTAAGTAAATAAATAAAAATATAAGAAAGTGTGTTGAAAAAAACATTGTTGGAAATGAACAATTTTTTAAATATTTTAGTGCAAGCACCATGTCTGCCGGCAACGTAGAAGCTCAACTCGCTGAGATGTTTGCAGATACTGGGTGAGTTGTTACATTTAATTTTATTCTACCATTATTTGGTCTAGTTACTTGTGCAATCTAAATATTTGCATATTTTTTTGATGAATGAATGTGAATTATTAGGTAGTAACCAATAGGAAATATGCGTGTATTTTTTTAAATATTTTAATTCACTTTTTACATCTTTATAACATATTAAATCATACTGTTCGAAATGCTCAATTTAAAAAATAATAACTAAGTAATATTTAAAAATAAAAAAATATATACAAATATAACATTGCTTATATAATACAGAGGAAAAACATAATAAACCGCGATGGAATCAAGTAATGTTTAGGCTCGCAGGAGGTGGATGGAAGAAAACTAGTCGGCGATAATATCCTTATAATAATTATATTCAAAGTTACATTTAAATGAAAAGACTAAAAACTAGTGCTTATCTCTAAGGATGAGAATATTCTAACTTAATATTACGATTCCCACATCGCGCGGGTTCTGGTATTACGCCGCGTCAGCTATACGGGTCGTATTCGTACGTGGGAATGGGAATGCATGTTGCGCTGGCTCACTATGTATCAGCCGCTGGCTTCGCCTGCGTAACACCTCCCCCATCAGATCGGCGCTTATGGAACACCTTGGCTGTGAATTGCGCCGGGAGGTCATCGGATGAAGAACTCTGAATTTCGGCTGTGCTTCTTATCTGCAATGTCTTCGTGCGCTGTATTTTACGATAAACTATGATGATTATACTCAGTCCGCAGGTTCCAACCAATATGGTGTATATGGGTATGGTTGTGTGGTAAATACTTCCGTGGTCCGAACTCGGAGGTAAAGTGATAGGTGTTTGAGATGAAACCTTTGCACTTGCATGATGTAGGTGATCCAGTTTTGTGGACTTCAATTCATAATGCGGAGATGGTCTTGAGTCATAGGGTTCTTCTTTAGGTAAATCCATAACTTGAATTGCTTGGCCTTTTATGCGATCGTTTCTATTGAGAATCATAAACTCTGGCGTTTTCAAAAAGCAATTTTGTGGAATTACTGCTAAGTAGCTGCCTCGAAGTGTCCGGTACAGGTCGTGGCCACACGATAGGTGAACTTTCGTGGGCAGCGGAAAACTCATTGTATAGTGACGTTCGTCAAGTTGCTCGAACGCTGGTTTTTCCAAAGTTACTTTCACTGGATGGCAAAACCTGCTTCTATTTTGGGCGGTTATAAGTTGTTGGATACAATCTGGTTGATTTGAAGGTTCACGCTGTAAGCTTCTAATATCGGCACATAGATAACCCTTGCTGGTCTTCGGGCATTCAGCCTCTATGTACCTGTACTCGTTCAAGCTTATTGCCAGGAATGGATGATAAGGAATTAGGATCTCATGATTCTTGTTGGGTACAATGGATAATTTATACATATCATATACTTGGGTTAGAATTATAGGAAATTTATAAACTATGAATATTTCGTTTCTTACATAATACGAACCTAATCCTATAATATCATAATACTCTCTATCATCTAAAGATATAATTTTACCAGTACCATAAAGACTGGTTAACCTACTAACTAAATATTTAATTGTACTTAAGCTTATAACTGAATGATGTGCAACCGAAACCTTGATAAAACCTAATACATTTTGTAATTTCACAACTTCTTGAGAAATTGAATCTACATTGTCACTAAGAATGAGAAAAACTTGTGCTAAATGTGCATATTTTATTAAATCAGAATCTCTTTCTGAATTGCTCTGACTTATTCGACTTACTAAGGCTGTTAATCGATTTTGATTTTCTACAATACTATCTACGACCTTTGCATACTGCGTCATCCAGTCTTTGGATATACTAACATGACTATTATATTCGGCCACTAATTTATTGTCATTTTCTTCCAATGATTTTATAATGCTATCATAATGTAAGGCATCAGTATAATCGAGGTTACCAGTAATACTTTTAACGACAGATCCGAGACCATCTATGAGTCCTCTTTTTACTCGAGTTGTTTCGAAACTCTGAAGCTGCTCAAGCACACTCAGGAGTTTTTTCTTTAAATAGTTTAAATGAGGTTCAAATAAGTTCTTTGTTTTATTATTTAAATCAGGAGTGACGCTATCTAGTTGGACATTTATGGAGCTGATTTTCTCTTGCAATTCCGAAAGATTAATACATTGTACAAATGAATGGTAATGGTAAATAATAAAGGTACTTCCTAATTTAAAAGGTAGCAAGCCGGGTCCATCGCTGAGATTTTCAAGTTGGATCTCCTGCATTACCACTGGCTGCAGAAGTAGATTGATTATAAGGAGGATCCTGCAACAATTGGGCAGTGTTAGGAACTCTCTTTAGTCTTGACTTCGCGATTGGGGCTCGTTTTTTTCTAGTGTAAATGTGGATTGGGAGATTTGCCACAACTACATCCTGAGTATAGCGGGGAGCTGCCTTTTGACGAGGGGCAACAGGGTTTCTAACAAAAACTTGTTGCTCTGGGGAATAATTTGCTTCGGGCTCTCTAGTTCTATTACGACTATTAGTTAAATCTCTGCGTAGACTACTACAGGATTCGTGGATAAGGTTATATGTAATTTTCATTCTATTTTTATGATCCTGTATGTATTGCTGTAAGACATGTGTCGTGAGGTCTATGTCGAGTGGGTCGCGTGGGTCAAAATGTCCAGTTACTATTTCGATTGGTCTGCATTTTGTGAAACTATGAATACTGCTATTGTAAGCTAGAAGAGCATAAGGTATCAGGTTCCTTACTGATTCATCCTTTTGACTGATTCTAAAGATACGAAGGTGTTCTAAGAGTGTCAAGTGAAATCTTTCAACGATACCATTTTCGTTAGGAGTATGTGGTGCGACCTTATGATGCTGGATTTTATGAAGATTGAAGAACTCAGATATAACTTGATTGTTAAATTCCGGACCGTTGTCAGTAACTACAGTTAAAGGATTTCCATGATGCGTACTAAATTTAAGTAATGCTTGAACTACACTGACTGCCGTGCTGTCTCCTAAGAAATATGCTTGAGCATATTTGGAGAAAGAGTCGACTATTGTCAGAAACTTACAGCTTTCGACACTTAAGAGGTCTAAGTGCACAAGCTCAAAAGGTTTACTGGGTGGTGGAACTACTTGAAATTGCTGTCGGATTGGATTACGGTCATACTTAGCCTGTCCGCATACTTCACAGTCGTTGATAAATTTTGAAATATGCTCTCGCATTTTTGGCCAGTAAAATTTTCGAGATAAAGCAAGAAAGCATTCATTGATACCGCGGTGGATTGTCTTGCCATCATGGTACTTATCTAAAATTTGTTGCTGCCTTAAATATTCTCGAACATTTTCTACTTCTGTTTTAGCTAAATTGAGTATCATTGACGAATTTTTAAAGGTTTTCTGTATTATTGGAATTATCTTATACATAGCCAATGGTGGATTGATTAATAAACCAGTTTTAATTTTAGGTTGAACAAATTCTTTAATAGCATTGATGACATCTATTTCTAAATTTGATTCAGATAATTGAACAGTCGTACGCTTATGGTTTTCAAAGGGGTTTGTAGTGACTGGTTTGGTTTTAATATCACCTACAACGTTAAAAACGATTTGCCTAGTAAATTTATTCAACGGATGTTCTGTAATCGGGATTTCCAAGATGGGGCTTTCGTCATCAGTATGGACAGTTGCTGTTCTAGAACCATCTTCAGCCTCCGGAGCTGAAAGAGTTCCAGAGTCATCTAAAGAGGGAGCTCCGTCCGATAGATTCACAGCAACCGAACTTAGCTCTTCCACATGAACTTCAATGCGCGATAACGCGTCCGCGTTGGTATTAGACTTTCCTTGCTTATACAACACCGCAAAATCGAACTCGCTGAGTTTTAAACGCCATCTTGTAAGTCTCGAATTAGGTTCCTTAAGACTCATTACCCATTGCAGGGGCTTATGATCTGTAATAATTTTAAATTTACGTCCAAAAAGGTAAGGCCTGAAATACTTGGTGGCCCAGACGATTGCTAAGAGTTCTTTTTCTATCGTACTATAGTTCAATTCGCTAGAATTAAGAGTTCTAGATGCATATGCGATCGGTTTATCAGACCCTACTGGGCCCTGTGATAAAACGGCACCTACTGCGACATTAGAAGCATCAGTTGTTAGCAAAAATTCTTTAGTAAAATCCGGATACTGTAAAATGGGATCATTGGTAAGCAGTTGCTTACAGTGCTCGAAACACCTTATGTATTCATCATCGATTATTATTTTAGAATTTTTCTTCAGGCATTGAGTAAGGGGCTTTGTTAGACGTGCAAAATCAGGGATGAATTTTCTGTAATATCCTAGCAATCCGAGAAAACGTTTGATCTGTGTCGTAGTCTTTGGTAATGGGTATTTACTTATGGCTGCTATTTTATTGGGGTTTGGTTTTACACCATCTTTAGAAATTATGTGACCTAAAAATTCGGTTTCCAGCTTCAAGAATTCAGACTTATCCATCTGTATCTTGAAGTTTGACTCACGCAATCTCTGAAATATCTTTTCCAAATTAACTATGTGCTCTTGAAGACTTGTGCTAAAGCAAATTATGTCATCAAGATATACTAGACAAACTTTGTTCTGTAGATCTTTGAGAACATTATCCATGACTCGCTGAAAAGTCGATGGAGCATTTTTCAACCCCATGGGCATCCTTAAAAACTCATAGTGCCCATTCTCTACATTAAATGCAGTCTTGTGAATATCAGCGGGGTCCATTTCAACCTGGTAAAAGCCACTAGCTAAATCTAGGGTAGTGAAGTAATGACACTTCCCTAATTTGTCTAGAACATCGGTGATATTGGGAATAGGGTACTTATCATCAATCGTTTTCTCGTTTACTTTTCTGAAGTCCACGACAAGACGCCATTTACGACGACCAGAAGCATCTGCCTTTTTGGGAACCACCCAAATAGGAGAGCTCCAGGCGGAGTCAGAAGGTCTTATAATATTTTGTTCAAGCATTTTACTGATCTGATCTCTGATTTCTTGTCGGTGGACATAAGGATATCTGTAACTTTTTGTATGTACAGGAATTTCATCGCTGGTCTTAATTTTATGTTTAATCTTATTATTGAACGTTAAAGGTTCACCTTCAAGATAGAACACGTCGGCATACTTTGCACACAGTGCTTTCAAATTAGCTGCTTCTTCTGGATTTAAATGTCCAATGCGAAGACGAGAAAAAACTTCTTTAGCACGATTCGAAGAGACATTGGTTTGCTCACATTCAAAATTATAAAGTTCTGCTGATATGGGTTTGTCTATGAAAAAAACTATATCATTCGGGGAATCATTAGTAATTTCAACATATCCTTTCTTATTTTTAACGCGTGTTATACAATCGGAAATAATACAGTTGCATATAGTTTGAGATGGAATCAAGACATCACCGTCCTGCGAATTAATAGGCAATGCAAATAGCTTTGAAGAATGAGCAGGAATAATGTCTTCGAACAAATTAACGTTACGCGAATCATACATTTTTATTGGAATCTCAGCGTTACGCGTTACTAATTTTCTGTCTTTAAGATTAATAGTGGACTCCAATTTTTCAAGTAAATCTAGGCCTAAAAGACCGTCAAAGTATTCGTGAAAATGATATACGTAAAAAGTAATATCACCATCTTCGTTAAATTCGGAAAACCAAGGTAATGTAATGGAATAGTCATTTTTAGTTGTTGCGTGCACGTTGGTTACTTCAAAGGGTTCATAGTTAAGTGGCATATTACTAAAATACATTTGTACTGCTTCAGGACTGATAAAAGATTGATTCGCCCCGGTATCGATAAGAAATCTGAGAGGTGGATTACTAATCTGTACATAACCAAGTTGCCGCTGGACATAAAAATTAACATCTATCCTGGTTTTTCGGATTCGCTGACTATCTGAAAATTTTCTTTCTTAGAACTGACTTCCTGTTTCTGATCAACTTCTTCTATTATTGGACTTGGTTCAACGTTCGAGGAGCTTTCCTCATAGTAATTATAGCATTCATCCGTAAATTGTTCGTAATTGTCATAGTCATAATCGTAGTCATAGTCATAATCATAGTCATAGTTAAGTTCGTTAAAATTGACGTCGCGTGATTTCATATAGTTAGTTGGTGGTGGATTACCAAATTTACGCCAATCATGTCCCGATGGTGGTAAATTTCTAGGGGTGAAATGACTCACACCGCTCATGGGACGTGGGAAATTAGAATTGTTAGGCGATTGGTGTCGATTTGGTAATTTGAAAACGTTGCTCTTCGGGTTATAATTCGGTGGAGGAGCGCGAAACATTAATTGGGTACGACTAGGACCACGCGGATGCATTTGAGGGTTAGGTTTCCAACCAGGTCTAAAATGCATAGGTGGCTGACTCTGAGGTGGTCTAAAATGTATAGGCTGCTGCCAAGATGGCCCAGGCATAGCGAAACCTTGTGACCTTGAAGGACCTGTGTAATTTGACACGGAAAATTTATGTCCAAAATTTCCTTCATTTCGCTGTTGTATATATAGGGTGTTAAGTTCCTCTTGTACAAATTCGAGGGCTTTTTCCATTGACACTGGCCGCATGCACCGTATCCTTGAGCCTAGCGGGTCTTTTAGACCACGTAAATAACACTGCAGGGTTAACTTTTGGTAAAGTTGCCGTTTAGCCTCTATTGTGGTAGGTACGGATTCATGTAGGGAAATGTAGGTCATAATTGTGCTAAACAAGTTTTGGCACTTTTCGTAAAATTCTTGCGGGGTGCTAGAGCCTTGTGTCTGTAGAGACAAATCATTGTATAAAGCGGTCTCATCGCGATGGTCTGCGAAATTATTAATAAGGGCATTTCGTATGCCATTCCAACTATCTGGGATACCGTTTGCATTAATTAACCTAGCCGCGGAACCTGTCACTTTATTTAATATTCCACTAATTAATGCCGAATTTTGTAACTCATGTCCCGGACTAATGTCAAAATGGGCAATCACTAATTGGTCACACAAATTTATAAACCGTGTTAACACATGAGGATTTCCGTCAAATTCGGGTAAAAATCTAATAGATTTATAGATAGTATCTAAATCGTTTGATGCCATGTCTTCTAAGTTCCTAGATTCGTCTACGGCTCTTGACCTATTAACCGACCCTACGAAACTACGTCCTGACCTTGGATGAAAAATCTTGACGAATAAAAATTAAACTAACACACACAAAAAATACACTCAAAAAACTTTTATAAAAAAGCACTCAATAAAAAATTACTTCCCTAAAGTTCACGTAAAATTATATTAAATAGGTCTATAGATTTTGTATAAACCTAGATTATAAAATTTTAGGAATAAGGACGATATATATAAATGAGGATACAATAGACGTACGATTAAAAAAAAATCAATAAAAAAAATTAAACACAATACCTCTTTTTCTTGTTAGTCGGAAAAGGATAGGTAAAAGGAACTTGAACGATTCAAGTACTTACCGCATCGCCGATCTATTTCTTTCCACGAATCGAAGTTTAGATTCTCCACTACACTGCGGCCTCCGAATGATAGGTTCTCAGGATAAGTTGTTCTCCGTCACAGTTGTCCGATACAGCTACAGGTACAGCTTATCCTACCCCGTCACTGCGCCAGTAATGTTTAGGCTCGCAGGAGGTGGATGGAAGAAAACTAGTCGGCGATAATATCCTTATAATAATTATATTCAAAGTTACATTTAAATGAAAAGACTAAAAACTAGTGCTTATCTCTAAGGATGAGAATATTCTAACTTAATATTACGATTCCCACATCGCGCGGGTTCTGGTATTACGCCGCGTCAGCTATACGGGTCGTATTCGTACGTGGGAATGGGAATGCATGTTGCGCTGGCTCACTATGTATCAGCCGCTGGCTTCGCCTGCGTAACAATCACACTAATATTATAAAGGAGAAAGTTTGTATGTGTGTATGTGTGTGTGTGTGTATGTTTGTTACTCCTTCACGCAAAAACTACTGGACGGATTTGGCTGAAATTTAGAATGGAGATAGATTATACCCTGGATTGGCACATAGGCTACTTTTTATCCCGGAAAATTAAGGAGTTTCCACGGGGATTTTAAAAACCTACATCCACACGAATGAAGTCGCGGGTATCAGCTAGTTCATAAATATATAGATATACCAGTTTAGTCAGTAATTATGCGCATCTGTAGGTCGTCGTCACCCGACGAAGAGGCCAGTTCTTCTTCTTCCGAAGAAGAAACGAGTTCTGACCAAAGTACTAGCCAAGCAGAGGAAGGATGGACTGAAGCGGGTTCATTGCAGGAGTTCCCATTTAGCAACATTGGGCACTTCAACATTGGTCCAGCTGAGTCCCCCATAGATTTTTTTAATTTATTTTTTAACTCTACATTTATGTCTTTGTTGATAGCGAGCATTAATTCTCATGGCTTACGGTTGTTATTAGAAACCAATGCCCCTCATAGTAGAGCTTTAAATTGGAAAGATACTAATGCTGATGAAGTTTTAGTCTTCTTGGCAATGCTTATCCATATGGGCCACATACGATTAAGTAGGCTCAATGATTACTGGAGCACGGACCCCTTATATAACTTGCCTTTTAAAAATTTCATGTCGCGGGACCGTTTTCTATTAATACTTCGTAACCTGTTTTTTTCTGACCCTAATTATTCATTCAGTAACAATGATCCTAATCGATTTGTCAAGCCAATAATAACTTTTTTTAACAATCTTATGAAAACTTTAGTTAGTCCTCCTAAAAATTTAACGATAGATGAAAGTGTATTACACTGGCGAGGTCGCTTAAAAATCAGACAATATATTAAAGGCAAAAGGCATAAATATGGAGTTAAAATATACGTACTTACGGATACGAATGGCATAACGCAGAAAATGCATATGTATTGTGGATCACATGACGATGAGCTTCAGGGCAAAGGTCATGCTGATAAAGTGGTGATGATGCTTATGGAAGATTATCTAGATGCAGGGCACTCTCTATATATGGACAATTTTTATAATAGTGTGAAATTAGCAGAAAATTTATTGGCTAAACGTACATATCTTACAGGTACACTTAGAGCCAATAGAGTTGGGAATCCGATAATTACTAGGACAAAGATCGCTAGAGGTACATTGCTAACGAGGTACAGGCGTGGCGTATGCGTCACCAATTATAGAGACAAAAGGAATGTACTGATGATCTCAACTGAACATCATTCAAATTTAGTTGATTCTAGAAATAGGCGCGGCCAAGTTTCACAGAAACCTAAAGTTATTGTGTCATATAATAAATTTATGAAAGGCGTTGATAGAAAAGACCAAATGCTATCATATTATCCGTTTTATACTAAATCAACCAGGTGGTACAGAAAAATGTTGCTACATGTAATGCAAGTTATGTTGCTGAACTCATACTTGATGTTCAATCAACAAATGAAATATTCCGGAAACAATGACAAAGTCATGTCATTTTTAGATTTCCGTTTAAATGTAATAAGAAAATTGTTAAAGATTGACCGACTCCCACCGACTGATAGACAGACAGCCATTAGAAATATGCCTACATCATCGACTGTAAATAAAATAAAAACAAACACAGGAGATGATATACATTTGCCGGAAGAGTTGCCTAAAAACCATAAAGGCAAAACCAAAAGAAAAGATTGTAGGCACTGTATGGACACCACAGGAAAACGCAAATCCACCTTATTTTATTGTCCCCTTTGCAGTAAAAGACCTGGACTATGTTTAAAATGCTTTCGAGTATATCATAGGTACTAATCTTGCCTACTATAAAGGAACTCTTTCGGTATAATATAATTCGCAATATAAAGTCGTTATTTTGTGTTATTTTGTTGTGGCTTTTCTGTCAACGCTTTTCATTCATTTTAAAAGCTCTATGTATACTTTTAAGATACACAGATAATCTTCTATAATAATTTAAAAATAGTTGATTCATAGTTTTGAAAATTTCCCTATTAGTCCCTGCAGGGTGAACTGTTAATGCCTTTTGTATTCGTAAGTAGCTTGATTTAATAATTACTGTTGCAACTATATTTCTTATTGATTTGTTGATATTTTTACAGATTTTCTCATTCACTGCCATTTTTAGTTTATTTTCAGATTCTATTTTCCTGCGTCATCGAATGGGTATTTGTTTTATATTTGTTGATTATATGCTTGTTGATTATTTGATTTTCTCTCTTTTTTCTCTGCACGTCCGCAATGTCTTTGTTTGGGGACTATTTACATCTGAGTTGTCATTACTAACATTATTTTCAACTATGTCCAGTGTTTGTGTAAATAGTTTTCGTTTTGTGAAACTAGGTTTCATAGACACGTTAGTAGAGTTGTACATTGTATCAGCCACAGTGTTGTTATTGGTTGTGTCATGATTCTGTAATGGTTGTTTTGTATGCTTATTGGTGTCTGATTTCTCTTCTGAAATAACTATTTGAGGAGTTTCTTTCAATAGATTAGACAATGGTTCAACATTGCCAACCAAAGGCTGAGTTGATTTTGCAATCAATATTTCTGGTTCATTGTCTCTCATAAGAATCCTAAATTTTCGTACAGGTAAAAGAGGTTTCTTAAAATTAAAGTCTTTTTTAGTATTTGTTCGAAAACGGCTATGAGAAAAGAGCTTGCACAGCTCAAAGAAAATACATGGACAGAAGTAGATCAGATACCAGAAGGAAAGGAAGTGATAAGCTCGAAATGGGTTTTAAAGAAAAAGGCAGATTGCTATAAGGCTAGATTAGTGGCCAGAGGCTTTCAACAAGAATGTGATGAGAACTTGTATGCCCCTGTGGCAAAGTTAAATACATTTAGGATTTTTGTGTCTGTAGCTACTAAGCTAAATTTAGAAATTAATCAAATGGATGTTTGTGGAGCTTTTTTAAATGCAAAACTTGACGAGGAATTGTATTTAATTCTACCAGAGGGAACTGGTACTAAATATGTAAAACTTAATAAGTCAATTTATGGTTTAAAAAGGTCTCCTAAGTATTGGAATGAAACATTCAACAATGTAATGATATCTTTAGGGTATAAACGATGTGATAAGGATTTTTGTTTGTATTCAAAATGTGAAGGGGAACAAAAAACATTTTTGCTATTATATGTGGATGATATTTTGTACTTTGGAAGTAATGAGGAATCTTTGTGTGAACTAAGAGATGTATTGTGTAAAACCTTTAAGATGAAAGTTATGGGAGGAATTGGTAAATTTTTAGGGATAGATGTAAAACGGGATATTAAAACGGGAACCACTATTATTTCACAGAAAGATTATTTAATAAAACTGTTGTCTCAGTATAACATGTTGAATTGTAAAACATTGCAGTTACCTATTGATAAAAATTATAATTTTCATATTTTAAAGCGAGAAGGGTCAGAGAGTGTTGAAGTTGAGAATAAATGTAGAAGGTTAGTGGGAAGGCTGATGTATGCAGCCATGGGCACACGGCCAGATATTTGTGCAGTTGTTAATATTTTAAGCCGATATCAAAGCTGTGCATCAGAGCTTTTATATAAATTATTATTAAATGTTTTAAGATATGTGAGAGGGACTATAGACTTGTGTTTGACATATAATAGAGACTGTAATAATGATGTTGTAAGCTATGTTGATAGTGACTGGGGTGGTTGTAATGATTGTAAATCAACATCGGGGTGCATTTTTAAAGTATTTGGTTGTTCAGTAATTTGGTTTTCAAAGAAACAGCAGACTGTAGCATTGTCCTCAACAGAAGCAGAGTATATTGCTCTATGTTTAGCAACTAGTGAGGCTTGTTGGCTAAAACATATTATGATGACATTTGGGTTTGATGTGAACATAACTGTTTATGAAGACAATCAGTCCACTATCAAAATGGCACAGATGGCAACTGGTAATTCTAGAGTTAAACATTTGGAAATAAAGCAAGCATTTGTTAAAGAAAAGCTTGAAAATAAAATAATTGAGTTAAGATATATAAATACAAGTGAACAGCTTGCTGACATACTTACAAAAGCGTTAGGGGGTATAGCATTTAAGAGATTAAGGGGAAAATTGTTTTGATATTGAGGGGAGATGTGAACAGGACAATATAAATACAATTGAATAGTGGCAACCCAGTGTCTATGGTCTAGTCTATGGTTAAGTCTGTCAAGATGTCTGACGCTACCTTGTTATAGTTGTGTGAGGCTACAAGTAATGTTTCTAATAGTCGACCATGTTAGCTCCGTAGTACCTAATTAAACAGTTCAAGCTTCCAGCAGACTTTCATTTGTCCTAACAGAAATTCCTACTTAATGCCAAATTTCAGTCTTCTAGGACTTCAGAAAGTACCCTAGAATTTGTGACTAGAAGTTTTGACTGCCAATAAATCTGAAACTATTGTTGCAGAAGTATGGGGATAGGTTTGAATAATAGACACTTTCCAATTTCACTTCACTGTATTTTTGAGAATAGTTTTCTCTTACAATTATTATTTCTCAATCCCCGTCTTTTTCGATTCCTTCGCTATTTCTATCAGTTTGACAGATATATTTTTTTAAGGTAGGTAGGTACTTGTTTTCGGGAAAGCTATTTGACAAATTACCACAGAGGTAAACCAAGGTGATGTAATAGACAATTAACGTAACAATTATATCAGCTAAATGTAAAATACGACACAATATGTATTGATCTAAATAGTTAATAACTAAATGTGATTTATAATCCATTCCCGCCAATTATTTATAAATAATAATAATTAATCTGATATAGGTCTAGATGTCTATGACTCATGATATAAGGCAGCATCTTGAGGTAGTTGTTAACACTCGGCCATCCTGGAAAGGCCGTGCCCCACGGCCCGCCCGCAGATAACATCCCGGCTTTAGCATCATCGGCCACCTGGCAAAAGAAAAACACCGAACAGTAATATGCACTTAAGAGGTTACCTAAAAAACGCTTGGTCAATCTGTTTCGCCACCAAGTGATCAACATTAAAAGGCTAAATAATAATAGTGTCTCACTTAGTCAACCATGGTCATGTAGACATTCATAATTTAAATTAGAAATATGTACATATGATATAATATTCAATAGATTCATTTTAGTTATTACCTACTTCATATTAAAATTGTTATTGATTTTCTTCTTTTTTTTAATGACTTGCTATAAGATTTAGGTATTAAATAAAAATAACTTTTGATTACCAGTGGGTATGTGATTAACATTGACGAAATATAAGTAACAGATTTCGTTGTAGCTTCCTACTATCCAAAATTGTAGGTACTTAAATGACTATCAAGATAAGTTCTATACAGCTGACGTCATGACTCATGAGACAATTTTATTAAGAAGCTAAAATTGATTTAGAATTATGTTTGGCTCAGCACTTATTAGTTGCTTATTGTGGTGCACGGGAAAAGTTAGGTATCAAACAATTCGCAGGTTTCGGTGGTATCTTTCGAGGTCGCTCACATAATATTATTATCATGTTAGTAACTAAGTAAGTAACTGACTTTCGATGCTTTAGCTTTTTTTTCTATTATAAAGATGAATTTGCCACGGGGATGACACCTATAAACCTGGAAAGCAAAACAGTTTCCATATTTATACGAAATTTCATTTCTAGCCCTTTTTCTTTTAATCCGTACTAAACGTTTATTGAATTTCATACTCATTTTTCTCTAATGTAAGTATATGTAATTTTCAATTACTTGATATATTTATAATTGTAATTTTATACCTAGATATTAACAGGTCGGCAGAGGGTTTTGTTTTAGCAGAGTTTATTTTTGGTACTTTCAAATCATGTTGTACATACGTAGTATATACCTTTATTTTTCCCATTTTGAATAAATCATGCAGCATAAATTTTTATCATTGAAAGGTCACACAGATATTATAATAGGTATATATAAGTAGTAAATAGACTAGATAAGCAAAATAGACTCGTGGCGTAGGTCACACAGACCGTTTGCGTAGGTCACACAGACTCGTTGTGTAGGTCACACTGACTCGTTGCGTAGGTCACTCAGACTCGTTGCACAGGTCACACAGACTCGTTGCTTGGGTCACTCAGACTCGTTGCACAGGTCACACAGACTCGTTGCTTGGGTCACACAGGCTCATTATGTAGGTCTTATAGACCATTTGTGCAGGTATCCCAGATTATTTGCGTAGGTGACAGAGTGCGTCGAATAAGTAGCTCATTCAGATTCGTTGCATAGGTCATGCGGACTTCTTTGTGATTTCATACGGATTATTCATAGGAAGATCTCACAGACATTATTCTAAGTATATGTCTTAAAGTAGGTACAGACATTGTACTTAAAATGCATTTTTTTACTCAGAAGGTGAATTTCTATGAGGAATAAGGGACAGAATAAAGCATAAGTACGAGAGAACAAATCTTATTTCCACAAGAAACAAGAAATAGGATTGTTACAAAACAAGGCATCTAGGAGAGCAATTTCGAAAATGAAAGAATGTCTTTTAGCACTTATCCGCACTATTTGAGAATTTATAAAGTTACCAAGGTTCGAGATAGTTGGCAAATATTATCATGTCTCAGTTTATTATATTAGATACCAGAATGCAAACAAAAGGAATTTCTTATTTTATAAAACAATATTACTCCATTAATGGGCCATCCATGTCAAAAGTTAATTAGTAATTAATTAGGGCATATAGAGCTTTAGACATAAGTTTAAAAAATTATTTTATTTTATTCATGACTTTTGTATTTTTGAAACATACTATATTTACTGAAGACAACCATACTGTTGGTCCGACGACATCACCAAGCTTGCGGGGAAAACTTGAAGGAAGCTCACCCAGCATTCAGAAGAATGGCGTGTACGTGAGGAGACCTACTTATGTCTAACAATGGATAAATAAGGACTAACAAGAAGAGGAAGTTATTTACTGTAATGCTTTTCAACGGTAGTGAAAATAAAGTAAAGTAGTCTTGACTCTTGAGTCTACTAGCCTCTTTTACTACATTATCTATTGTTGTATTTTATCAATCTTCACTCTCGATGTTGACATATTTTTTTTAAGAAGAAGTCACTTTGTTTCAAAAGTTACCAAGACATTTCGTTACGGAAGTCACTCAGACTTTTCGTTACGAAAGTAGCTCAGATGTTTCGCTACAGAGGTTATTTAGACGTCCTGTCAGGGAATTCACTCAGACGTTTCGTTACGGAAGTCATACATGCGTTCCGTTATGGATTTTACTCAAACATTCAGATAGGGAAGTCACTCAGATGTTTCGTTACTGAAGTCACACAGACGTTCTGTTAGAGAAGTCACTTATTTCTTTAAGTGAAGATACTCAAAAATATCTTTAGCGTAGACATTCAGACATTATCTTGATGTTAATCAGCATTTACTGTTTTAGTAATATCATAAGATTTTCTTTCGTTTCAAAATTAATAACTGTTCTTTTTAGTAGGTTATCGATATACGATATTATCTAGGTTATATATTCTATAATACGTGTAGTTATAGTGTTATGTATTTAATAAATGTAGAATATGTATATTTTAAGTGTTTCTTATTAAGTAAATCAATAAGTTAAATTTTATGCTTGGACGTTACGACGTCCTAGCTCGTTTACGGCAAAATAAGGTCATAATGTCACAATCGCAATCACCTCTAATTGGTCGACGCTCACTCATTTCCGGCTATGTCAATGCATTGTTGAGATAAAAATACCAATCACAGCGATTGAGATTGTAATAATGATTGATACAGTCTTTCAGCATTCGAACAAATTGTCTTCCTATAATTCGTAAAATAAAATAAATTAAACCTATCATACTGTTACTTATAAACTTCTGACCTTTACATAATCCTATTATTGAATTCCATGTACTATACTAGCCAATAGTTAACGTACATAGTTCGGTACAATAGTCTCTTTTGTATAAGTACCCATTTTTAGTATATATGATTTGTCAAAAACAAATAAAATAAAACTAGTAGCTCAGTTTGTTGTAGGCTCTACTCAGACCTAGCCTAGGTGCGTTTGGAATCCTCGCTTAATTTTGAATTTATGCAATTAATTGTCACCATTACATCATTATCTTATAAATTCAATTGACGATCAAAGTGTTCCCAATTGTGTAAATGATTTATTTTTAACTATGAAAATAGTAGGTAAGTATACATTTATCTAAAAATAAGTTCAGTACATACAGGCACTATCAAAAATTAAGTTTCCGATATAGGTTAATCTGGCTCTATTTTCTGGTCTTTCTGGTTAGGTACTCGTATCATCTAGTAATCTCTATTATAATTAATTTTATAAATTTAATTATGTACATTAAGATTATTTGGCTCGAAGTATTGCTGTTTTTCTTACTCTCATTGGGTTTGTCATACAGTCTTTAATTTGCATAATTCACACAGACTTATTTATATAGATATTTGGGGAGTCATTCACCCGTTAGCATGAATAGGTCACACAGTCACTAAAGTTAGCTAAGGATTAAATTATTAACATTTTAACCTCACATTTTAAAGTACCATGGTGAACTGATAACCATCGCTAGTTGCGGTTTATCCTAACAAATCAGAGTAATTACATTTAGACATGAGCCTTTAATTTTTGGACTAGTACAGAGTCTGCTTCATCACCTACGTTCATAAGTTGTATACCTACATATTTCAATGCGGTTAAGACCTCCAGAAATGAAATAGCTTAAATTATTTTGTCACAAGTTAGAATATTACTTACTATTAGAAAGTACTCATTTATTTCAATTGTAAAAGATGTTATGGAAGAGCAGGGCCGTCTGCCACAAGTACTAGTAGCAAATCTAGGCACTTACTGGGATGGTCCTAATTTCTATGTGTTCTCTGTAAAATTATTTTAACGAAATAAATATTTTTGTATTTTGTATTTGTATATACTTTATTAATCAGCACACTGAGCTATGGCGGTAGAGGCGGTTGCCAGAATTTTTGTGATTCAATTCATTCCACAGGATTAGCGGTGTTTGGAGTACATACTTAAAACGCGTATACAGGTTATTTAATTTGTAAATAATAATCTCACAAAAAAAAAAAAGATTTGATGATATACCTAAAATTATTAATTTATCTAACGAAGGTAGTTTGACAAAATCGATATTTCACTCATTCAATGCCATACGATCTGTTGCTAAGTGAATTGACCTATATCGCAGAGATCACAATTAAGTAGATACTTATTTTTTCTGTTATAAAAAAAAAATACACACATGCACATTTTTTACATAATCTGCTAAGTGATTGTATGTATGCGCACTCAAAACCTCCTTTATGATGAAAACTTTAGATACTTATGGTATTATCAAATCATTTGAAAAATTAACTTCCAGTATCAATGTTCAGTATCAATATCAGTTCCAGCAAATATTCTATCTGCACTAATGTTAATATTTTGAGAGGCATTTGCATATGCTCAGAAAATTGATGGTTAGAGTGAATATACCTAAAACGACTCACCGGGTGCGGGTATGCTCGACTTTGTTGCTATGGCGACACAGGAGGACGAGTGGCGGCTGGCACGGTGCGGCAAGTGGTAGCTGGCACGGTGCGACGAGTGGCGGCTGGCACGGTGCGCGAGTGGCAGCTGGCACGGCGCGGCGAGTGGCAGCTGGCACGGCGCGGCGAGTGGCAGCTGGCACGGCGAGGCGTGTGGCGGCTAGCACGGTGCGGCGAGTGATGGCTAGCCCGTCAGTAGATTACAGCTGCTCTTCTTGTCCCCGCGTGGCGAAGACGTAGTAAAGTTTTATTCCCCTTCTCTTCATCTTGAAGCCTGCGCCGAAGTAGTAGATTCTTCTATAATTTTCCGATGATGATAAGTAGGTACCCTTAATAAAGTAAGTAGGGCTTCTGGTATTGGTAGACCGTAATTTTGCTTCTATAATTTTTCGATGATGATAAGTAGGTACCCTTAATAAAGTAAGTAGGGCTTCTGGTATTGGTAGACCGTAAATTTGCTTCTATAATTTTTCGATGATGATAAGTAGGTACCCTTAATAAAGTAAGTAGGGCTTCTGGTATTGTTAGACCGTAATTTTGCTTCTATAATTTTTCGATGATGATAAGTAGGTACCCTTAATAAAGTAAGTAGGGTTTCTGGTATTGGTAGACCGTAATTTTGCTTCTAGGTATTTCAACTTCAAGTCCCCTGATATTATAATACACAGGGCCGTCCTCGGGTCGCATCTTGAAGATGAGTTTGCGTCGATATAGGTCCATGATGTTATTTTCTAAGAGAGGCGTGGTGTCTTCAGAAGAGAAGAAAAAAAAAAATTTTCTTTTCACGTTCTTCAATGTTCTGCTCTCTTCTCTTCTTGTGATCCCACTTCTGACTGTTGCAGAAGTATGGGGATAGGTTTGAATAATAGACACTTTCCAATTTCACTTCACTGTATTTTTGAGAATAGTTTTCTCTTACAATTATTATTTCTCAATCCCCGTCTTTTTCGATTCCTTCGCTATTTCTATCAGTTTGACAGATATATTTTTTTAAGGTAGGTAGGTACTTGTTTTCGGGAAGCTATTTGACAAATTACCACAGAGGTAAACCAAGGTGATGTAATAGACAATTAACGTAACAATTATATCAGCTAAATGTAAAATACGACACAATATGTATTGATCTAAATAGTTAATAACTAAATGTGATTTATAATCCATTCCCGCCAATTATTTATAAATAATAATAATTAATCTGATATAGGTCTAGATGTCTATGACTCATGATATAAGGCAGCATCTTGAGGTAGTTGTTAACACTATATAAGCTAGACAATTGATACTCAGTGCATTTAATAAATCTGCCAAGGACATCTTATCTTGAAAATATCAGCATTCTAGCAACAGAATTTACAGATTTGCTTTTCCCATAAGAGTCGTAGAGAGGGGAAATTTCCAATTTCTTAATTTTCCTGTAATTTGTATGTTAATTTGTATGCAATTTCTAGTCTACATACCAAATTTCAGCCTTCTAGTACTTTGGGAAGTACCCTAGAATTACAGACTAGAAGTTTTGACTGTCAATAAATCTGAAACTATAAAAGCTAGACAATTGATACTCAATGCATTTAATCAATCTGCCAAGGACATCTTATCCTGAAAATATCAGCATTCTAGCGACAGAATTTACAGATTTGCTTTTCTCATAAGAGGCGTAGAGGGGGGGGGGGGGGGGGGGGGAATTCCAATTTCTCAATTTTCCTGTAGTTTGTATGCAATTTCTAGTCTACATACCAAATTTCAGCCTTCTAGGACTTCGGGAAGTACCCTAGAATTACAGACTAGAAGTTTGGACTGTCAATAAATCTGAAACTATAAAAGCTAGACAATTGATACTCAACGCGTTTAATAAATCTGCCAAGGACATCTTATCCTGAAAATATCAGCATTCTAGCGACAGAATTTACAGTTTTGCTTTTCTCATAAGAGGCGTAGAGGGGGGGAAATTCCAATTTCTCAATTTTCTTGTAGTTTGTATGCAATTTCTAGTCTACATACCAAATTTCAGCCTTCTAGGACTTCGGGAAGTACCCTAGAATTACAGACTAGAAGTTTGACTGTCAATAAATCTGAAACTATAAAAGCTAGACAATTGATACTCAATGCGTTTAATCAATCTGCCAAGGATATCTTATCCTAAAAATATCAGCATTCTAGCGACAGAATTTACAGATTTGCTTTTCTCATAAGAGGCGTAGAAGGAGGGAAATTCCAATTTCTCAATTTTTCTGTAATTTGTATGCAATTTCTAGTCTACATACCAAATTTCAGCCTTCTAGGACTTCGGGAAGTACCCTAGAATTACAGACTAGAAGTTTTGACTGTCAATAAATCTGAAACTATAAAAGCTAGACAATTGATACTCAATGCGTTTAATAAATCTGCCAAGGACATCTTATCCTGAAAATATCAGCATTCTAGCGACAGAATTTACAGATTTGCTTTTCTTATAAGAGGCGTAGAGGGGGGGAATTCCAATTTCTCAATTTTCTTGTAGTTTGTATGCAATTTCTAGTCTACATACCAAATTTCAGCCTTCTAGGACTTCGGGAAGTACCCTAGAATTACAGACTAGAAGTTTGACTGTCAATAAATCTGAAATTATAAAAGCTAGACAATTGATACTCAATGCGTTTAATCAATCTGCCAAGGACATCTTATCCTGAAAATATCAGCATTCTAGCGACAGAATTTACAGATTTGCTTTTCTTATAAGAGGCGTAGAAGGGGGAAAATTCCAATTTCTCAATTTTTCTGTAGTTTGTATGCAATTTCTAGTCTACATACCAAATTTCAGCTCTCTAGGACTTCGGGAAGTACCCTAGAATTACAGATTAGAAGTTTTGACTGTCAATAAATCTGAAACTATAAAAGCTAGACAATTGATGCTCAATGTGTTTAATCAATCTGCCAAGGACATCTTATCCTGAAAATATCAGCATTCTAGCGACAGAATTTACAGATTTGCTTTTCTCATAAGAGGCGTAGAGGGGGGGAAATTCCAATTTCTCAATTTTCCTGTAGTTTGTATGCAATTTCTAGTCTACATACCAAATTTCAGCCTTCTAGGACTTCGGGAAGTACCCTAGAATTACAGACTAGAAGTTTTGACTGTCAATAAATCTGAAACTATAAAAGCTAGACAATTGATACTCAATGCGTTTAATCAATCTGCCAAGGACATCTTATCCTGAAAATATCAGCATTCTAGCGACAGAATTTACAGATTTGCTTTTCTCATAAGAGGCGTAGAGGGGGGAAATTCCAATTTCTTAATTTTCCTGTAGTTTGTATGCAATTTCTAGTCTACATACCAAATTTCAGCCTTCTAGGACTTCGGGAAGTACCCTAGAATTACAGACTAGAAGTTTGGACTGTCAATAAATCTGAAACTATAAAAGCTAGACAATTGATACTCAATGCGTTTAATCAATCTGCCAAGGACATCTTATCCTGAAAATATCAGCATTCTAGCGACAGAATTTACAGTTTTGCTTTTCTCATAAGAGGCGTAGAGGGGAGGAAATTCCAATTTCTCAATTTTCTTGTAGTTTGTATGCAATTTCTAGTCTACATACCAAATTTCAGCCTTCTAGGACTTCGGGAAGTACCCTAGAATTACAGACTAGAAGTTTGACTGTCAATAAATCTGAAACTATAAAAGCTAGACAATTGATACTCAATGCGTTTAATCAATCTGCCAAGGACATCTTATCCTAAAAATATCAGCATTCTAGCGACAGAATTTACAGATTTGCTTTTCTCATAAGAGGCGTAGAAGGGGGGAAATTCCAATTTCTCAATTTTTCTGTAATTTGTATGCAATTTCTAGTCTACATATCGGCGCAATAATGAGACACGTAATTCATAGATCGAATGACGAGTAGAATCCTCAATGACGCATCGTACGTCGTCGACGTTTCCGAACCCCACCGCCACGATAGTATTTAAAAGCGAAGCGGTCCAGCGGAGCGGCATTCGGATTGGCTACGTCGTCCACTACGCACGCACCCTACACCGTAAAGAAAACTGAAGACTTTTTTGAGAAAAAGCTCCAACAGTTTTCGCCCGCGCGCTCTGTCTGCGCGGAGGAGAAGCCCGAACCCCGGAGATGCCCGATCTCACCAGCCGGTGATCGATTGGGTGGCGTGACGACCGCTCCCACGCGCCGCTAGAGCCGCGCGAGGATGGACAGCCGTCCATCCACCTCCAAAGGCCCTTCTCAGGGCCGCCACCATCAACGACATGCTCGCGATCCGAGATCACGCGCCGCACCCGCGAGTGCGCTTGACGTTGCAGCCCCGACCGGCTCCGTCACGCGCGACCTCGCGCTGTACGCCGCGCCTCCGGCCGCGCCCGCACCACGCGCCGCACCCGCATCACGCGCCGCACCCGCGAGTGCGCCCGACGTTGTAGCCCCGTATGGCTCCGTCACGCGCGCTCTCGCGCCGTACGCCGCGCCACCGGCCCCGCACGTCTCGCGCGCCGCACCCGCGCCCGCCGCGTTAACCGCCGCGCCGCGCCCGCTGTCGATGCCCTTGCTCGACGACGACAGTGTGGCGGACAGCGAGACAACGGTCCAGCCTAGACTTCGGCAGGATGACGCCTACTACGCCGCCATCCTGGCCCTGGAAGGCCCAGATCGCCGTGCGCTCCCCAGCCGCAGGCAGCGCACCGACTCGGAGGAGGACGCGCCCGCTGAGGCGAAACGGGTTGCGAAGACCACCCCTCCCTCCCGCTACGAGATGCCCCGACGCACAACCGAAGCTTCTGGGTCGGACGACACCCGAGCTCCGACACCGGCCCCACGCTCCTACGCCGACCGCGCGAGAGCAACGCCACCGCCGAAGCCCGCCGCCGCCGCCCCTTCCGGCGGCGCGCCACCGAGCGGCCCAGCCCCGACGAAACAGCGAAAGCTTCGCTACCCGCCACTCATCGTGGAAAATCTGCCCAACTGGACGCACCACATCAAACAGATTAAGCTCCAGTTGGGTAGAAACCCAGCAGCTCGCCCTTATGGAAAGGGTATTAGATTCACGCCGCAGGAAGACCAGGAATTCCGCCTCGTCCAGCGGTACCTCACCGCCCTGGAGAAGACGGAGGGCGTGTCCTGGTTCTCCTACTCACTGCCGGCCGAGAGGAGCCTGAAGGTCGCAATCCGCGGCCTTCCTTTCAACACCGAGCCGGCAGAGATAGAAGACGAACTCCGCCAGCTGGGGTTCGAGCCGGAGTACGTGCGCCAGATCAGGGCGAGGAAGGGCAGACCAGGTTGCCTCTTCTTCGCCATGCTCCGCCGCACCCCACACACGATTCCAGCAGTGTACGAAGTCACCGAGCTGCTCTGCATGGGGGGAGTCCGCATCGAGGCATGGAGAGGGAAGAAGGGTCCCGCTCAGTGCCACAGATGCCAGGGCTTCCGCCATGCCTCAACGAACTGCCACAGACGCCAGGCCTGTGTGATCTGCTCACAGGAGCACAGCGCACGGGACTGCCCAAGACCACGGGAAGACCCAGCGACCTGCGCCAACTGCGGAGGTAGCCACCCCGCAAACCACGTGGGCTGTCCCGTGTTCCGAAAGGAGGCACGGAACAGACGCGCGGGCACCGTCGCGGCCACAGTCCCAAGACCGCCGCCGCGCACCGAGACCACCGGCTCCAGGGTACGGACGCCTGCAAACGACCCGAAGCCACGAGAGGCCACGGAGAGAGCTCCTGCCAGGAAGAGGAGAGGCCGTCGGCGCAGGAAGGCGACATCGCCAACCCGCGCACCCTCGCCGCCGCCTGTGCAGAAACCTAGACCTGCCGAGGGGATCCCGCCCCAGCCCAAGAGGACCGCCGAACCAAGCGTCGCGGCCATCAAAGCCGTGGCGTTTGAGACCCTAGAGGACGTTTTCCACGCCATTAAAAATGGCGGGGAAGACCCACTCCTGCGCATCCTGGAGGGACTGCGACGACTCGCCGCCTTCACCGGTGAGGCCCAGCCTACCAAGGACGCCAGACAGGAGGAAGAAGAGAACCGCGCCACATAGATGCCTTGGAGCGTGTCCTCCGCACACGTCGACCACCCAGCTGGGCTTCCCACAAGCGGGTTCCACCCGGCTAGGTCGGACCACGACGGCGTGAGGACCGCTCTCAACTCTCTCTTCCTCACTGAGGAGGAAAGCCCGTAGGCCCATGGGCCAACCCAAGGACCCTGGCGTAGTCACGCCAGGCGGAAGACCCCGCATGCAGGAGGCCATTGCCTCGGACGTGCCTCTCCCGCGCCCTTGCGGGCGCGCGAGCTCACATACCGGGAGCGGCATTCTATTATCGACAGTCGAAGTGATAACACGTTGAATTTGTCTACCTTTTTAATTTATTCGGTTTAGTTTGACAGTTAATTGTAACTTTGGTTTAAATGTTGAGTTTCTTAACTTCTTTCAAATTTGTTCGTTTAAGTTTGACGGTTAAATGTAATTTCGGTTAAAATATTGTAAATCGAATCTTATTGTAAATCAAATCTTTGAAAAGAGCAACCGCTGAGTTTCTTGCTGGTTCTTCTCGGCAGGAAAGGCGTTCCGAACCAGTGGTAGATTCATTTGATGATTCAAAAGTATTTGTAAAGGTTTATTTGGATAAAAGTAATATTAAAGATGGTTAAAAGTTTGATAATAAACTGTGATGAATAATAACAATGGCGCGAGTTTTATTGGAGCTAGTTTTCCTACTCTTACATCAGAAGAAGGGATGAATCAACGCCAATTACCATCATCGCCTCGCTAATAGCAACGGCATTTCTGGATAATACTTTAGAGACATAGATTGAGAAATAATGAATAGATTTTAGCCGTTTATTTTCAAACTTCAACCCTGATGTGAAAGAAATGAATATGATTTAAAATACAACGAAGTGCGACTGAAAGCAGCTAGCGCTCATTTAGGAGCAGTAAAATCGTGGGAATGTTTGCTTAAAACCACGACACGGAGTACAGTACCAGTTTTAGAACAATCAATCCAAGGAGTATAACCTGAGTGAATTGGCATACGTATGATGTTGGATAAGTGAAATAATGGCTGAAGGTATCCAAAGTCTGGAACGTGATACAAACCTAAGATTTCAAAGATAGTTGCCGACAGAAGATGACGTGCCTGGCGTGGTGTGAGCTGTTTTATTTGTCATCATTTCATTTATTATTATCATAATCTTTATTTATTTTTCCAGTGGTAGGCCGCTATTAGAAGCAGATGTGTTTTGTAAAGCTTCACAGGTGTATTTCTTTGAAAACATTTACTTTACTATTTCGTGGTCCCAAGATGATAGTAGGCGGGTTTAAGCAATTTATCGGACTCCTGTTGTGTTTCTGGATAGTTCCGTTTTTTTTTTTTTTGTCTTCAAAATCGTTTTTGATTATTCGTAGATTTCGCTGTTAATGGCGAACCGTTGAATATTCTTAAATTTCACAGCAGTCACTTTGAGAGGTCATAATAGCATAGTATTTTTGTTTTTTTAAGTGATCCTTAATACCGTACTAGATCAAGGGCTTGTTTTATGGTGGGAGACACTGATCGGCAGTGTTCCTTCTTTTCAACGTTTTCTGTTTTATGGTGGAATACTATTACCAAGGACCAAGCTACTGACTGGATGTTGTGTCATATAGAATCGGTTGTTTTCTTCGTAATACAGGTTTATCGAATAACTTTGACAAACTCTGTGGTGAGCTGACGGGTCTGTGCGAGGTGACTCAACGGCTTTGGTGATTTGCTGATCATTTTCCATTTCCGTTAAAAGTATTGGCTCCGTTAGGAAGTGTTGTTGGGAAAACTAAATTGTCTTTCTTGGCCGTTGGTTATGAATATCTTTTGTAGGATTTATTCTCAGAGATTTTTAATTATTTTTTTTTTAGTTGATATTTTAATAGTTGTTCCGCGTGTTTCTCAGACCACTGCCGCATTTGGCGGATTAAACATTTGTGGGTACATGGATTGCTCGATTAGGTATTTGGAGCCCGAATCCAAGCTATCTTAAAGACTTACTGGAACATCTTCGTATTGGCCATTTCTTTCGAGTTTCTCGTTCGGTTCAGACTTATTCTAATTACAAGTTTCGCACTTAAACGTTTCCGTGTGTTGTGCGTGCCAATGCCAAATATCAACGATACGTAGAACCGGTATCCCAGTTTCCTTTTTGTCTTAAATGATAGTAGTGAATAAATTTTTAAGGTTTCATTTTTCAACCAAGATACGAGTCTTGTAGTCATAAATTTGTTGAATGTTCATAAGTTTGGTTCATTAAGAAGGCCATTATTGTAAAGAATTTTCTACTAAGTAATTTACTTGGACGATTGACAGACAATTTAAATCAGTTTTAATAACACCACCCCATATTAAGATCAAGCTCAAGCTTTACGAGAAAGCTAAAAATGTCTAATCAAATCTTCAGTGGAATACATCAAATCACACCATAAAGCGATCCTAAAAGAGATGAAAGTACTGACTTAATCACGGCATATCTGAGGTACTTATTGTCTACTGACGAGAAAAGGTTGTCATGGGCAGAATGGCCGAACATGTTCTCAAATTATGTAATTCACCCAAGAAATCAATGAGACCACATCGGTGATGACTGACTAACAGACCTCGCTTGTTCCTGTAGTGCAATCCAAATTTTAATTTCAAGGTGTTGACGCGATTTTATAATTTAAGTGCTTCCATGTGTTCCTATTATCTACCAAATAGTACAGACCTCATAAAGAGATGTGTTTGCGAATCCAATTTTTCTCTTCTTATTGTTACAAATTTTTGGTACCAACCAAATACGAACAGATAATAACATTACAATTGTCGTGATTCGATTAAATTTACTGTTTAATAATTCCATAATTATTCAAAGTTTTGAGTAAATCGTGTTTGTCCATAGTCAATATTATTTTCAAGTGGCAACTTTAACAATATTGGCAATATCATTTTTTATGTTGGCAGTCTTGTGATATGTTTGAATCGACCAATAGCAAGTGGCGCGGGTATTTTTATGATAAAATGGCGTGAAGTGGTAGGGAGATTTTTGGGGTAGACACGCTAACCAGCGGCAGAGCGGCATTCATTACGTGTGGTGTTTCGACAGAGTGAAGTAGTGAAAGGACTTCTTGAGTCAGTACTGTGAAAGTGATTTTAAGTTGCAGTTGTAATTGGTGAGTTCGTTCCAATTTGTACAAATAATGTGAATTTACATACGTGTGGATATTGTTGGTTAGAAATGTTGATTAGACGGTTGAGATAGTAGTTACGATGGAGCCAATCTAGTGTAGGGTACCGTCGCCCAGTTACTTGTTGTTATTATAATCAGAGTTCTACAGGTCGGTGATACATATCAGATCTAGTTATAGAATCCCGTGGTGTTTTATGAATTCGTAACGCTGGGTGTTGTATATATCAAAACCGATTCATTATTCTGCGGCTCTGGTCAGAGACACTTCTCAGTAGACACGGTCTGTCGTACTTACTGTAGGTTTTAGAGTTGTGGTTACCTTATGTGGTTTCCGTTGGTTGAGGTCATAGTACTAGTTGTGGTAGCTAGGCTAGATGGTCGGTTTGGGACCGGTATAGGGGTGGAAGAGCCGGTCTAGGTAGAGTTGGGGTTTTGTATTTATCAAACAATGATACAAAAAAAAAAAAACAAAAAAACAATGGGATAGTAATGATAAAAAAAAAGAGGATAAATATTTAAAAAAAAAAGGGTAATACCGCAAAAAAAAAAAAAAAAAAAAAAAAAAAAAGATAAACAATGCAAAAAAAAAAAAAAAAAAAGAAAGAAAGAAAAAAAAAAAAAAACTGATAATAATATTGTATAAAATGTTAACGTAAAAGCTGAAGTAAGAATATCCTCTGAATATGAATATTACTGAACAATAGACGTGAACTTCATCGAGTAAACCAATGGGACCAGAAGAAAAGTTTGCCACGATTAACGAACGTTTGGAAAGCGTACCAAAATTTGAAGTACAAAGTAATGTGGCCGTATCGGCCATGAGTAAACGTAATAGTACGGCAAAGTGAGGATTTGACGCGCAGACTGACGTGCTTTTATAAGTTAAGTACTTTTCCATTATTTAAGTGTAAACGGCAAGGCCAATATGAGCGCTGAGGCTCTGAGGCTGAACCAATATTAGCGCTGAGGCTTGAGGTTCCGCCGTCATCACTTTTTACTATCTTTCCGAAGGTGTAAACGTCAAGGCCAAAATGAGCGCTGAGGCTCTGAGGCTGAACCAAAATTAACGCTGAGGTTATGAGGTTCTGGCGTCATCACTTGGGGTTTCAATTATCCTTAAAGTCCATTTGATGTGTGAACCAAAATTAGCGCTGAGGCTATGAGGTTGTAACGTCATTTGTGCTTTAAGATAATTGAAATGTGAAAAAAAAAAAAAAAAAAAGCAAAAAATGGTTACTGAACCGAAATTAGCGCTGAGGCTATGAGGTTCTGATGATCACTTATGTGTTTTCAATTGTCTTGTAATTCATGTGTCAACGTCAAGGCTAAAATGAGCGCCGAGGCTCTGAGGCTGAACCAAAATTAGCGCTGAGGCTATGAGGTTCTGACGTTATCACTTATGTGTTCCAAGATAATTGAAATGTGTTTACGTGAAGGCTATGAGTTAACGTGAAAGCTAATATGGGTGTCGAGGCCCTGAGGCTATGAGATTCTTAACGTGATAAGAGTGTTGAGGAACCATTTTTGATTTCGAAATTATAAGGGTTTATGTGTGTGTGATGTTGGTTTACTAATTTATGCACTTTATTGCAGAGAAAAAGGACGAGAGTAGGCGCAGGGACGCGCCTATGATCAGTATGGCCGTATCGGCGCAATAATGAGACACGTAATTCATAGATCGAATGACGAGTAGAATCCTCAATGACGCATCGTACGTCGTCGACGTTTCCGAACCCCACCGCCACGATAGTATTTAAAAGCGAAGCGGTCCAGCGGAGCGGCATTCTATTATCGACAGTCGAAGTGATAACACGTTGAATTTGTCTACCTTTTTAATTTATTCGGTTTAGTTTGACAGTTAATTGTAACTTTGGTTTAAATGTTGAGTTTCTTAACTTCTTTCAAATTTGTTCGTTTAAGTTTGACGGTTAAATGTAATTTCGGTTAAAATATTGTAAATCGAATCTTATTGTAAATCAAATCTTTGAAAAGAGCAACCGCTGAGTTTCTTGCTGGTTCTTCTCGGCAGGAAAGGCGTTCCGAACCAGTGGTAGATTCATTTGATGATTCAAAAGTATTTGTAAAGGTTTATTTGGATAAAAGTAATATTAAAGATGGTTAAAAGTTTGATAATAAACTGTGATGAATAATAACAATGGCGCGAGTTTTATTGGAGCTAGTTTTCCTACTCTTACATACATACCAAATTTCAGCCTTCTAGGACTTCGGGAAGTACCCTAGAATTACAGACTAGAAGTTTTGACTGTCAATAAATCTGAAACTATAAAAGCTAGACAATTGATACTCAATGCGTTTAATAAATCTGCCAAGGACATCTTATCCTGAAAATATCAGCATTCTAGCGACAGAATTTACAGATTTGCTTTTCTTATAAGGGGCGTAGAGGGGGGGAATTCCAATTTCTCAATTTTCTTGTAGTTTGTATGCAATTTCTAGTCTACATACCAAATTTCAGCCTTCTAGGACTTCGGGAAGTACCCTAGAATTACAGACTAGAAGTTTGACTGTCAATAAATCTGAAATTATAAAAGCTAGACAATTGATACTCAATGCGTTTAATCAATCTGCCAAGGACATCTTATCCTGAAAATATCAGCATTCTAGCAACAGAATTTACAGATTTGCTTTTCTTATAAGAGGCGTAGAAGGGGGAAAATTCCAATTTCTCAATTTTTCTGTAGTTTGTATGCAATTTCTAGTCTACATACCAAATTTCAGCTCTCTAGGACTTCGGGAAGTACCCTAGAATTACAGATTAGAAGTTTTGACTGTCAGTAAATCTGAAACTATAAAAGCTAGACAATTGATGCTCAATGTGTTTAATCAATCTGCCAAGGACATCTTATCCTGAAAATATCAGCATTCTAGCGACAGAATTTACAGATTTGCTTTTCTCATAAGAGGCGTAGAGGGGGGGAAATTCCAATTTCTCAATTTTCCTGTAGTTTGTATGCAATTTCTAGTCTACATACCAAATTTCAGCCTTCTAGGACTTCGGGAAGTACCCTAGAATTACAGACTAGAAGTTTTGACTGTCAATAAATCTGAAACTATAAAAGCTAGACAATTGATACTCAATGCGTTTAATCAATCTGCCAAGGACATCTTATCCTGAAAATATCAGCATTCTAGCGACAGAATTTACAGATTTGCTTTTCTCATAAGAGGCGTAGAGGGGGGAAAATTCCAATTTCTTAATTTTCCTGTAGTTTGTATGCAATTTCTAGTCTACATACAAAATTTCAGCCTTCTAGGACTTCGGGAAGTACCCTAGAATTACAGACTAGAAGTTTGGACTGTCAATAAATCTGAAACTATAAAAGCTAGACAATTGATACTCAATGCGTTTAATCAATCTGCCAAGGACATCTTATCCTGAAAATATCAGCATTCTAGCGACAGAATTTACAGTTTTGCTTTTCTCATAAGAGGCGTAGAGGGGGGGAAATTCCAATTTCTCAATTTTCCTGTTGTTTGTATGCAATTTCTAGTCTACATACCAAATTTCAGCTTTCTAGGACTTCGGGAAGTACCCTAGAATTACAGACTATGAATTGTGATGATCATCAGTGAGGGACGAAAACGGCGTATTTTAGGTATCAATAAATCTGTAACCATAAAAGCTAGATATTTGATACTTAGTATATTTGGTAAATTTGCTGAGGACACCTTATACTGAAAATTTCAGCTTTCTAGCGTCATCCAGACCGAAGTTATGACGGGTCGAAAATATGGCGAAACACTTCGAGAAAAAGGTACGTAGCGCCCCGGCCGCCGTTTGGCTCGTCTTGGCGGGGGCACTGCCGTGCCCCCTGATAACATAACACGAATAACAATGACAACTGACAGATGACAATTTAATGTGACTCATATTCCGTTCTGACCTCTTTATTTTGAAAATAAAGTCTGCAAAAATGAATATTACAATACGAACAGGAAAATAAATTAGCCGCAAAATTATTACAATATTTTTTGTGGTTAAATTTGTTTGATATTACCAATGACTTTCTAAGCAAGGACATCGCACTGGCGCGCACAACAAGGGACCAAGTAAGTGTGCTTATACTCGGTGTAAGCACACTTTCTTCATTAGTCGCATGTTGACTGCTAAGCTGTCAAGATGCCTAAATGCGCGATCAAAAAGTGCCGAAATAATACGTTAACGACGCAGAAAAGAGATGGTGTGACTTACCACCGGTAAGGTAATTTTATTTACGTAAGATAACATGCGAAAAAGTGTAAAATACTTAGTAAAACCATTGAAAACACTAGAAATATCTAAAATTATTTACAATGTTCCCATTCCTTTCTCTCGCGCACATCGGAAAGAGACAGATGGAAGGGCGCGTCACGAATGTCGGAAAAACAAAACTGTGGAGTAGCTTTTTTTTGTTCAATGTAAAATCTATTGGCCATTATTGTATCACATTTATTTTATTATCTTTTGACGACCTCCGGTGCGCAGTGGTAGCGCGGTGGATTTGTATGACGAGGGTCCCGGGTTCGATTCCCGGCTGGGCCGATTGAGATTTTCTTAATTGGTTTAGGTCGGCTGGTGGGAGGCCTTTGGCCGTGGCTACTTACCACTCTACCGCCAACGTTCCGGTACGATGCCATATAGAAACATCTATAACGGGTATGGATTTTACCCCACCCCAACAAGTTAGCCCGCTACTACCGTAGACTGTATAATCACTTTCCACCAGGTGTGATTGCAATCTAGGGCTTTTAATTTTTTTTTAATATAAATCATCCCACGTAAAACCATATACATATAACTAGTAGGGCGCGTGAGTTCGCGGCCCGCAAGCGGACCGCAATCTTTCTGCTCATCAAGTTGAATTTCGGGTCCTGATCATTTTTTGCCAGGAAAACAACTCTTCCATCTTTTATAATCTTCGAGATAGACACCGGCGAAATTTGTATGGCCGCCATATTGAATCCGCCATTTTGGTTTTATTTTTCAGCTCCCTGTCTATTGGATGAAGTTCTGAGTGACATTTGTTCGAGCACCCCCCACCTATCTTCAATACCCTGGCCGTGCTCCTGACCGAAATCCTCAATCATCAGCTCTATCCATATTTTTCCTCCGAATCATTTTTGTCCTCTATACGAAACTATCGGTAAAAAAAACATACAAAGAGGTGATCAAATGAGTCAGTCAGTCAGTCAGTCAGTCAGTCAGTGAATCAGCACGAGCAGAATAGTATAATAGTTATATAGTATAGATATAGTATAATAGTTTCATATTTACAAAAACGAAAAATCTCTCAAAGAAATAACAAAAATTAATAGTGCTACACTACTCCATTCCATTTTTTGTTCAAGTTTGCTTCTAAAATCACCTTATTCAGCTTCGAGTGCAATAATCGATTTACATTGCGGCTTAATCACTGAGGTTAGTTTACAGGACTTGAATGTTAGCGGGAATGTATAAATGGAGCAGTTGAAGCTACATAAGGTGAATTTAGAAACGTGTGCCATGTTTGGGCTCTTGTGTTGTATGCCGTAATGTGTCCATGCTTAGAAAGTCATTGGATATTACACAACATTTTGATTTTTTTTAATGAAACTGCTGCGTGAAATGAAACGTGTAACGACGGAAAAAATAGGGATGCCAGTATAAAAAAAAATTTAGTGTGGCTATTACAAAATTTATCACCGCCATCTATCGACAAGTTCCTAAACTATAGAACAAACTTGTTTCCAGTCACTAGTCAGGTTGTTCGAAGCGATAGCACCGTGCATAGTATACATAGAAGTCATTGCCAAATACCGATTTTTCGATTTTTCTGTAGGCAGATGCTTGTGATAGGCTTTAAGATGTGATTATTTGAGGAAAAATTGTATTTTATGTTAGCACCGTCTTCACAAGATGCTACAAGGCTTAAAACGGCTAAAAACTAGAGTAAGTACACTTACAACATTTACAACAACAAACTCTGGCCGAAAATTTCCCACTTCCAAGCTCTACGGCAACCTACTTACTTAGTGTTATTAGGTTAAGTTATTACTGTTACCTATTTCATTGCCCCATTGGCAGAGTGCATCTGGTAAATAAGGACAATCAGATCGCCCTAATTAGCGGCCCTTCCTCCGTTTCTTTTATGACACCTTACCATCTTAGGGTAAGGATCCCTTGAAAACAGCTAGGTAGTGTAATAAGCCTTTCTAAATACTAAGGATGCAAAGTAAAATACTAATTAAATTACCACAGTAATTTAATAAATTACCACAGTAATTTAATAAGGACAGGATCTATGGATAGGACTGATCTGTAGGTATATTTGATAAATAAAAATTTGCAGATTCTATTTATTTTTTTCAGAATATAGCTGTTAATAATATTAATAGCTGTTGCTGTTGCTACTGCTGTAGCTGTTGAAAAAATTCACAAACTCTTCAAGATGGCAGAAATGAAACAGCTGAGCAGCTTAAACATGAAAGTTGAAACTGACATCGAAGACTACACTGACATACTACCTAACATGGAAGACTTATTATCTAAAACTAGCATATATGTAGATGCTAAGGGCTTAGACCAACAGATTCTCAATATGATAATGCCCAATGAAACAGAAGCATTTTTTATTTCCATTAAAAAAGAAGTTAAAACCGAAGAACAGGAAGAATTAACTGATCAAAATGACATATCTTTATACTCTGTGGAGTCTACAGGGCATGAGACAGCAGAAGCGTTTCTTAGTTCCATTAAAAAAGAAGTCAAAGCCGAAGAACAGGACAAATTGACTGATCAAAATGATATATCTTCACACTCTGAGGAATCTACAGAGCATGAGACAGATAGCGATGTGAGTTGCTTTTAATATTTTTTTAAAGAATGTACTATAGTCTATTTTTTAACCCCCAACCCAAAAAGAGGGGTGTTATAAGTTTGACGTGTGTATCTGTGTATCTGTCTGTGGCCTCGTAGCTCCTAAACTAATGAACCGATTTTAATTTAGTTTTTTTTTATTTGAAAGTTATCAGCTCTTTTTTAGTTACTTACAACCTTCACTTGTCTGGGTGTTATTTTTTAATTTACACTTGTTAATCCCAGAGACTAACATGCAGACAAACTTAATAATAATGATACCACCTTAGCATAAATAGTATTGCCAGCAGGGTTCCAGTTCAGGCTAAAATAAAATAATATTTCATGCAAAACAAGTAAAATAAACATACGAAATATGTAGTTACAAGATTAAAAAGTAGCACTAATCACATATTATTTGAAGGTGAGGACTTAAGAAAGTGTTGCTGGGGAGAATTTTAGCAGTACGTTTTTCGGTCTCACTCCATATTATCTGCATAGACGGCTATCAGCTATATCTAAAGGTACAAAGTTAGCTTACATCCCAGGGATGGACGTTTTATCCTGGAAAATCAGAGTTACCATAGGACTTTTTAAAACCCAAATCCACCTGGACAAAGTCACAAGCATCATCTAGTAGTTTACATATATTTTATTCTTGTATTTGGTTTCAGTGGGAGCCTTCTAAAACTGAAACAAGGTCCACATACAGTGCACACACACTTGGTAAGTGCAGAGAGATATTACAAAACAAACCTACATAGTCAAAGTGCACTCTATAGATCTCAGCCTTAGACCCAGATTTATAGAGTATTCATTTGTTGTATAGCTTTTAGTTGTGCCAACACAGCACAGTTCACTTTGCGAATATTGCGTAAGGAAACACAAAGAAGGCTGCTCGGTTTCTAATCTAACTTTATGAACTCAATCCTGACTACAATGCAATATTATGGTAGCCTGGACTTAAATTTTTAGGGTTCCATACCTCAAAAAGAAAAACGGAACCCTTATTGGATCACTTTGTTGTCTGTCTGTCAGTCTGTCTCTCTGTCTGTCTGTCTGTCTGTCTGTCTGTCATGTCTGTCAAGAAACCTATAGGGTACTTCCCGTTGACCTAGAATCGTGTTTGGCAGGTAGGTAGGTCTTATAGCACAAATACAGGAATAAATCTGCAAACTCTGAATTTGTGGTTATATCATTAAAATAAATTAAAATGTGTTTTAATTTTCAATGTAAGATAACTATATCATATGAAAGGGCTTTACCTGTACATTCTAAAACAGATTTTTATTTATTTTTATCTATAATAGTTTTTGATTTATCGTGCAAAAATACCTGAGTACGGAACCCTCAGTGCGCGAGTCTGACTCGCACTTGGCCGGTTTTTTATTGGTGATTTAAATTTTTAATTTACCGCACTTGTAATTTTGTACTTAGTGGTGATATTTTTCTTTCAGGCACTTCTCTGCGGAAGAAATGCAGGAATACCCAACGCGCTGCTGAAAAACCTCACTCTTGCAATGTTTGCAGTTATAAATGCAAAAACAAAAGTACATTACTTTTACACATGAGGACTCACGAGGACACTAGCGGCGAATTGTACACTTGTGACTTTTGTCAAAAACTATTCAAACATAGTTCTTTAGTGAGACACCTGTGCACTCACACTGGAGAAAAACCTTTTTCTTGCGACACTTGTCCATTTGAAACTGCACATAAAGACCGCTTGGTGACACACATCATGATTCACACTGGCGAGAAGCCCTTCTCTTGCAAGCATTGTGAGTATAAATGTAGAACTTCAAGTGCATTGAAATCTCACTCTAGGAGACACACTGGAGAAAAAATTCATCCTTGTAGACTTTGTCGTGCGAGATTTGTAATGCGCAGTCAATTAAACACGCACATGAAGACTCACACTGGTGAAAAACCTTTTTGTTGTAACATTTGTAACACAAAGCTATCACACAAAGGAACTTTAATTGCGCACATGAGGATGCACACTGGAGAAAAACCATTTTCTTGCAAACTTTGCCAATTCAGATCTGCACGTTCAGAGTCTTTAGTAAGACATAGGAGGGTTCACACCGGTGAAAGACCATTTTCTTGTGAGCTTTGTGGGTCTAAATTTGCGCGTTCATGTAGCCTTAAATCCCATATGAAACATACTCACACTGATAATAGGCCTTTTTCTTGCAAACATTGCAAGTTTAAAACTAAGACAAACAGCCAAATGAAAATGCACATGAAGACTCACACTGGTGAAAAACCTTTTCAATGCAACCTTTGTGATAGAAGTTGTACAACTAAACATCTTTTAATTAGTCACATGCGGACGCACACTGGAGAAAAACGTTTTTCCTGCGATATTTGTTCATTTAGAACTGCACATAAAGATCGTTTAGTGTCGCACATTAGAATTCATACTGGTGAGAAACCTTTCTCTTGCAAACTTTGTAAACATAAATGTAGGACCAAAAGCGCTTTAGACTGTCACATTAGGACTCACACTAAAGAGAAAAATCACTATTGCAGCCTATGCAATTCAAAATTTTCATTTAAAAGCAGTTTAAAATCTCATATGAGGACTCACACAGGACTTCAACCTTTTTGTTGTGATATTTGTCCATTTAGAACTGCACATAAAGGCCGTCTAGTGACGCACATCATGACTCACACCGGAGAGAAACCCTTCTCTTGCCCACATTGTGAACATAAATGTATTACGAAATGCGGTTTAAACAGTCACATTAGGACTCACGCTAGAGAGAAACTTTACTGTTGTAACTTTTGTAATTCAAAATTTACAAAAAAATACGTTTTGATATGTCATATAAGAAAGACTCACACAAAGAGTCCTGTATGAGTCTTTATATTTGTCCATTTACCAACCATGCTCATTGCTCAAACAAAAGGAAAAACTCATGATGTAGGAAAGAGACGTCATTAGTTTCAATCAAAAAGTGTACAATAGTAGGCACCTACTTTATTTATTTTTACTTATGGTACTTTGAATAAATTATTATGTTTACTTCTATATAACTATCTCTATCTAAGTATTATATTTAGAAATGTCGGCAAAAACTTACTGTGTATGAATTTGTTTTATGATTGAAAGCAGATGAAGTTTTTTGAAATAAATAATTACTAAATCGAAACTTGTGTTTGTTGTAAACCAGGCTCCCGTACACATTGGCACATTGAGTTTCACAATCGCGCCATTTTATGGAGACCGACAAAAGGTGGCCAGCGCAGTGGGAAAGCGTAGGTACGCAAAGCATAATAGACCAAGTTGGCTTTTTTACCCGACTGCGGCAAAGCCAAAAGCAAAGAGAATATAATCACTACGAAGGGTTATGATTTTAGTAGTCTACTAGCTGATGCCCGCGACTTCGTTCGCGTGGATGTGGGTTTTTTAAAATTCCCGTGGGAACTCTTTGATTTTCCGGGATAAAAAGTAGCCTATATGTGCTGATCCAGGGTATAATGTATCTCTATTCTCAGCCCAATCCGTCCAGTAATTTTTGCGTGAAGGAGTAACAAACATACACACACACACACATACAAACTTTCTCCTTTATAATATTATTTTTTTTTCTTAAAAATTAAATTTGAATTGCCTACGAAATTAAATTTGAATTTCGCAGGCAGACCCGTCTCATGCCCGTTATTAAAAATGTCAGTTCATTAGTTCAAGATCCCTCCTCTCTCGTCTGGCCTTACAAACATTAGCCAATGTCAAGTTTGTAGATAATTGTAACAAGTTAGTTAAACTAAACAAGTATGGACCCCGACTGTGCCGGCGCTCGCCGAAATACGCACGGCACCCCTTTAGAGCGCTTTCCAGTCAGTTTTAACAAAAAAAAAACACTCCAAAAAGGCAGAGCACGCCCGCCAGCCAACACCAACACAGAGAAATCCCAGTTCAGGATTGGTTCATGCTCATTATGTTAGTCTAATGGTCTGTGGTCTTGTTTGTATATGTCAATGTCAAAGGCTCAAAAAGGACTTCGTCTGTGGTGGCGTTTGCTGGCGCGCGTGTTGTGACTTTTTGGAGTGTTTTTTTTGTTAAAACTGACTGGAAAGCGCTCTAAGGGGGTGCCGTGCGTATGTCGGTGAGCGCCGGCACAGACGGGGTCCATACTTGTATAGTTTAACTAACTTGTTACAAATAACTACAAACTTGACATTGGCTAATCATTGTAAAAGCCAGACGAGAGAAAAAAAAAAAAAGGCTCAAAAAAGCTAGAACCCAGAGCCGTAAAAGTTAAATTAAAACCAGTAAAAAAAACTAGGTAAATGAACAGAATTAGCATGATAAAGCTAGTAAATTTGTGTCTTACTAAGTGGTTGAATTTTGATTTTGTTTCATGCAGTGCTCCTCTGCTAGGCCAGCGAAGGCCACAAGGCAACTGGTGGCAGCGCTGGTTGTGCTGCGTGGGTGCCAGGTAAGTTTTCAATTTCAACATTCATCTATTGCATTGTGCAAAATAATAATGAATGAACATTGAACATGTTGGCTGCCATGAGAACAAAATGTTATGTCTTGTATGATGGTTTGGAACCCTTTATGTGCGAGTCTGACTCACACTTGTTCTTTTTGTTCTACACAAGAACAAAGTGGACTTGACAGAATTATCTTCTTTGACATTTTATGCATGTTGGTTTTCTATATACTGTATTTACACTTGCACTAAGAAGAAATTTCACCCTAAACGCTTTTACATTTTACTACACCGATCAGGTCATTGGAGCTCGACATTTATGCTCCACCACCACCGCCGCCGCCATCACCGGAACCCGAGCGCCGCACCCGTTCAGCTCCGCGGCTGCCATCTCTGCGGCCTTCTCCGGAGAGGAGGAGGCCGCCAATGACTGACGAGGAGCTGGACAACCTTCAGCGACTGTGGGCGGAGGCAGTGGCAAAGTGCGCGCATCGTGTAGAGCGCCGCGTTGCCGGAAGGGGAGAGGAGCCCTGGTAAAATGGGCGAGCAGCTTAATTGACTCGTATTGACTTTTAATGCGAGTCAATTGAGCTCTTCAAGGGCCTCTTTGCCAGGGCTCCTCAATGAATTTATTAAATGAACTTGTACATAAAAAAAAATCAAAAATATAAAAAAAAAAATATAAAAAAAAAACAAAAAATATAAAATATTAAAAAAATGTATATCATACATATTTTGTAAATAATTTTTATACAGGGTGTAATTAGTACGCTAGCAAAAACTCAGCGCTACAATACCGATATCTAACCAAATCATTTGCCTTATACTTGTAGTTTTAGTGATTTAGTATTTTTCAAATCCACAATATACATAACGTTCGCTGACCTCTGATGTCAATCAGATACTTTATTTGCAATAATGCAAACTTCTAGAATACATACTATTTTTTTTATTCACTTTGTTGTCTATCCGTCTGTCCAAAAAATATCACCTGTCTTCGGTTTTGCTAGCGTTCTACTTACACCCCTATTTTTATACACCTAAATTGAAAAAATAAATAAACTGACAAGCTTATTGTTTTATTTATGAATAAACCCAATCCAAATTTTTCTGTGGAAAGAAGTTAGCGCTCTGTGTTAGGTAATCCCTTACAAATGATAGAGGCAAAAATCTGTGGGTGTTTCAAAAAATCATTTACCTGAAAAATAAGTTGGTTTTGTCTGTAGCCAGTTATAAAAACGTACTTACCTACAATATGAAAGCATGAAATATTTATAGGTAGGTAGGTAGATACCTATTAGATATAAGGAAACACAAAAAATTATAAAAAATTGAATATATTAGATTGCCGGCCACTGACACTTATGTGTTTTCAATTTATCTCCCAGTGCCCCTAATCGCGCATAAGTGCCAATACATTTTTTTGCCGCAGACCGTTTTTATTGCACCCATACAAAAGAACCCACAATACTGCCACGGTAATGGTATGTATGATGAAACAGTGGGTTTAAATAAAAAGAGCAAATCAGTATAATCGCCCAAATTTATTATATCACTTCACTAAACACACTAATACAAATCACTCATTGCTTTATTACTATTGTTACTTTGTTACTATTTATATAATTTACACTTGTTTACACAAATGGACATAGTTTCAGCTTACAATGCGTACGATAGAACAATAATCCTAAAAATGAGCTCGCATAGCTTTATATGGCGTTATCCCCACCGAAGGGATTCGGCAGTGGTGGCGGAGTTGCGTTCGGCTGTCAATGGCGCTGGCGTTGATTGGCTGTCATGGCGGCAGTAGGCTATGATTGGCCGTCTTGGCGGTTATCGGCTGTAACAGGCGGTGATTGGCCAGCTTGGCTTGACTCGGATAGTCTGGTTGGCGTTGGCGCGTTGCGATTGGCTGAGGCGGCGTGGCGTTACATTCGGCCGTCCTGAAACAATGAATTGCTCCCGCAATGGGAAAATGCTTGGTTAGCTTTCTGGTAGACAATAGCTCAACAAGGTCTTCGGTTTCAAGTTATTTATCGGAACAGTTAGCACTGTTGGATATAAGAGCCGTAGGCGCTGTGATATGGCTTTAAAGAGTCTGCTCAGGCATGTACAAGCTTCGTAGCCTCGAAACCCCTTAACACTTCGAGTTCTCTTAATGCCTACCAGCTTGGTTACGAAAATGAACCTGAGTAAATGCTATCAGTGTTTACTTCTATCGCAATGCTTGTGGGAACTTGCCACTAAATAACTAAATTCCTTTGTTATAATTAAATGAAATATTAATTTTGTCAGTTACATTATCTAGTTAGCTTTATCCTATCGCTTGCTATCCTTTACCGAGCATTTGCCTTGTTACGCATAACCATCCCGAGTTCGCTAATTTTACATTAATAGTAACATGGCATCGTGACCTAGGTAAATACCAAATTATGGATATCACATTCATTGAGAGTATTGTCAGTAGTCCAAATAATATCAGTTAACAGTTTGTCCAATCATTTTATTCGCAGTTTCGCTAGGACCTGTGGCACAACGTGTTTAACATGGTCTGGTTAGTGCTTGGATTGGCTTGACTAGGCACTTGACTCGTGGTAGTATCATGGAGGTCAAAACATACCTAACTATTAATCAGTCGACACTCGGAAACTCTAAAATGTCTACTAGTAAAAGCATTCTTATGCTCACTTTATAAGTTTACTAGGATGTCCAAATAAGGCAAATTATGTATAATATTCTACGAAACTGATCGTTTTCGGCTAATAACAAATTTTGCAAAAGCATCTGTAATAATCAAATTGTACCTACACTACTGATGAGCGATATCCTTTCGCTGTCTTACAAAATGGTTTTACAAAATGTGGTCAGTATGAACTCTACAAAATTCTAATCCAATGCCATTGGTCTGTGATCTAAACTGCAATCTTATCTACTTTAAAACCAAGACGAAACAAAAGAACATTATTTAATTTATAAATTATTATCGTTTTCAGTTGTACTGTTTTTCCACGTTTTACTTTAGAGACATTTTTGAAAGAAAAACCGTCAACAGACTGGCTTGTAGAAAGGAAAATAGCTTGTAAATAGCTTCTCGTGAAGCTGTGAATGCTATTACTCTGACTTGAAAAGGAATCTCACTTAAATCCTTGCAGGGAGATCTCTCAACGAGCAACGAGATGTAAGTACTCCTATCGAAAGTAAAACTTGGCTTTCGAAAGTAAAAATTGGCTACCGAAAGTAAAACTTGGCTATTGAAAGTAAAACTTGGCTACCGAAAGTAAAACTTGGCTACCGAAAGTAAAACTTGGCTACCGAAAGTAAAACTTGGCTACCGAAAGTAAAACTTGGCTACCGAAAGTAAAACTTGGCTACCGAAAGTAAAACTTGGCTACCGAAAGTAAAACTTGACTACCGAAAGTAAAACTTGGCTACCGAAAGTAAAACTTGGCTACCGAAAGTAAAACTTGGCTACCGAAAGTAAAACTTGGCTACCGAAAGTAAGACTTGGCTACCGAAAGTAAGACCTGGCTGCAGAAAGTAAGACCTGGCTGCAGAAAGTAAGACCTGGCTGCAGAAAGTAAGACCTGGCTGCAGAAAGTAAGACCTGGCTGCAGAAAGTAAGACCTGGCTGCAGAAAGTAAGACCTGGCTGCGGAAAGTAAGACCTGGCTGCAGAAAGTAAGACTTGGCTGCAGAAAGTAAGACTTGGCAGCAGAAAGTAAGACTTGGCTGCAGAAAGTAAGACTTGGCTGCAGAAAGTAAGACTTGGCTGCAGAAAGTAAGACTTGGCTGCAGAAAGTAAGACTTGGCTGCAGAAAGTAAGACTTGGCTGCAGAAAGTAAGACTTGGCTGCAGAAAGTAAGACTTGGCTGCAGAAAGTAAGACTTGGCTACTGTCTTCACTTCGGCATCTATGTAATTCCGAAAACAGTTCACGATTGAATTTAGGTAATACAGGATCATCAGTCAAATAACAGTTTCCTATTCCATTCCTATTCCCTACTATGTAAGCTACATAACCAGGCAGGCATACTAACACCAACTGAACTCAAGATATTATGTAAAACGTCAGTCTAGTCGGCTTAGTGAAAATTCTTACGGTACGTCCGGTCCACCTGACTAACAATGAACGGCACAAAGCTATATCATGGTTATAATTAAAAGTGCCACTTGAACTTTCTACTTACATTATGATTGGACCGACAATCTTAAGGTAGAATGATGAAATTGACTCGATTGAAAGCTTGTTGGCAAAAGTACGTAACATACATGCTGCCTACAAGCACTACTTTTTTTCTAAAATGACAAAAGCATTATCAAAATCATAAGGATATCTAACTGGTAATAGTTATTATTACGTTTCCTCCAAGTGCCCAATTCTGCCTACATTACACTACCTATTTGTATTTACTCATACGCTGTGCCACTGGCTTGTATATTATACGAGACAGTTCCAAAGCCGTGAGTAAGATCTACTTACTATGCTCTCAATCATTCAAAGAATGTGATTTAAACTACAAGTTACAACACGTACAGACTTCATAAACACTAACTTTTAGTAAAAATAAAAGAACAGTCATACCATACAGCATAAACGCTTAACAGCGCTTATGTCACCCCAAATAGGCAACAATGCGGCGGCTTATAGATACCCATTGGCTGCAACCCTGCATCGTTAGCGCGCCACGATGTGGTGCCTCGCAGTGACGCGCTCGGCATCAGGCACACAGCACACAGCAAAGCATCAGTGGTGACCATCGTAGGCGATGACGTTTGCACTTCACGAACCTACCAAAAATTCCGAGAAAAGAAAGATAAACACAATATTATTGTTTGACTACAAGTAGCTCCCAGTCGATTTATAAAGTACGTCTGCCCCAATTATGAAGATCTATATTCATATTACATAACAATCATATAACCACATGAAAATCAATTTCACAAGAAACTCAAAAGTGAACATCATAAAACAATTCGATTTTACATTCAAATTGCGATCGCCATGCTATATGCAAAACTGGGTTTGAGCACACTGAAAGTGTTCATCAACCGATTCTGACGTAAATGATATTATTGTACCCTTAAAAATAATTTACAGGTACCCCACACGTACCCCGTGTTGTCTGTATGACTGCAGCGGGAATATCACCGACGACGCGAAAAAAATAACCTTAAAGGTTTATAGAACCTTATACTATAACTGAGCCTTGTGCAAATAAAAACACTAATAGCGTCAAAGCTTGTTTCTTGAAAACTTCTGGTTGAAATTTGCGGGTAGTCTGAGAACTATTGTTACCATCCGATATACTAGATCTTTTTTTTTTAATTAATTCCTGATCAGTATGTATTTGTGTCAGTTCATAACCACTCAACAATTTTAACCGATTTTGATAAATGATACGTCATTCGTCTTGATGGCGTGTGTGTCAATGGATATATGAAATTCTTTAAACAATCAATGTGGTGGATTTTATACGATTTAATGTAAGAGCCGAAAAATATGCAGCGCAAACTGCAGTCGGGAGTTTTTATTTCTTATTATTTAACTTATTGAATTACTTGTTAACTTTTTCGTACCGGTAGCACTTGGTCATAATTTCCACATACTGGAAAGCACTACTACTAACCCACTAAGTACGTTTTCTAGAATTAAACTGCGAATTCAAATTGCGGGTATCTCGGCGAGATGCAACGTGAAAAGTGGATGGTTGAGCGGGTTTTTACCTGATTCGATAAAAAGTTGACTAAATCAATCGGTTGCAATTTTAGCATTAGTATTCACCGCCATTATTTTATCAGTTATATATATACAACTAGTGTTTTGCTCGGTGCGCGAGCTGCTAAAGCAGCTCGCGTGACGTGGTTGGGTTGACAAGTATTAAAACGATAGTATTTATTAAGATACAAAATTAACCGCGAAAACACAATAAAACGACACCCATATCGATTTTTTTCTTAAAAAATGCATGTCCGCCATCTTGGATTTCAAAATAAATGTCGTTATCAAAATGAGCAACCTGGAAAACTCTGAAAACGACATCCATATCATTTTTTGTAAAAACGGGGTAGTTGAGGTTAATAAAGTAGGGTGCGTGGGTGCGCGGACCACTAAAGTGGTCCGCGAGCATGCAGGATTTGTTCCACCGAGTAGACCTTCGGACCCTAATCATCTTTTGCCAAGAAACCAGTCTTCCATCTTTTATATTCTCCGAGATAGACACCGACGAAATTTGTACGGCGGCCATCTTGTTTTTCCAAAATTTTCCATTTTTTCTATTAATCGTTTACTACATTCTTTAAAGATTGCGAGTTTCAACGAAATCGGTTGGAAAACAAAAGAGTTGCAAAAATCATATAGGCCGCCATCTTGTTTTTCTGAAATGTCATAATTTTTCCCTACTCATATCGCGCACCAAAACATATCTCCCTTACATTATCGTATCGTTATCCGTCTCTTTCTAGGAGAATGAGACATTCAATATTCGCCATACAAAATGTATGTAAAAATAAATTCCGCCATTTTGAATTTTTTTTCTATTCATCGAGTAGACCGTCGGACCCTGATCATCTCTTGCCAAGAAACCACACTTCCATCTTTTATACCCTCCGAGCTGGACACCGGCGACATTTGTATGGCGGCCATCTTTTCTTCGCCATTTTGAATTTTTTTCCAGCTATTTGGCAATTGGATGACGTCATGAATGACATTTGCTCGAGCACCCCCAACCTATCTTCAATACCTTAAGCGGGCCTTCCACCCGTCTCCGAAACCCTCAATCATCAGCTCTCTCCATAATTTTGGCTTACTAACTTTTTGTTTTCTATACGACACCATCAGTGAAAAAAAAATTTTTCATACAAAATTTTACAGGAGTTTCTTAGTTGAAAATCTCGAAAATCTCCCCAATAGTGGCAACACCGTTTCTATATTTCGATATTGCCGGCTGAGTCACACAATCGATTCATACATATCGACTTTCCAAAATGTTGCCAACTGCCTCAAAAACGTGATCAAAATTTTGAAAAATTAAAAAAAATACAAAATGGCCGCCAACTCGTTTTGCAGAAATAAATTACATCGTAAAACAACTTTTCCAATAACTACAGGATATACCGCTCCCGATGATGTTTCAATCTCTCCTCTCGCTCGCACCCACGCGAAACGATCGCTCCTAAAAAAAGACCACGTCGAAAATCACTTTTTCTTTGATAAATTCCAGTGTTGCCAGTCTCCGGCGACAAAAATACCGAAATGTCATTTGTATGATCAAAACACATAATCGCTCATACTCGGATTTTGCGAAAAGTCCGTATTTCGATTTTTTTCAATTTCCCGAAAATCTTGAAATTTCCCCAAAAAATGGGGTAATTTTTTTCCTCCAATCTATACCTCGAGCCAATCGCTTCATAGAAGCCGAATCGCTCCGATGTTGTAAACCTTGGGATATTTAACTTTTAAAATTGCGTTTTTTCGTACCTCTAACATAATGGCCGCCACGACAGCCGCCATCTTGAATTTTTAAAAACTACCCCCATTCCGTCAAAATTAAGGATAATCGTAGACGAAACCAGAAAAAAATTATAAGTTTCAATTTCCCGTTTCGGATCTGTGGCGCCGAGGTTCGGGGTCGAAAAATCAAAATTTTGAAAACGCTACGGTTCAGCCGCCATCTTGTTTTTTCAATTTTTTCGACATTTCCCATTAATTGTTTACTATTTTCTTCAAAGATTGCAAAATTCAACAAAATCGGTTGGAAAACAACGGAGCAGCAAAAATCACGTCGGCCGCCATCTTGTTTTTCTGAAATGTCATAATTTTTCCCCAGAGGGTTTCCGAAACCAAACACAACTCCCCTACATCACTATATCATTTTCCTTCTCTTTCTAGGAGAACAATTATGTCAATGAGTGAGTCAGTGAGTCAGTGGTAATTGAGCTATATATAGTATAACTAGTTTTTGCTCGGTGCGCGAGCTGCTAAAGCAGCTCACGTGACGTGGTAAGGTTAACTTTATTATATAAAACCAAATTGATTTATTAAGATAATTCACCCCGAAAAACCCCATAAAATGACAGGCATTTCTATTTTTTGTAGAAAATGTAAGTCCGCCATCTTGGATTTGAAAATAAATGTCATTATCAAAATCAGCACCCTGGAAACCCTGAAAACGATATCCATATTATTTTTTGTAAATTAGGATAATAATTTAGTAGGGTGCGTGGGTGCGCGGACCACTAAAGTGGTCCGCGAGCATGCAGTGTTTGTTTCACCGAGTAGACCTTCGGACCCTGATCATCTTTTGCCAAGAAACCACTCTTCCATCTTTTATATCCTCCGAGATATACACCGACGAAATTTGTACGGCGGCCATCTTGTTTTTTCAAAATTTTCCACTTTTTCTATTAATCGTTTACTACATTCTTCAAAGATTGCGAGTTTCAACGAAATCGGTTGGAAAACAAAAGAGTTGCAAAAATCATATAGGCCGCCATCTTGTTTTTCTGAAATGTCATAATTTTCCCCTACTCATATTGCGCATCCAAACATATCTCCCATACATCAATGTATCGTTTTCTGTCTCTTTCTAGGAGAATGTGACATTCAATATTCGCCATACAAAATGTATGGAAAATTAAATTCCGCCATTTTGAATTTTTTTTCTGTTCATCGAGTAGACCTTTGGATCCTGATCCTCTTTTGCCAAGAAACCACACTTCCATCTTTGATACCCTCCGAGCTGGAGACCGGCAAAATTTGTATGGCGGCCATTTTTTCTTCGCCATTTTGAATTTTTTTTCAGCTTTTTGGCAATTGGATGACGTCATGAATGACATTTGGTCGAGCACCCCCCACCTATCTTCAATACCTTGAGCGGACCCTTCACCCGTCTCCGACATCCTCTATCATCAGCTATTTCCAAATTTTTCCTCGATTTTTTTTTTGTTTTCTATACGAAACCATCAGTGAAAAAAAATATTTTCATACAAAATTTTACAGGAGGAGTTTTTGGGGAAAATCTCGAAAATTTCCCCAAATGTGGCAACACTGTTTACATATTTCGATACTGCTGGTTGAGTCACACAATCGATTGATACATATCGACTTTCCAAAATGTTGCCAACTGCCTCAAAAACATGATCAAAATTTCGGAAAATTTGAAGAAAATACAAAATGGCCACCAACTTTTTTTGCAGAATCAAATTCGATAATTTTACAACTTTCCCATTAACTACAGGATATACCGCTCCCGATGACGTTTCAATCTCTCCTCTCGCTCGCACCCACGCGAAACGATCGCCCCTAAAAAAAGACCACGTCGAAAATAACTTTTACTATGATAAATTCCAGTGTTGCCAGTCTCCGGCGACAAAAATACCCAAATGTCATTAGTACGAGCAAAACACGTAATCGCTCATACTCAGATTTTTCAAAAAGCCCGTATTTCGATATTTTACAATTTCCCGAAAATCTTGAAATTTCCCCAAAAAATGGGGTAATTTTTTTCCTCCAATCTATACCTCGAGCCTATACGTACAATCGCTTGATAGAAGCCGAATCGCTCCGATGTTGCCAACTTTGAGATATTTAACTTTTAAAATTGCGTTTTTTCGTACCTCTAACATAATGGCCGCCACGACAGCCGCCATCTTGAATTTTTAAAAACCACTCCCATTCCGTCAAAATTCAGGATAATCGTAGACGAAACCAGAAAAAAATTATTAGTTTCAATTTCCCGTTTCGGATCTGTGGCGCCGCGGTTCGGGGCCGAAAAATCAAAAATTTGAAAACGCTACGACTCGGCCGCCATCTTGTTTTTTAAATTTTTTCGACATTTCCCATTAATCGTTTACTACTTTCTTTAAAGTTTGCAAAATTCAACGAAATCGGTTGGAAAACAACGGAGCTGCAAAAATCACGTCGGCCGCCATCTTGTTTTTCCGAAAAGTCATAATTTTTCCCCAGAGGGTTCCCGAATCCAAACACATCTCCCCTACATCATTATATCATTTTCCTTCTCTTTCTAGGAGAACAATTATGTCAATGAGTGAGTCAGTGAGTGGTAATCGAGCTATATATAGTATAACTAGTGTTTTGCTCGGTGCGCGAGCTGCTAAAGCAGCTCGCGTGACGTGGTTATGTTGACTTTATTATATTTAACCAAATTTATTTATTAAGATACACAATTCACCACAAAAACACATAAAACCCACACCCATATCAATTTTTTCTTAAAAAGTGCATGTCCACCAGCTTGGATCTAAAAATGAATGTCATTATCAAAATCAGCACCCTGGAAAACTCTGAAAACGACATCCATATCATTTTTTGTAAAAACGGGGTAGTTGAGGTTAATAAAGTAGGGTGCGTGGGTGCGCGGACCACTAAAGTGGTCCGCGAGCATGTAGAGTTTGTTTCACTGAGTAGACCTCCGGATCCTGATCATATTTAATTGCGTTTTTTCGTACCTCGAACAAAACGACCGCCATGACAGCCGCCATCTTGAATTTTTAAAAACCACTCCCGTTTTGTCAAAATACAGGATAATTGTGGGCGAAACCAAAAAAAATAATTATCCTCGATTACCCCGTCTCGGATCTGTGGCGCCGCGGTTCGGGGTCGAAAAATCAAAAATTTTAAAACGCTACGGCTCGGCCGCCATTTTGTTTTTCCAATTTTTTCCACATTTTCTTTTAACCATTTACTATTTTCTTCAAAGTTTGCAAAATTCAACAAAATCGGTTGAAAAACAACGGAGCTGCAAAAATCCATTCGGCCGCCATCTTGTTTTTCCGAAATGTCATAATTTTTCCCCAGAGGGTTCCTGAAACCGAACACAACTCCCCTACATCACTATATCATTTTCCTTCTCTTTCTAGGAGAACAATTATGTCAATGAGTGAGTCAGTGAGTGAGTGGTAATCGAGCTATATATAGTATAATAACTAGTGTTTTGCTCGGTGCGCGAGCTGCTAAAGCAGCTCGCGTGACGTGGTTGGGTTGACAAGTATTAAAACGATAGTATTTATTAAGATACAAAATTAACCGCGAAAACACAATAAAACGACACCCATATCGATTTTTTTCTTAAAAAATGCATGTCCGCCATCTTGGATTTCAAAATAAATGTCGTTATCAAAATGAGCAACCTGGAAAACTCTGAAAACGACATCCATATCATTTTTTGTAAAAACGGGGTAGTTGAGGTTAATAAAGTAGGGTGCGTGGGTGCGCGGACCACTAAAGTGGTCCGCGAGCATGCAGGATTTGTTCCACCGAGTAGACCTTCGGACCCTAATCATCTTTTGCCAAGAAACTAGTCTTCCATCTTTTATATTCTCCGAGATAGACACCGACGAAATTTGTACGGCGGCCATCTTGTATTTCCAAAATTTTCCATTTTTTCTATTAATCGTTTACTACATTCTTTAAAGATTGCGAGTTTCAACGAAATCGGTTGGAAAACAAAAGAGTTGCAAAAATCATATAGGCCGCCATCTTGTTTTTCTGAAATGTCATAATTTTTCCCTACTCATATCGCGCACCAAAACATATCTCCCTTACATTATCGTATCGTTATCCGTCTCTTTCTAGGAGAATGAGACATTCAATATTCGCCATACAAAATGTATGTAAAAATAAATTCCGCCATTTTGAATTTTTTTTCTATTCATCGAGTAGACCGTCGGACCCTGATCATCTCTTGCCAAGAAACCACACTTCCATCTTTAATACCCTCCGAGCTGGACACCGGCGAAATTTGTATGGCGGCCATCTTTTCTTCGCCATTTTGAATTTTTTTCCAGCTATTTGGCAATTGGATGACGTCATGAATGACATTTGCTCGAGCACCCCCAACCTATCTTCAATACCTTAAGCGGGCCTTCCACCCGTCTCCGAAACCCTCAATCATCAGCTCTCTCCATAATTTTGGCTTACTAACTTTTTGTTTTCTATACGACACCATCAGTGAAAAAAAAATTTTTCATACAAAATTTTACAGGAGTTTCTTAGTTGAAAATCTCGAAAATCTCCCCAATAGTGGCAACACCGTTTCTATATTTCGATATTGCCGGCTGAGTCACACAATCGATTCATACATATCGACTTTCCAAAATGTTGCCAACTGCCTCAAAAACGTGATCAAAATTTCGAAAAATGAAAAAAAATACAAAATGGCCGCCAACTCGTTTCACAGAAAGATTTTACACGGTTTCATAATTTTCCTATTAACTACAGGATATACCGCGCCCGATGACGTTTCAATCTTTCCTCTCGCTCGCACCCACGCGAAAGGGGATACCGTGAAAAAGACCGTGTCGAAAATCACTTTTACTTTGATAAATTCCAGTGTTGCCAGTGTCCGGTGACAAAAATACCCAAATGTCATTTGTACGAGCAAAACACGTAATCACTCATACTCGGATTTTGCTAAAAGTGCGTATTTCTATTTTTTACAATTTCCCGAAAATCTTGAAATTTCCCTAAAAGTGGGGTAATTTTTTCCCACCGATCTATACCCCGAGTCTATACGTACAATCGCTTCATAGAAGCCGAATCGCTCCGATGTTGCCAACTTTGAGATATTCGAATTTTAAAATTGCGTTTTTTCGTACCTCGAACAAAACGGCCGCCATGACAGCCGCCATCTTGAATTTTTAAAAACCACTCCCGTTTTGTCAAAATACAGGATAATCGTGGGCGAAACCAAAAAAAATAATTATCCTCGATTACCCCGTCTCGGATCTGTGGCGCCGCGGTTCGGGGTCGAAAAATCAAAAATTTTAAAACGCTACGGCTCGGCCGCCATTTTGTTTTTCCAATTTTTTCCACATTTTCTTTTAACCATTTACTATTTTCTTCAAAGTTTGCAAAATTCAACAAAATCGGTTGAAAAACAACGGAGCTGCAAAAATCCATTCGGCCGCCATCTTGTTTTTCTGAAATGTCATAATTTTTCCCCAGAGGACTCCCGAATCCGACCACATCTCCCCTACATCACTATATCATTTTCCGTCTCTTTCTAGGAGAACAATTATGTCAATGAGTCAGTGAGTCAGTGAGTGGTAATCGAGCTATATATAGTATAATAATAACTAGTGTTTTGCTCGGTGCGCGAGCTGCTAAAGCAGCTCTCGTGACGTAGTTAGGTTTATGAGTTGTATTAAACCGATTTTTTTTATTAAGATACACAAATTACCCCGAAAACCCCATAAAACGACACCTATATCAATTTTTTTCTTAAAAAGTGCACGCCCGCCATCTTGGATTTCAAAATAAATGTTGTTATCAAAATCAGCGCTCTGGAAACCTCTGAAAACGACATCCATATCATTTTTTGTAAAAACGGGGTTGTTGAGGTTAATAAAGTAGGGTGCGTGAGTGCGCGGACCACTAAAGTGGTCCGCGAGCATGCAGAGTTTGTTCCACCGAGTAGACCTTCAGACCCTGATCATCTTTTGCCAAGAAACCACTCTTCCATCTTTTATAGCCTCCGAGATAGACACCGACAAAATTTGTACGGCGGCCATCTTGTTTTTCCAAAATTTTCCACTTTTTCTATTAATCGTTTGGTACTTTCTTCAAAGATTGTGAGTTTCAACGAAATCGGTTGGAAAACAAAAGAGTTACAAAAACCATATAAGCCGCCATCTTGTTTTTTTAAAATGTCATAATTTTTCCCGACTCCCATCCCGCACCCGAACATATCTTCCAAACATCATCGTATCGTTTCTTGTCTCTTTCTAGGAGAATGAGGCATTCAATATTCGCCATACAAAATGTATGGAAAATTAAATTCCGCCATTTTGAATTTTTTTTCTATTCATCGAGTAAACCTTCGGATCCTGATCCTCTCTTGCCAAGAAACCGCACCTCCATCTTTTATACCCTCCGAGCTGGACGCCGGCGAAATTTGTATGGCGGCCATCTTTTCTTCGGCATTTTGAATTGTTTTTCAGCTTTTTGGCAATTGGATGACGTCACGAATGACATTTGCTCGAGCACCCCCCACCTATCTTCAATACCTTAAGCGGGCCCTCCACCCGTCTCCGAAACCCTCTATCATCAGCTCTCTCCATAATTTTGGCTTACTAACTTTTTGTTTTCTATACGACACCATCAGTGAAAAAAAAAATTTTCATACAAAATTTTACAGGAGTTTCTTAGTTGAAAATCTCGAAAATCTCCCCAAAAGTGGCAACACCGGTTGCATATCTCGATACTGCCAGCCGAGATACACAATCGATTCATACATGTTAACTTTCCACAATGTTGCCAACTGCCTCAAAAACGTGATCAAAATTTCGAAAAATTAAAAAAAATACAAAATGGCCGCCGACTCGTTTTGCAGAAATAAATTACATCGTTGTACAGCTTTCCCATTAACTACAGGATTTACCGCTCCCGATGACGTTTCAATCTCTCATCTCGCTCGCACCCACGCGAAATGATCGTCCCTGAAAAAAGACAATGTCGAAAATCACTTTTGCTTCGATAAATTCCAGTGTTGCCAGTCCTCGGCGACATAAATACCTAAATGTCATTTGCACGAGCAAAACACGTAATCGCTCATACTCGAATTTTGCTAAAAGTGCGTATTTCGATTTTTTACAATTTCCCGAAAATCTTGAAATTTCCCCAAAAAATGGGGTAATTTTTTCCCTTCAATCTATACCTCGAGTCTATACGTACAATCGCTTGATAGAAGCCGAATCGCTCCGATGTTGACAACTTTGAGATATTCGAATTTTAAAATTGCGTTTTTTCGTACCTCGAACAAAACGGCCGCCATGACAGCCGCCATCTTGAATTTTTAAAAACCACTCCCTTTCTGTCAAAATACAGGATAATCGTGGGCGAAATAGGAAAAAATAATTATCCTCGACTACCCCGTCTTGGATCTGTGGCGCCGCGGTTCGGGGTCGAAAAATCAAAATTTTGAAAACGCTACGGTTCGGCCGCCATCTTGTTTTTTCAATTTTTTCGGCATTTCCCATTAATCGTTTACTACTTTCTTCAAAGTTTCCAAAATTCGACGAAATCGGTTGGAAAACAACGGAGCAGCAAAAATCACGTCGGCCGCCATCTTGTTTTTCTGAAATGTCATAATTTTTCCCCAGTCGAATCCCCCACCCGAACACATTTCCCCTACATCATTATATCATTTTCCGTCTCTTTCTAGGAGAACAATTATGTCAATGAGTCAGTGAGTGAGTGAGTGGTAATCGAGCTATATATAGTATAATAACTAGTGTTTTGCTCGGTGCGCGAGCTGCTAAAGCAGCTCGCGTGACGTGGTTATGTTGACTTTATTATATTTAACCAAATTTATTTATTAAGATACACAATTCACCACAAAAACACATAAAACCCATACCCATATCAATTTTTTCTTAAAAAGTGCATGTCCACCAGCTTGGATCTAAAAATGAATGTCATTATCAAAATCAGCACCCTTGAAAACTCTGAAAACGACATCCATATCCTTTTTTTGTAAAAACGGGGTAGTTGAGGTTAATAAAGTAGGGTGCGTGGGTGCGCGGACCACTAAAGTGGTCCGCGAGCATGTAAGGTTTGATTCACTGAGTAGACCTTCGGATCCTGATCATATTTTGCCAAGAAACCACTCTTCCATCTTTTATAGCCTCCGAGATAGACACCGACGAAATTTGTACGGCGGCCATCTTGTTTTTCCAAAATTTTCCACTTTTTCTATTAATCATTTACTACTTTCTTCAAAGATTGCGAGTTTCAACGAAATCGGTTGGAAAACAAAAGAGTTGCAAAAATCATATAGGCCGCCATCTTGTTTTTCTGAAATGTCATAATTTTTCCGTACTCATATCGCGCATCCGAACATATCTCCCATACATCAATGTATCGTTTTCCGTCTCTTTCTAGGAGAATGAGACATTCAATATTCGCCATACATTTTCTATGGGAAAATAAATTCCGCCATTTTGAATTTTTTTTCTATTCATCAAGTAGACCTTCGGACCCTGATCGTCTCATGCCAAGAAACCACACTTCCATCTTTTATACCCTCCGAGCTGGACACCGGCGAAATTTGTATGGCGGCCATCTTTTCTTCGCCATTTTGAATTTTTTTTCAGTTTTTTGGCAATTGGATGACGTCATGAATAACATTTGCTCGAGCACCCCCCACCTATCTTCAATACCTTGAGCGGACCCTTCACCCGTCTCCAATATCCTCAATCATCAGCTCTCTCCATAATTTTGGCTTACTAAGTTTTTGTTTTCTATATAACACCATCAGTGAAAAAAAAATTTTTCATACAAAATTTTACAGGAGTTTCTTAGTTGAAAATCTCGGAAATCTCCCCAAAAGTGGCAACACTGTTTCTATATTTCGATATTGCCGGCTGAGTCACACAATCGATTCATACATATTGACTTTCCAAAATGTTGCCAACTGCCTCAAAAACGTGATCAAAATTTCGAAAAATGAAAAAAAAATACAAAATGGCCGCCAACTCGTTTCACACAAAGATTTTACACGGTTTCATAATTTTCCTATTAACTACAGGATATACTGCTCCCGATGACGTTTCAATCTTTCCTCTCGCTCGCACCCACACGAAAGAGGATACCGTGAAATAGACCGTGTCGAAAATCACTTTTACTTTGATAAATTCCAGTGTTGCCAGTCTTCGGTGACAAAAATACCCAAATGTCATTTGTACAAGCAAAACACATAATCACTCATACTCGGATTTTGCTAAAAGTGCGTATTTCGATTTTTTACAATTTCCCGAAAATCTTGAAATTTCCCTAAAAATGGGGTAATTTTTTCCCACCGATCTATACCTCGAGTCTATACGTACAACCGCTTCATAGAAGCCGAATCGCTCCGATGTTGCCAACTTTGAGATATTCAACTTTTAAAATTGCGTTTTTTCGTACCTCGAACAAAACGGCCGCCATGACAGCCGCCATCTTGAATTTTTTAAAACCACTCCCGTTCTGTCAAAAAACAGGATAATCGTGGGCGAAACACGAAAAAATAGTTATCCTCGACTACCCCGTCTCGGATCTGTGGCGCCGCGGTTCGGGGTCGAAAAATCAAAAATTTTAAAACGCTACGGTTCGGCCGCCATCTTGTTTTTCCAATTTTTTTCAAATTTTCTATTAACCGTTTACTACTTTCTTCAAAGTTTCCAAAATTCGACGAAATCGGTTGGAAAACAACGGAGCTGCAAAAATCACGTCGGCCGCCATCTTGTTTTTCTAAAATGTCATAATTTTTCCCCAGAGGGTTCCCGAAACCGAACACAACTCCCCTACATCACTATATCATTTTCCGTCTCTTTCTAGGAGAACAATTATGTCAATGAGTCAGTCAGTCAGTGGTAATTGAGCTATATATAGTATAACTAGCTTTTGCTCGGTGCGCGAGCTGCTAAAGCAGCTCGCGTGACGTGGTAAGGTTAATTTAATTATATAAAACCAAATTGATTTATTAAGATACAAAATTCACCCCGAAAACACCATAAAACGACACCCACATCGATTTTTTTCTTAAAAAATGCATGTCCGCCATCTTGGATTTCAAAATAAATGTCGTTATCAAAATCAGCACCGTGGAAAACTCTGAAAACGACATCCATATCATTTTTTGTAAAAAACGGGGTAGTTGAGGTTAATAAAGTAGGGTGCGTGGGTGCGCGGACCACTAAAGTGGTCCGCGAGCATGCAGAGATTGTTCCACCGAGTAAACCTTCGGACCCTGATCATCTTTTGCCAAGAAACCACTCTTCCATCTTTTATAGCCTCCGAGATAGACACCGACGAAATTTGTACGGCGGCCATCTTGTTTTTCCAAAATTTTCCACTTTTTCTATTAATCGTTTAGTACATTCTTCAAAGATTGCGAGTTTAAACGAAATCGGTTGGAAAACAAAAGAGTTGCAAAAATCACGTCGGTCGCCATCTTGTTTTTCTGAAATGTCATAATTTTTCCGTACTCATATCGCGCATCCGAACATATCTCCCATACATCAATGTATCGTTTTCCGTCTCTTTCTAGGAGAATGAGACATTCAATATTCGCCATACATTTTCTATGGGAAAATAAATTCCGCCATTTTGAATTTTTTTTCTATTCATCAAGTAGACCTTCGGACCCTGATCATCTCATGCCAAGAAACCACACTTCCATCTTTTATACCCTCCGAGCTGGACACCGGCGAAATTTGTATGGCGGCCATCTTTTCTTCGCCATTTTGAATTTTTTTTCAGTTTTTTGGCAATTGGATGACGTCATGAATGACATTTGCTCGAGCACCCCCCACCTATCTTCAATACCTTGAGCGGACCCTTCACCCGTCTCCAATATCCTCAATCATCAGCTCTCTCCATAATTTTGGCTTACTAAGTTTTTGTTTTCTATATAACACCATCAGTGAAAAAAAAATTTTTCATACAAAATTTTACAGGAGTTTCTTAGTTGAAAATCTCGTAAATCTCCCCAAAAGTTAATTTAATTATATAAAACCAAATTGATTTATTAAGATACATAATTCACCCCGAAAAACCCCATAAAATGACAGGCATTTCTATTTTTTGTAGAAAATGTAAGTCCGCCATCTTGGATTTGAAAATAAATGTCATCATCAAAATCAGCACCCTGAAAAACCCTGAAAACGATATCCATATTATTTTTTTGTAAATTAGGATAATAATTTAGTAGGGTGCGTGGGTGCGCGGACCACTAAAGTGGTCCGCGAGCATGCAGAGTTTGTTCCACCGAGTAGACCTTCGGACCCTGATCATCTTTTGCCACGAAACCACACTTCCATCTTTTATAGCCTCCGAGATAGACACCGACGAAATTTGTACGGCGGCCATCTTGTTTTTCCAAAATTTTTCACTTTTTCTATTAATCGTTTACTACATTCTTCAAAGATTGCGAGTTTCAACGAAATCGGTTGGAAAACAAAAGAGTTGCAAAAATCATATAGGCCGCCATCTTGTTTTTCTGAAATGTCATAATTTTCCCCTACTCGCCTCCCCCATCCAAACACATCTCCCATACATCAATGTATCGTTTTCTGTCTCTTTCTAAGAGAATGAGGCATTCAATATTCGCCATATAAAATGTATGGAAAAAAAAAGTTCCGCCATTTTGGATTTTTTTTCTATTCATCGAGTAGACCTTCGGATTCTGATCATCTCTTGCCAAGAAACCTCACTTCCATCTTTTATACCTTCCGAGCTGGACACCAGCGAAATTTGTATGGCGGCCATCTTTTCTTCGCCATTTTGAATTTTTTTTCAGCTTTTTGGCAATTGGATGACGTCATGAATGACATTTGCTCGAGCACCCCCCGCCTATCTTCAATACCTTAAGCGGGCCCTCCACCCGTCTCCGAAATCCTCAATCATCAGCTCTCTCCATAATTTTGGCTTACTAAGTTTTTGTTTTCTATACGACACAATCAGTGAAAAAAAAAATTTTCATACAAAATTTTACAGGAGTTTCTTAGTTGAAAATCTCGAAAATCTCCCCAAAAGTGGCAACACCGGTTGCATATCTCCATACTGCCAGCCTAGATACACAATCGATTCATACATATTGACTTTCCAAAATGTTGCCAACTGCCTCAAAAACGTGATCAAAATTTCGAAAAGTAAAAAAAAATACAAAATGGCCGCCAACTTGTTTCACAGAAAGATTTTACACGGTTTCATATTTTTCCTATTAACTACAGGATATACCGCTCCCGATGACGTTTCAATCTTTCCTCTCGCTCGCACCCACGCGAAAGGGGATACCGTGAAAAAGACCGTGTCGAAAATCACTTTTACTTTGATAAATTCCAGTGTTGCCAATCTCCGGTGACAAAAATACCCAAATGTCATTTGTACGAGCAAAACACGTTATCACTCATACTCGGATTTTGCTAAAAGTGCGTATTTCGATTTTTTACAATTTCCCGAAAATCTTGAAATTTCCCTGAAATGGGGTAATTTTTTTTACTCCAATCTACACCTCGAGCCTGTACGTACAATCGCTTGATAAAAGCCGAATCGCTCCGATGTTGCCAACTTTGAGATATTTAACTTTGAAAATTGCGATTTTTCGTACCTCTAACATAATGGCCGCCACGACAGCCGCCATCTTGAATTTTTAAAAACTACTCCCGTTCTGTCAAAATACAGGATAATCGTGGGCGAAACCAAAAAAAATAATTATCCTCGATTACCCCGTTTCGGATCTGTGGCGCCGCGGTTCGGGGTCGAAAAATCAAAAATTTTGAAACGCTACGACTCGGCCGCCATCTTGTTTTTCCAATTTTTTCTACATTTTCTGTTAACCGTTTACTACATTCTTTAATAATTGCGAGTTTGAACAGAGTCCCTTAAAAAACAAAGGAGCTGCAAAAATGACGACGGCCGCCATCTTGTTTTTCCGAAATGTCATAATTTTTCCCCAGAAGGTTCCCGAAACCAAAGACAACTCCCCTACATCATTATATCATTTTCCGTCTCTTTCTAGGAGAACAATTATGTCAATGAGTGAGTGAGTGGTAATCGAGCTATATATAGTATAACTAGTGTTTTGCTCGGTGCGCGAGCTGCTAAAGCAGCTCGCGTGACGTGGTTGGGTTGACAAGTATTAAAACGATAGTATTTATTGAGATACAAAATTAACCGCGGAAACACAATAAAACGACACCCATATCGATTTTTTTCTTAAAAAATGCATGTCCGCCATCTTGGATTTCAAAATAAATGTCGTTATCAAAATCAGCACCCTGGGAAACTCTGAAAACGACATCCATATCATTTTTTATAAAAACGGGGTAGTTGAGGTTAATAAAGTAGGGTGCGTGGGTGCGCGGACCACTAAAGTGGTCCGCGAGCATGCAGAGTTTGTTCCATTGAGTAGACCTCCGGACCCTGATCATCTTTTGCGAAGAAACCACTCTTCCATCTTTTATAGCCTCCGAGATGGACACCGACGAAGTTTGTGTGGCGGCCATCTTGTTTTTCCAAATTTTCCACTATTTCCATTAATCGTATACTACTTTCTTCAAAGATTGTGAGTTTCAACGAAATCGGTTGGAAAACAAAAGAGTTACAAAAATCACTTAGGCCGCCATCTTGTTTTTCTGAAATGTCATAATTTTTCCCTACTCGCCTCCCCCACCCGAACACATCTCCCCTACATTATCGTATCGTTTTCCGTCTTTTTTTTAGGAGAATGAGACATTCAATATTCGCCATACAAAATGTATGGGAAAATAAATTCCGCCATTTTGAATTTTTTTTCTATTCATCGATTAGACCTTTGGATCCTGATCCTCTTTTGCCAAGAAACCGCACCTCCATCTTTTATACCCTCCGAGCTGGACGCCGGCGAAATTTGTATGGCGGCCATCTTTTCTTCGCCATTTTGAATTTTTTTTCAGCTTTTTGGCAATTGGATGATGTCATGAATGACATTTGGTCGAGCACCCCCCACCTATCTTCAATACCTTGAGCGGACCCTTCACCCGTCTCCGACATCCTCGATCATCAGCTATTTCCAAATTTTTCCTCGATTTTTTTTTTGTTTCCTATACGAAACCATCAGTGAAAAAAAAAAATTTCATACAAAATTTTACAGGAGGAGTTTTTGGGGAAAATCTCGAAAATCTCCCCAAATGTGGCAACACTGTGTACATATTTCGATACTGCTGGTTGAGTCACACAATCGATTGATACATGTTGACTTTCCAAAATGTTGCCAACTGCCTCAAAAACGTGGTCAAAATTTCGAAAAATAAAAAAAAATACAAAATGGCCGCCAACTCGTTTCACAGAAAGATTTTACACGGTTTCATAATTTTCCTATTAACTACAGGATATACCGCTCCCGATGACGTTTCAATCTCTCCTCTCGCTCGCACCCACGCGAAAGGGGATACCGTGAAAAAGACCGTGTCGAAAATCACTTTTACTTTGATAAATTCCAGTGTTGCCAGTCTCCGGCGACAAAAATACCCAAATGTCATTTGTACGAGCAAAACACATAATCGCTCATACTCGGATTTTGCGAAAAGTCCGTATTTCGATTTTTTACATTTTCCCCAAAATCTTGAAATTTCCCGAAAAATGGGGTAATTTTTCCCCACCAATCTATACCTCAAGTTCATACGTACAATCGCTTCATAGAAGCTGAACCGCTCCGATGTTGCCAACTTTGAGATATTTAACTTTTAAAATTGCGTTTTTTCATACCTCTAACATAACGGCCACCATGACAGCCGCCATCTTGAATTTTTAAAAATCACTCCCGTTCTGTCAAAATACAGGATAATCGTGGGCGAAACACGAAAAAATAATTATCCTCGACTGCCCCGTCTCGGATCTGTGGCGCCGCGGTTCCGGGTCGAAAAATGAAAATTTTGAAAACGCTCCATCTCGGCCGCCATCTTGTTTTTCCAATTTTTTCCACATTTTCTGTTAATCGTTTACTACTTTCTTCAAAGTTTGCAAAATTCAACAAAATCGTTTGGAAAACAACGGAGCTGCAAAAATCACGTCGGCCGCCATCTTGTTTTTCTAAAATGTCATAATTTTTCCCCAGAGGGTTCCCGAATCCGAACACATCTCCCCTACATCATTATATCATTTTCTGTCTCCTTCTAGGAGAACAATTATGTCAATGAGTCAGTGAGTCAGTGAGTGGTAATCGAGCTATATATAGTATAATAACTAGTGTTTTGCTCGGTGCGCGAGCTGCTAAAGCAGCTCGCGTGACGTGGTTGGGTTGACAAGTATTAAAACGATAGTATTTATTAAGATATAAAATTAACTGTGAAAACACAATAAAACGACACCCATATCGATTTTTTCTTAAAAAATGCATGTCCGCCATCTTGTTTTTCCGAAATGTCATAATTTTTCCCCAGAAGGTTCCCGAAACCGAACACAACTCCCCTACATCATTATATCATTTTCCGTCTCTTTCTAGGAAAACAATTATGTCAATGAGTGAGTCAGTGGTAATTGAGCTATATATAGTATAATAATAACTAGTGTTTTGCTCGGTGCGCGAGCTGCTAAAGCAGCTCGCGTGACGTGGTTGGGTTAACTTTATTATACTAAACCAAATTTATTTATTAAGATACAAAATTCACCGCGAAAACACCATAAAACGACACCCATAACGATTTTTTTCTTAAAAAATGCATGTCCGCCATCTTGGATTTCAAAATAAATGTCATTATCATAATCAGCACCCTACAAAACCCTGAAAACGACATTCACATTATTATTTGTAAAAACAGGGTAGTTGAGGTTAATAAAGTAGGGTGCGTGGGTGCGCGGACCACTAAAGTGGTCCGCGAGCATGCAGAGTTTGTTCCACCGAGTAGACCTTCGGACCCTAATCATCTTTTGCCAAGAAACCACTTTTCCATCTTTTATATTCTCCGAGATAGACACCGACGAAATTTGTACGGCGGCCATCTTGTTTTTCCAAAATTTTCCACTTTTTCTATTAATCGTTTACTACATTCTTTAAAGATTGCGAGTTTCAACGAAATCGGTTGGAAAACAAAAGAGTTGCAAAAATCATATAGGCCGCCATCTTGTTTTTCTGAAATGTCGTAATTTTTCCCTACTCATATCGCGCACCAAAACATATCTCCCCTACATTATCGTATCGTTATCCGTCTCTTTCTAGGAGAATGAGGCATTCAATATTCGCCATACAAAATGTATGGAAAATTAAATTCCGCCATTTTGAATTTTTTTTCTATTCATCGAGTAAACCTTTGGATCCTGATCCTCTTTTGCCACGAAACCGCACCTCCATCTTTTATACCCTCCGAGCTGGACGCCGGCGAAATTAGTATGGCGGCCATCTTTTTTTCGCCATTTTGAATTTTTTTTCAGTTTTTTGGCAATTGGATGACGTCATGAATGACATTTGCTCGAGCACCCCCCACCTATCTTCAATACCTTGAGCGGACCCTTCACCCGTCTCCAATATCCTCAATCATCAGCTCTCTCACTAATTTTGGCTTACTAAGTTTTTGTTCTCTATACGACACCATCAGTGAAAAAAAAAATTTTCATACAAAATTTTACAGGAGTTTCTTAGTTGAAAATCTCGAAAATCTCCCCAAAACTGGCAACACCGACTGCATATCTCTATACTGCCAGCCGAGATACACAATCGATTCATACATACTGACTTTCCAAAATGTTGCCAACTGCCTCAAAAACGTGGTCAAAATTTCGAAAAATTAAAAAAAATACAAAATGGCCGCCAACTCGTTTCACAGAAAGATTTTACACGGTTTCATAATTTTCCTATTAACTACAGGATATACCGCTCCCGATGACGTTTCAATCTTTCCTCTCGCTCGCACCCACGCGAAAGGGGATACCGTGAAAAAGACCGTGTCGAAAATCACTTTTACTTTGATAAATTCCAGTGTTGCCAGTTTCCGGTGACAAAAATACCCAAATGTCATTTGTACGAGCAAAACACGTAATCGCTCATACTCGGATTTTGCGAAAAGTCCGTATTTCGATTTTTTACAGTTTCCCGAAAATCTTGAAATTTCCCGAAAAATGGGGTAATTTTTTTCCTCCAATCTATACCTCGAGCCTATACGTACAATCGCTACATGAAAGCCGAATCGCTCCGATGTTGCCAACTTTCAGATATTTAACTTTTAAAATTGCGTTTTTTCGTACCTCTAACAAAACGGCCGCCACGACAGCCGCCATCTTGAATTTTTAAAAATCACTCCCGTTCTGTCAAAAAACAGGATAATCGTGGGTGAAATCAAAAAAAATAATTATCCTCGATTACCCCGTTTCGGATCTGTGGCGCCGCGGTTCGGGGTCGAAAAATCAAAATTTTGAAAACGCTACGGCTCGGCCGCCATTTTGTTTTTTCAATTTTTTCTACTTTTTTTATTAATTTTTAACCAATTTCTTGAAAGTTTGCAAAATTCTACGAAATCGGTTGGAAAACAACGGAGCTGCAAAAATCACCTCGGCCGCCATCTTGTTTTTCTGAAATGTCATAATTTTTCCCCAGAGGGTTTCCGAAACCGAACACATCTCCCCTACATCATTATATCATTTTCCGTCTCTTTCTAGGAGAACAATTATGTCAATGAGTCAGTCAGTGAGTCAGTGGTAATCGAGCTATATATAGTATAATAATAAATAATACGTGTATTTTTGTTAGGAAAACTATAAATAAAACAATACACACAAATATCACATTTACAAAAATTAAAACTAAAACTCGTCGAGCTAGTTACCTTGCCTTACCCAAAACTAGAACAATTTATGGCAGAAAAACCCTTACCTATGAAGGAGCTAAACTGTACATCAAAATACCTGCACACATAAAAAAATGTACACTCATTCAATCCATTTAAAACTGAATTAGCTGCTCACACTATGAGTAATGCGAATTACTTCAACAAATGCGCTGAATGAGTACTTAATTAAATGGCGAATATTGTAAACTTTATTTTCTTAGAATTAAGTTCTTATGTAAATGACTTTTTTTGTTTTTATGAGAATTAAACATCTTTAAACCTAAACCTTTATTTGACGGTCAGATATGCCACAAATTATAGTTATATTTATCTTCAGCTATCACTCAAACCATTCACTATCCGCGAGCGCATAATGACCACCTATCATAACCCGCGTGCTCTAATACTAATTTCATAACCTCAAACAGGGTGTTAGCAATATTAACCTTTCACGGTCATCTCATCAGTAGAGGTTACAAACACGATCAACCTCATTACACTATGCATCAATATCATTAAAAACGGGATTATTTGAAATGGAGTAATGGATGGATCATACCTCAGTTATTACGCGTAGAAGTTGAGGGTAGGTTGCCATCGGGCGTAGAAACTATGCACGCTGCAGATGAATGTACCTCCGGTTCAAAACTCTTCTAAGGACCTTCCGGGCCCCAGAAGTGGACGATCTTCATTGTCGCTTGATTTTTACACGATGATTCGTTTCATCCTTGCGGATGAACAAAGTAGATGGCATGTCTTTGCCGACTCGTTAATTGGCGCGATTATGCATCATAACTTTCTTTATTAATCCCACTTCTGAGATGAAACAGTGGGTTTAAATAAAAAGAGCAAATCAGTATAATCGCCCAAATTTATTATATCACTTCACTAAACACACTAATACAAATCACTCATTGCTTTATTACTATTGTTACTTTGTTACTATTTATATAATTTACACTTGTTTACACAAATGGACATAGTTTCAGCTTACAATGCGTACGATAGAACAATAATCCTAAAAATGAGCTCGCATAGCTTTATATGGCGTTATCCCCACCGAAGGGATTCGGCAGTGGTGGCGGAGTTGCGTTCGGCTGTCAATGGCGCTGGCGTTGATTGGCTGTCATGGCGGCAGTAGGCTATGATTGGCCGTCTTGGCGGTTATCGGCTGTAACAGGCGGTGATTGGCCAGCTTGGCTTGACTCGGATAGTCTGGTTGGCGTTGGCGCGTTGCGATTGGCTGAGGCGGCGTGGCGTTACAATACAGTATTCCAACTTCATACAAACGGGCGAAATGCAAGCTATACCTACGCACCTCGATGTCGGCAGGCGCTCGACACGCAGACAGTCGCGACTGTGCCGCTGTGACGAACGGGCGGTGTTTTGTTTTTCTAACGATAACCACGCGATTTTTTCGTTGTATGTGAAACCCGATCAAAGAAGCCACAATTTCAGCTCAGAATGTCGGTATTTAAGGTACCGGGACTACAATAAGATTAATTCGCAAACTTTTTTGATTGTACCCAGCGATGATTTTATGAAATATATGCAAAAAATGGAGAAAATATTCCGAACTTCATTTAAAACCAAATATATAAATTGTAAAGTAGCTGTAGGTATCTATAACCAATTAAAAGATATTCATTTTTGTCCATCTTGTCCATGTTTCCCAAAACAATTTTTAATTAAAAGCTTTATACTAGAATGCGGATTTTTTAAACTTTAAAATTTAATAATTCGTAACGTTCGTTTAATTTCCTACGTCTCAGTCGAGGCGCAAATATTTTTCGGTCTCAAATGTATAAGACCGATTTGTTATTGAATCATAAACATGGTTTTTTAATTAAATCTACCAATCAAAAAACAACACGCATTTTTATTGAACATTTCCTATGCAATTCACAAAGTATTTTATTTGTTTATATAAAAAAAGTATATTTACAATCACATAACTAGATGGAAACACAAAGTAGGCAAGTGTAATTAAACTGCTGGAGGCGGGCAGCCCTACCGCATGTTTACGTACTGTAGGTATCTATTTCAAAGATACGGCCGAGTTAGAATACTGTATAGATAATATTACCGTGATACTGCAGCGGTTCCCAACCTTTTCCAGTTACAAATGCATAGGACTTGTTTTTTATTATTGGAAAAATAAAACAATTATTAATTCAATATTTTTTATCTTTATTATAATACTAATAATCATCAGTAGAAAAAAACCAGCCCAGTGCTAGTCAAACTCGCGCACCCAGGGTTCCGTACTCAGGTATTTTTTGAAAATTGAAACACATTTTAGTTTTTTTTTGTGTGATGTAACCAGAAATTCACGGCTTTCGGATTTTTTCCTTTATTTATGCTATAAGACCTTCCTACCTGCCAAATTTAATTATTCTAGGTAAACGGGAAGTACGCTACAGGTTTTCTTGACAGACAGACAGACCGACAGCAATGTGATCCTATAAAGGTTCCTTTTGAGGTACGGAACCCTAAAAAAGTACAGCGCTGGTGAACATTGGCGGGATCCTCGCCTTCCATCCAATGCATGATTTCCACCTTGCAGAACGCACATCGTACTTCGTCTTCGAGGCTGATATAATAAAATCTGATTCAATTCAATAAATTCATTGGTGATTTCTCTCGTGGGGGGATTCATCAGGGGGCTTTCAGGGCGGCGTGGCACTCCACGTGCACTTCCACCTCCACATGAAGAGGAGATGACGGAGCAGCTGGTGGCCTCCCCCGGCTGCAACAAAAAAATTGTATTATTATCCAATATAAATATCAAGGTATCTCGAAACTAAAACCTATCTCAACTACGTTCTCCAGTGCTGTGTCGATCAATGCTATGTCATAGTAAATTTCATCAAAAAAAGCTTGTATTCTAAAACTGTGGTCTGCATAGGATGGGCACTAATCGATTACACCGGGGTGGATGTGGCCTTGATAAGTCTTCTTTGTAAGTAGTCAATGTGCTTACCTCATAACCACATACCCATAATTGGGTGGTACGAATTTTGGCTCCCTGAGCCAGGGGTATGGCGGATCAGCCATCTCTTTCAGAGCCGTCTCAACGGCCGCCAGCTGCTCCGACATCTGGTAAAAAAAAATATTTATAAGCACCATGATATTTAGAATTTTTATCTAAACTTTATTACATACATTTCAATTGCTACAATTTAAGAAAAATTAAATGGACTTCAGTATACTTACTGAAATAAAAACAACAGGGAAACTGTCCATACCAGGAAAATTCAACCGATTTTGATGAAACTAGTACTGATCCCTAACATGAAGTAGGCAAATAATAGGCCGATAAAAAAGAATGTTCACAATAAATTATTTTTGAAAAAATGTGTGGACACTCATACAAATAATAAGCACAATAAGCATAATTTTTCAAGAATTACAACAAGTACCTACCGTCTTCATGGTCCTCACCAACTCTGCCACGACCGCCTGGAGAGGGGGCTCTTTAATTTTCTCATACTTACTGTAACAAAAAATTACGATAATAAGTTATAACCGATTTGTATAATCAGGCAGCGATATAAATGTCAAAGTCAAATATTTTATTAAAATTAAGTACAATTGTACACTTTTTGAATGTTATAAATCATTTTTTTTAAATTAAATTAATTAGTTTTACAATTTTAAGATAGGTAATAATAGGTAAAAATAATAATTAAAAATTATGAAATAATAATTCATAAACAATATATGAATAATAAATGCAGTAATATACTTACTTTTCTGCTTTCCAACAACTCAAACTCCTCCACCAGCGGCTTTTTATTTGTGTCTTACCCCTGAAATATTTAAATATAATATATTGATTTTTGACTATAGATTAGCGTGTTTAGTAAGGAGACCAAATTACCAGAAACAATGCAATCCATGAATAATGAATGGCACGGGTAATCGAATAACGAAAGCCAGGTGCATATATAAGTCAATGGCCGGGTGGCTGTTATTAATAATCTTCACAAGGAGGAGGTTCTTAATTTGACTGTATCCTGTATGAATCTGGGATGGAGCCATCAAAAATTGTGAATTAAAAAAAAACTGACTTCACTAACCACAAAAATGAAGAAAGTATACATCAGCTCCAAAAAATTTGTTATTATCTTATGAAAGTAAAATAAAATGTACTCAATAAATACTTACATATTGCTTTTTACACTTATTGTTTAGTAATTTAAATTAGGAACAGCAGCCGGCACCATAGAGTAGGATTATATTAGGCCGGCACTCAGCGTCAGCGATATCATCAAAGAGTAATCACTTGGATATCATAACAAACAAAACTTAGACAACCCACAGACCAAAACCATATCCACAGACAAATAATAACATAAACATATAGGGTAGTCTTTTTTGAGTTCATGTTTTCACCTCGATAATAATGTCACCAATGATCAAGATGATGTATATATCGAATTTTAATAATCATTGTTTATTATTGATGAAAAAGATTTATATCGTACCCATATTATTCTCGAGCTTCGTTCTCGATATTAGCAATATATACACTTGTAGTTTCACGTCAGACTCGCCGATTCGCACTTTATTTCGGAGGAAGGTAGATAGATAAAAAAAACATCTCTCGGCCTGCACCACCTCGCTCCAATCACGTCATTCACAGTTTAGTGTGTAGCGGTTGCCACATTCGCAAGAAGATGTCGCTTCTATACTCAATCAATCAACAACGCTCGATACACGACCTACGGCCTAGATGGCAGCACGGGTAGCTTAATTGGCATACAAGGAGAAACACGCAACTTTCAATCGCATCGACAGAGCGTTTACCAAATTGGACTATATATAGAAGTTTCAACGTACTACCGTCGGCCCAGCTGGCGCTACCGAGCACAACACCGCTCGGTTGGGAAATTTCCCTATTGCTACGGTCGAGCATACAGACACAGCTCCCGTACATTGGTGACCCCGACGTGATCGAAGACGGATCGCACACTGCAACCGACTCAAGCGTGGTCACACACACCACCACAAGCAGCCGACGTGATTGAAGACGGATCGCACATTGGTGACAACCGACGTGATGACCCCGACGTGATCGAAGACGGATCGCACACTGCAACCGACTCAAGCGTGGTCACACACACCACCACAAGCAGCCGACGTGATCGAAGACAGATCGCACACCATCACAACCAACTCAAGCGTGGTCACACACACCACCACAAGCAGCCGACGTGATCGAAGACGGATCACACATCACCGCAACCAACTCAGCGTGGTCACACACCACCGCAACAGCCGACGTGATCAAAAAGTGGACGCACACCGCACACTACCGCACGGCGCACACCAACGCGGTCAAGGGACGCATCGCGCACACACCGCAACGCCCTTGGGATCGCACGGCGTAGCGCAGCAAGCATCATCGCACATCAGGGCACAATGGGTCTGCACTCTACCAGCAGATGTCAGCATACAACGCCACTTCTCTGGATGGCTAAGCCAGACGCCATTCCCCTTGGATGCACAACAACGCCACCTCTCCTCGATACTTCACACCACGACGTCGTCTCAGAGGGGAGTGATGTAGCGGTTGCCACATTCGCAAGAAGATGTCGCTTCTATACTCAATCAATCAACAACGCTCGAAACACTAGATGGCAGCACGGGTAGCCTAATTGAAAACTCAAAATAGAACACGCAACTTTCAATCGCATTGACAGAGCGTTTACCAAATTGCACTATATATAGAAGTTTCAACGCATAACCGTGGGCCCAGCTGGCGCTACCGAGCACAACACCGCTCGGTTGGGAAATTTCCCTATTGCTACGGTCGAGCACACAGCCACGCTCCCGTACATTGGTGACAACCGACGTGATCGAAGACGGATCGCACACTGCAACCGACTCAAGCGTGGTCACACACACCACCACAAGCAGCCGACGTGATTGAAGACGGATCGCACACCACCACAACCAACTCAGCGTGGTCACACACCACCGCAACAGCCGACGTGATCAAAAAGTGGACGCACACCGCACACTGACGCACGGCGCACACCAACGCGGTCAAGGGACGCATCGCGCACACACCGCAACACCCTTGGGATCGCACGGCGCAGCGCAGCAAGCGTCATCGCACATCAGGGCACAATGGGTCTGCACTCCACCAGCAGATGTCAGCATACAACGCCACTTCTCTGGATGGCTAAGCCAGATGCCATTCCCCTTGGATGCACAACAACGCCACCTCTCCTCGATGCTTCACACCACGACGTCGTCTCAGAGGGGAGTGATGTAGCGGTTGCCACATTCGCAAGAAGATGTCGCTTCTAAACCCAATGAATCAACAACGCTCGAAACACTAGATGGCAGCACGGGTAGCCTAATTGAAAACTCAAAATAGAACACGCAACTTTCAATCGCATTGACAGAGCGTTTACCAAATTGCACTATATATAGAAGTTTCAACGCATAACCGTCGGCCCAGCTGGCGCTACCGAGCACAACACCGCTCGGTTGGGAAATTTCCCTATTGCTACGGTCGAGCACACAGCCACTGCAGCTCCCGCACAAGTGCTTCGCTGGTTCGTACGTTTGAAATCTAATTTAGTGTTTTTCGAGATAAAAAGAAATTTTTAACTTTTATCATCCTGAAAAGGAAGCAATATAGAAGTGATGATTGTGATTCAACGAAAATATTAAGAAAAATATTGAAGTCATACCTACATCGTCACCGGGTAACAGTGAGTTATTCTTAGCGATAAATTATTAATGTAGGTAATTGTTTCCTATGTACATATGGATGAATTTACGTATAATATCAGGTTTTTTTTGTTTTATTGAAGACAAACCTTCTAGAGAGTTGAAATTCTATAATTTTTGACTGATCGTATTCTCTTATCGAGGATACAACGATCTGATTAAAATTCTATTTTGGATATTACCTATAGCAGGTTATGTAAGGTACGAGTACCTACCTAAATCTTTCGCTCATTCCCACTAGTTCAACTCTTAAGAGGATTTACACGCAGTTGAACTACTGTGAATAAATAGTTCAACTAAGGAACGAGCGAAATCTTTTGCCTATTAGGAGCTATAGGATCATTAAGATAGGCATTGTTAAGATGAACTTAAAAAGATATTATGTGTTCCGTTTGACGTCCGAAGTCCATTTATGAAGAGTACATCGCTCCTTCCACGCGCTTTCGCTAGATCTCGTTGATTTCCGTCACGGAACCCGTGCCTTCAACGCCGCCAACAGCCGTTCTGTGAACTAACTAACACAAGCCACAACAAGCCACCATATTTCGTCATTGTTGCGTCGTCTTTCGACCACGCAAGTCGTTAGATTTTATATAAAACTTTTGAGATAGAAGTAAAAAGTTTTATGATTATTTAAGTAGAAAATTTTGGTTTTTTACTAAATATTTTTCCGTTACGTAAGTGAATTTGTGCATGCGATTCGTAGATTGAATCGTATATATATATATATTTTTTTTTTGATCCCTTTCTCTCATCGAGAAGTAGTGATCTTTAAAAATGGTGAAATTTCCGTGCCGTCCGAGGCCGACAAAATAGTTCGGCCAGAAAACTCGTCATCGTGTGGTGTGTCAAGTGTGAAATGTGTGAGTGTGAAGTGAAAATTCGTCAAGAACGCCGTAGTGGCTCAGGTCACCGCAGCCGCTCGGAGCGCGGCAGCCGCCGCATCGCTCAAGGCACCGCAGCTGCGTGGGGCGCCGCAGTCAATCAGGGCGCCGTAGCAGCTCAGAGCACATTGTGCCTCGTAAAAGTTGAAACTAAGGTTTGAGTTACCTTCCAAAGGGTGAGTCAAATTGAAATATTTTGTGCTAAATTACCAATGCCCGAACCGAATTTACTAAATTCAACTACCTACTAGGCTTCATATTTTCTTACTGAAGCAACTACTAGTGTTTAACGGGTTCCCTTTTTTACGCCCCAGGCAAAATATTGGTAATATTTCGTGGTTTCAAAATATGTGACGTAGTGTGCGGCATTGTCAAATAAGTTCAATTCTTCAGATTATATGGACGAATCAATAACTTTTAAAGTGTCTAGCACTTTCGTAAGAATTTTAGAACTACTCTCTTCTTCGAAATACAATTTCACAATATTTAACAATAAGAATAATATTGAATGTAAGTTGTATAGAAAAATATCAAAAAATTGAGGGTAGGTATGTCCAAAGTTTTTCAACACTATCTATATCTTAGGAAATACCTTTTATCGTCAACAAAGTGACTTCTCTGATGGAAAGAAAAAGGGGGAGCCATATGAAAACAGTTTATAAAATAAAAATCATGAAAATTACTCTAAAAAGTTGTTTCGGGCGACTGTCTCAAACAGTATTAAGACAGGTAAGTATACACCTTTTACGAACTACCTACGTAACTAAGCCCGAATTCTTTTAAATCAATCTCCATTGGTTCCTTCAACTTTAAAAATTTCTAAAAGAGTATCAAAGTACCGTCCTTTCGCAGCATTACCTTACAAATTCGGGGTTTTGATAAAATCAGGTATCTACTAAAACCAGTCTTGCAAACTACATCGTCTATTTCATCGCTGTTCAAGATACTTGACTAAGGTTTGGAATACTTTTCCGCGATCTGTATTTCCTGCCAAATTGTAGTTCGGGTGTCCTTAGAATAAGAGTGAATGAGCATCTTCTATATGAACGCGTCCCATCTTGGACCGCATCATCTCTTTCCATCGGGTGTTATTGTGGTCAAGCGTGACAACATTTACTTAGTACCTTACAGAACGCTCACTCTGCAAATACGTTTTAATAATATTGGCGTCACTCAGAAAAGCGGGTATTATTTGAATGTTTTTATCGAATTATTGGAATGTCCTCCCAAAACCTTCGCATGGAACATTGGTTCAATGCGTGGAGGTTGTCAGAGAGTTTTAATTTAAAAAGACTAATTTAATTGGAGCGGAATTGCTGTCACAACATCTAGTTGTCCAGTTCGCAGTCCAAGTGCCGAGGGGGTGCGATGTCGCTCCGAATCTCGGATGGAGACTAGACTGAAACCTTCTAAACACCCGTATTCATGCAGGTTCAGTCTTGTTGACCTTCTAGCAACGGATTGTAGGACGTTAAAGGAGCCAAATATAGATTTTATCAAACTGCCTTCATTGGATTAATTAATAATTTTATATTATTGTTGACAGTTCAAATCAATTTTTAAAAAATTAACCTTACAATAAATAATGACTCGTCACAATGCAAATAAAGTGCAATTTGGCTCGCGTAGCCCTACGGCCTAAAGTGTAATTCGCTCTTGTCCTTGATATTTCTCTCTCTCTCTCTCTCTCTTAAGAGATAAAATTGGTTCAGGTGGAGGCGCCGCCATAGATATGTGTACCAGGTCACGTAACCAACTAAACTGACTGAATGGACTGATACCCAAGAATATTGCAACCGATACATATTCATGCGTTTGGTTTTCTTGACCATTCAAATGCCAGTTTTTAAACGGACGACTCTATGCTCAAAAGTCTGGCTTATTATTGCGCCTAAAACATAAATCACCAAATCGGTATGTTGGTTTTGGAACATAACTTTCTTATCCTTATGTCTGGCGACCGCACCAAAAGTTGTTCGCCTTTGTGTCAAATTGGGCTGCTCAAGTATTGCGCGACAAATGCTTTCGCCTACTGGTGTATTTGGACGACTTCACATTGTCACCAGTCCATGAAAATTTTGAAAGCTCATAACCTTACTGGCTATCACTCTTAACCAGCCTAGGTTTCAATGTCGAGTAATCGATCACGACGCAAAGGAGATCGCTTTCAACCGCGAGTATTGGGGAGTAAAATCGGACACCCACCTCAACAGGAGTCCCTACCCCCAGACGGGATAACAAAAGTTGGTCAGAGTCTGTGGTCTCTCTTAGAAACCGGCAGTGGGACCCTCAAACAGGCGCAACGCCTTTTAGGGTATCTCAACTTTGCGACCTTCATCACCCACCGGGGAAGGTTGCTTGCCGTACGTTTCTAAGTCACTGAAATTGTGTTCGGAAGCATGCTAGCAAAACCAAACATCATTTTCTGAAAGAGTGCGAGCCGAGCTTGTATAGTGGCTAGAGAATCTGTTTTCCGACGGTCTCAGTTCACCTCAATAGGTATCTTTTGGATTACGTTGTAACAGATAAAGAAATATATAAACGGCTAGTGTACATCATACTAGTGAGTCATCGACAGATAAAATACCATTACAACTCAAGATGTATTATGTTTCAATACGCGAGAACTCAAAACTGGCCTTACAGTCAAAGCAGTCGTATCCACTTTAGATATAAAGTACGAAGCGGAACGAGACCAAAATGGCTTTTAGACTTGACAAAAAGTTATTCACTCTGACGGACAGCCTCAATATTGTACTCCTCCCTCATCACCTTTCCGGGAGTGTACAATACCGAAGCCGACAACCTCTGGCGTAATCACGCAGGCTCGGAGTGGCATCTACTACAAGTAGTAATTTTAAACTGAACTCGTCTTTCCGACTCGAACGCCTGCCTGCTCGCAGCGTCTAGCAGAGGTTGGATATACGAGTCAGCGTGGTTCATCTTACCGCCGCCTAGGCTATTTCCACGCATCTGGCATCACCTTAACTCAGGTGAGAGATACATAATACATACAACACAGCGACGGGGCGATCATCGGCTGACATCAAGCCCCCTGCAAATCGGAAACTCCAGCTATTTGGGTGGGACACATGGACATATAGCCCAGGCCCTATAGCGAGATGGAGCTTCTTTCATCGTGCTGCCTGCGAAATAGCCTTGACACTCAAATCGTACCTAGGCCTTCATTTAAAATATAGTCATATAGACAACCGCCTTTTCCAAGGGATGATATAGTGAGATATTTAGCAAAATTATATTGGCAGTAATCTTGCTTACCATACCATACTTGTATAATATTATGAACCTAAATCAGCGATAGCTTCTATTTGTGAGACAGGTTCGAATGTTAAAATTTTATACGGTTATTCATACCATAAAAGCAGTGGCTTTAGCTGAACTGATTCCACCTAAACTTCTTATATGGGATGCAAGGATATTCTGTAGGTACATACTTGCAGGTAACAGGAATCAAATAAAAAAGTTGATATAAGAATCCTACTTTTGGTATTATAAATGGAGATAATTTTATAATAATTTTGAATCTGAGCTGACCTTCTCCTGATTAATCTTTTTATTTTAATATTTGTTTTTAACAAATTTAGATGATCTCCAACTAACTTATTAGCTTGAGAGACATACAGGCCAGATAGATCAGCTATTATTTAGCTAAGTTATATATTATGCTAATATTTAACATAACTAAGTTGGGTTTAGAATCTATTTTCCGAAGCTGCTACAGACTAAATCAAATAGCTTTCAATCCACAATGCCCTCCTTTGGGCTTAAGTTTATTCTATTAATTATTCTAAAGCAAGTTGGTGGTAAAGAATACATTATCATAAAAAGACAGATTTCAAATCTAAGTTCCTTATTCAATGTTTTCTAATATCGAGTAAAGTTTTACTACCAATTTTCAGTTCTCTGTTATCATGAATTATAGGAGTGCGAAATCGAATAATAATGCGAATAGTGTAGATATTCAATATTTTCCAGTATCAAGAAAATTTTACTGTCAATTTTCTGTTACTGTTATCATCCATTAACAGTTGTCGGTTAAGGATTACTTACATACCTATATGGTTATTTAAATATCTAATACTAACGTTTTTAATTTACATAACATAAAGTTATCACATTGTTGCGTTTTTCCTTTTCACAAGCCACCAGGAGATAACAAACAGGTCTCTTCATAAATGGACTTCGGACGTCAAACGGAACACATAATATTAAAATTTTACCTTGAAATAAAATTTCTATTATGTTTCCTAAGACGTCCGAAGTCCAGATGATGTCTTCCTGGTGCTACTATTATATCTTACCGTACACATCATTAATCATTATGAACCGAACAATGACGAAATATGGTGGCTTGTTGTGGCTTGTGTTAGTTAGTTCACAGAACGGCTGTTGGCGGCGTTGAAGGCACGGGTTCCGTGACGGAAATCAACGAGATCTAGCGAAAGCGCGTGGAAGGAGCGATGTACTCTTCATAAATGGACTTCATAAATGGACTTCGGACGTCTTAGGAAACATAATAGAAATTTTATTTCAAGGTAAAATTTTAATATTATGTAGGTACCTACTTGTCCTTATTCCAAAATGCAAACGGTAAAAATGTTTTACCTAGTTAAAGCTGCTTAGATTATATTCAAAGAAGACACTTATTTTCTTATAAATGACTGCAATATCTTATATAAAATAAAATAATTAATATAAAAATATTTTTTAACTATTTTATTTAATTAATCGTTTACTTACAAGTACAAGTACTTTTGATTGTCATATGCATCGACCACTGGTTCGGAATGATTTTCCTACTGAGAAGAACCAGTAAGAAACTCGGCGGTTGCTCGAATAATTTTTTTTTTAGAATCTTCGGTGATTCAGTTCTAAGGACATTATTATTCTTACCACATTAAAGAAAGAATTCAAAGAACAGCAACAGGAAAAAACCAAAATTAAGGATTTGTTTTTTTTTTTTGTAACAATTTGGCTGAAACTTTAAAGTTAAGCAATGCCTGGCGTCCTAAATCCTGGGAACGCTGCCGCTGCAAGCAGTTTTTAAATTACTGCGCACTCCTTACGAGTCAGCGCGAGCCGCCGCGCCGCACCCCGCGCCGCCGCAAGTTTCAACAAGGCGCTTTCGGCTGCCAGCGCGGCTACCGACGCGCCAGGCGGGGCGGACGAGACTTCGCGTCGACACAGCACGCCGCCGCCTGAAGGACGTCGTAGTGTCAGAAAACTCCATAACGCAGGCGATAGAAACGCCGGCAGATCATCCAAATTTATTCTATAATTAATAGACATTGAATACAAATAATTCAATACCTATACCTTAACAACAGGGTTGCGTGTTTCTCGTACCGGAGTCTCACATACACCCTCACTAATACGAGTATGTACCACACTTATACAACAGGGTTGCGTGTTTCTCATACAGGAGTCTCACATACGCCCTCAGGGTTGCGTGTTTCTCATACCGGAGTCTCACATACGCCCTCTCCTTTATAATAGGGTTACGTGTTTCTCACACTGGAGTCTCACATACGCCCTTTACACCTACTATACCTAGTCGAGGTATTCTCGCTTTGCAGGCAGCGAACCGATCATCGCATTGGATGTCGACACAGAACCTTAAGGATGTTTGCTTGGCCGAACTTCTGGAACGTACCATTATGAATACTTACCATACCAATGTTGCTGACATCGTTGCTGCAGATGCTGTTCTCTCTGTTGAACCCAGACCCAGTTATCTCTGTTGAATCGACTGTTGCTCTCGCGGAAGCACCTATTAGAGCCTACCTACAACGGCTTGAACTACTGAGTATAAAAAATTCAAAATTCAAAATATTTTTATTCAAATAGACTTTTACAAGTACTTTTGAATCGTCAAGAGCATCTACTCTATATATTTAAGGAGAGGATCCGACCACCATCAAAGAATATGGTAGCAATATTCAAACTTAGCTTTTAGGCTAAGTCACGTAGTGACTACTGGGTTAAGCAAAGAAACCCGAAAAAAGTTGAAAGAGAGAAGTACTGGTGCTGAATGCTGTGGTCCATCCATATTTATCCATTCCATATAGTGCATCCAGTTTTTACATTTAACAAGTGTTGCAGCAAATAAGGTAATGGTGCAAAAGGCAAGAACTAACGATCGAATCCTTACATTTGCACCTCTGATAATCGCAGATGTAGAATTGCGAAGATCGCCTCCGGGTATTGAGACAGTTATCGAACAATGCTTATATCACAATCACGGCGATATTTTTTATTCCCGTGATAGATTTGTTTCTGGTAAAATACATCTCAAAATTATTGAGGTCGAGTTACGTCGTTTATTACGTGTCATGATCCAGCAGCTCGATTGGGAAAAAATGAGAGTTATAGTACCTCAGATTGGTTGACGCTCGCTCGCTATTGGCTACAATGCTTCGTTACAACATGAATACCATATATTCGGTCAATCATAACAATTGCGATTGTAATAATGTTTTATGTTTTGTATACCTATGTTGGTTTTCTGGAATCGACCTACTGATACTTTTGCGATCTATGCATTTATCACGCTACGTGAAGAGAATTTTCTTTTATGCGTTTCCTCCAGTTGATTAACTATAAAGGAACATAGTAGTCCCATTCTTTAATAATAATAATATATATTATATAACTAATAATAATAAAATAATAAAATATAAATAAAAATAGATAATTAATGATAATTATAGAGAATTTGATGATTTTACGTTGTAGTGATCCGTGCACTACACCGACAAATTACTCTGGTAGTAGGGATCTTATCCTGACTTCGCTACTCTGAAGAGGAGTTTCTCAGTCATGCTGGCATCACTAATAGTAGCGTTTTACCTGAAAATAAAACGCATATTAAAATACTTACCTCACTGGAAGCTTTATATTGGAGAGTAGCATTTCCGTTTCCGTCGATTTCATGCCAGTTTTCGTACTTTTATTGATGTCATATCCGGTTTTGTGGCGCCACCTGGCGGGGTCGCGCTCAAAGTTTTCGTAAATTGCTCAGCGCGGCCATGGCTTCATTGGCTCAATATCACCAGGCAGGAATTACTGAAAGCTTCCAGTGAGGTAAGTATTTTAATATGCGTTTTATTTTCAGGTAAAACGCTACTATTAAATAACTTGACCGTAACTGGAAGCTTTATATTGAGACCCTGTTTGTTTTCGCCTGGTGACGCCACATAAAAGATATTAGAATTCTACGCCAATGTGATAACATTTGTACCATAATGAGTACTTATATGATATTATGTTCTTTTTCATAAACAAAATTTTGTTTATTTGAATACAAAATCAATAAAGAAAAGAATTTTAACTATCAGTCATAGAACTGAAGAATAGTTAGTTGAGCGATACCACCTGGACTAAGTACATTGCCTTCAATCACTTTACATTTAGAAAAATTTTGAATTGTATTAGCTGATTGCTAATTTTCATGGGCCATCTCATCATAAGAATGATTTTCCCTGAGTTGAGTGTATGCTACTAGAAGTAGCAGATATGCTTGCTTCTTTCAAAAAGGTTTTTACCCAGTCTGCTATACCTACTGTACGAGAGGCACGTTTAATCCGTTAACCATTATAAAATATAGAGCATTATATTTTGTAACATATCATACTCTGTCGTTCAATAATTAATTACCAATTACACATATAAATCCAAAAAGAGGGTAAAGATACCCGTTATGACTATTCCTATTACAAGCAATTTCTGATTGGTTGTCTATTTCAGATTTTGAGCCGAATTTAGGGCAAATGTCAGATTTTAATTTTATAATCATCAATAATTATTAAATACACATCATTCGTTCTAAGGCACGATTTTGATGCAATATGAAGTTATCTGAATAGTAAGCAGTAATAAAAACGCAGATATTACAAATGATTAGTTAAGTAATAAGTTATTATTAGCACCCCAAACGGGTGGATTTCAAATCTCTCTGAAGAAATCGATTTTAAAACATGCTTGGACATGAATACATAATTAAGTAAATTTGATTTTATTCATTAATATAGCACATATAAAACGCGCATTAACAAACATTACTTGACTTTTATTTCATACATCCAATAACAGATCCAATTACAGATTCGTGTAAGAGGAATGAAAATTCTAAATTTTGTCATTTATATTATGTGCCAAAACTGGTGCTAATTGTGATACTTTAGGTTCGTATCAATATTTTTCTTTAAAGACCATGATGATCAACGTTTTCAAGCTTATTCAATAGTATCAAGATAGATTTCCGCTTGAAATTAAGCAGTGATTTACTGCTTAGGTTTTATGTGTCTAATGTATAGGACCACCTCATTATTTCTAGACTTCTTAAGACAATGACAGACCCATTGCGAGTCAATGAGGCTGTGTTTTATATAAACGGTCGAGGCCCGCCAAACACTTTCGATCGGAGTAAATTATATAACTAAATCAACTATTCAAAAAATATTCCTTTTGACCAATTGAGATGGGTCAAGAGACAAGACGAAGGATTGAAAATAATGGCGTAAACCAACTATGCCAATGGAAACTTTCATGAGATACAGCATCGTGAAACAGGACTTGATGGTCCATCAAATCTAAGAGTGCATAGTTGTGTACTTCGAATGCTTTCTCCGAGGTGAATAGATCGACCTCCAGGATTACCCACTTTGCAAATATTATTTCCACACAAGCTCGTATTGCCACTCTGGGAGGTTGGCTATGACATTAGATACAAATTATTTACATGATTACTATACATACCGGATATAATATTGTATGCTATGGTGTATTTGTCAAGCCATAATTCCAGTATCTGGAATGTTTTATTCAATAAGGATAACAACATCCTTAAACCTTGTAAATATGCTTTATTAACAAATGAATGAATGAAAGAATAAACATCATTCCTCTTTTTCTTAGTAAATGAGAGAGTAACGTCTCGTCGTTACTTTGAATGAGACTTGAACTAAGGCGTAAGAAGTGAGCTTTCTTGAAGCTTCTGAAGGGTAAATTAGACTATCGTTTTGATAAGAGTAAAGCATTTGTTCCTTTCCTGTCAAAGAGCATGATAGATGAAGATTGTTTTTTTTTTTTTTTTTTAATGCTCCCAAGCCTGATCCAAAGCATCCGTTACTAGAACATGAACTAGTGGAGGTAGCTAATATTTCTCCTTTAGCCCTTATAATTTATTTATCGCATCTGCCAGCTTGGAGTGCAGCGTGGAGATCGCCACTTGATGGATAGACGACATTTAACGAGTCGCAGGGATCCGCTGGATTCATGCAGTGTAATTACGTGGCATGTGGTAGTCTCTTTATGAGACCTATGTCCAGCTGTGGACGTCTAACGAATGATAATAGTGATCTACCAGTATTGGATAGATCTTGGATTATCCAGCGGTCATTGGTTTGTTAACTAGCGTTTCTCTAACTGTTCTTACATCCAACAGCCCTCTTTGGAGGCATTTTCTAGGGTCTCCATAGTATTTCTAAATAGTTAGACTCACTCTTTCGTGGTCAAAGAACCAATTCTCAAATTTTATATACCAAAAACAGTAAGTTCGACTGTAGTAGATATTAACTTAATGCATGTAAAAAAAATGTACATGTTTTAAGTCTCTTGTACATTTAGCATGTACTTGCCTTAACTTGCTATGACAAGTTGATTAAGTAAAATAGGACTCATATTTCACCATTCTCTTAATATCACCCATAGACACCGTGGTTAGTCCGAACGGCAGGTAGGTTATCATCTAATCTATCTAACTTTCCCGTATGGCCTCAATAAGAAGCACTGACACAAGACTGTTTCACTACATGAAAACAGACTTTGCATGTTTATCAAAATGAAATGTTCTGCCATAACATACATAGTTGTTTCGTACTCTAAGATGTGATCTTGGTCGGGATGACACTTCGGAGTTCGGTACCAGAAACAAGGTGAAAAGGAAACTTGGCGTGCGGTGCAAGCTTCATGATTCATTTTACGCACTATTGCATACAGTTCCTTGGGAAAAGCAATAGGTGGCTTTTTAAATGTTGGTATGCGATACCATTGAAATAACCTTTGTATAACCTCTGGTGCCTCTATTTTCTTTCATTGCGAAAGACAGTGCACTAAATAACCTGCTTGGAACGAGGTCGGTTTAGTTTCTCTGATTTGTCTTGGAGAATTCGGGTGCAAATAATCATGCTGTGGCTTACTTACCTTTTTGGACCTCCAGTCCTGATTGAGGAACGATAAGAACTTTTTAGATGACCTTTGTAGATATTACCGGTATGTTCGTTTCCACCCCGCGAGGGTGTATGATATAGATCATGTTGGCATCCACCCCGCGAGGGTGGATGATATTGATCATACTGGTATTCACACCGTGAGGGTGTATGAGATTGCTCAAACTAGCATCCACCCCGCGAGGGTGGATGATATTGAGCATACTGGTATCCACCCCGCGAGGGTGTTATAATATTGCTCATGTTAGGATCAACCCTGCGAAGGTTAAATGATATTGATCATACTGGTATCCAACCCACGAGAGTGGATAATATTGATCATTGAATAGGCTCAATGCACGGCAAAGGTAGTCATGGCAGCTCTATGTATTGAAATGGTAACATTTGAAATGCATTGCCCCTACGAGGGGCGGGTGACCATTTTTCAGAAAAGCAATGTGCATGTCGAGTAATCCACGCGATGGAACGGCAACAATTATAATTTTCTGTGCTTGTGAAGCGGCGAACGCGTTCAATGTGTTTTCTATTTATTGCTGGGTCAAATAAATTTATCTTATCTTTATTCAAATACACTTTTGAAATTGCTTTTGAATCGTCAAAATAATTTACCTTAGTGTATGCAAAATAGTTCCACGCGATGGAACGGTAACATTTTCAATGCCTTGCCCCCGCGAGAGGCAGCGGACTAATAATAATTGCTTAGCTTTTGACTGAATAAATGTGTTCTTTTCGACCCAAAAAATATTAACAAACTCCACTCGTTTTTTCCCATATGGATGTAACCAAAAGACCCACCTGGCTCGTGATAATTTCGCAGCGCATCGCAATACCTTCTATGCTGTAGCTACCCACTAATTGTGGAAAGACCCGACGAAGTCTGATTATTGATTTTAGTCAATATTTTAGTTAATTTAATATTATTATTTAAGTTAATATTGATTTTCAGTTAATTTATATACGAATAAAAATAAAGTCAAGAAAGCACAATTTTTAGGAAAACCTAGGCTTATTTTTGTTTATGCAGTATGTGATAGCTGCATAAGCTTTATCTGCTAGAAATTGCAAGGTATCATACTTTTTTACCTCTTTGTTTGTTTCTAGGTCTATGAACCTTGAGTTTTATCAAAGACTTTAATGTACTGTGTAGGTACACGTAAAAACCAAGATGCGCTAGCTAAACCTGAAAAACCTGGAAACTGGTTAATTAATGGTTAGAACCTGTTGAAAGTAAAATCTAAACACGAACTTTGTTATTCGATTTCATCCTGATGATCGTCAGGTGTGATATTTTTATTTTTATAAAGGTTACCTGTAATTTCATTACTATTCGATGTAACAATTTGAATTAACAATAACAATAACTAGAAAAGACATATCATAATCTTAAAAGAATTTCTCGTATAAATCCGAGAGGATTCATTTCAAAATGCAATCGGGGTCATAACTATCGTCATGTACCCTCTCAATAAAATGAGCATATTGTAACAGACTTAAAAGGTAAATTTTAGCTAATAATATTAATTTCAAATATTTGAAATTCATTTCTAATAATCGGTTTCTAATTGTTACATCGTCTCAAGTACGAAAAGTTTTTAATAACTACCTTCTGGCAAATAAATATAAAGTACTGTGATCCGAACGGACAAACCGTTAAAAATATTGATCACGTACATATTATTATATTTTACATTTTACATAATGTAATATAAATTAAAAATAAGTACTTACTGCGAATTATTCACCAAATTCACTTTATAAAGTACCACACAATAAAATAAAATAAAATATCTTGCAACGTTTCGTGTTGACTGATTGCAAGTTGCTTCGACGGCAAACAAAACGCCAATGAAGCCATGGCCGCGCTGAGCAATTTACGAAAACTTTGAGCGCGACCCCGCCAGGTGGCGCCACAAAACCGGATATGACATCAATAAAAGTACGAAAACTGGCATGAAATCGACGGAAACGGAAATGCTACTCTCCAATATAAAGCTTCCAGTTACGGTCAAGTTATTTAATAGACACTTTAACAGTGTGAAACTTAGTTTAAAAAAAAAAAAAAAAAAACAGTTTACTTACTGCCAAGATAATGATTTACATACATACATTTTAAGTTTTCTGTCGTATTATTTTAATTCAAATATGGAATAATAAACTCATGTTATAATAAGTATATTGCCAAAATATAGTCTACCATGGAATATTAACCAAGTTTTATCGAATGGTATCCTAATAAAAATTTAAGCCACAATTATTGAAGCAAAAATTAATTACACTGATGGCACTGGTCCCAGTCCACCGAATTCAAACACTTTCTGTTACTTATAGTTATTAATAATAACATTCATTTCACTGAAAATAATCAAAATTGAAAACAGTTCTGTACGCTTAACTGGGTATTTACCTTTCTTTTCATAAAGAATACTTTAAAAGTAAATTTTGAAAATCAAAAGGACTTAAAAAATTTAAGTACCTTATTCATTTAATTGACAAAACCTCACGGTAATGTCTCTTCTGAAACATTGAATAGGGTGGTCTGAAGTAGGTATCTATTTGAGTGGAATCGATACATCCATGTTCATTGCGCCCAGTACTGGGCATACATCGAATTCCAAATCCTTCAGGTCAAGAGTAGGTTAGTAAAGATATTATTAGAATTACTGTAAGAGGGAGCTCAAACTTCTGGTTTTAGCAAAATACTATTGTGTACTAAATACCCTATTGTAGCTTGTTTAAGTATAGAATTTGCCAGAAATTCAAGGATTACCTAATAAACTAAAATTAAAATTTATTTCACCTCACAGTTAGGTACCTCATTATTACAAAAGATGTATGTAATTAAGAATATGATGGTTTTAGAAACTAATACAGAGTCGATTTCGACCAATCAAATAGTTAATGTTTTAGTTAAGTATATTATAAGTTTTTTAAATATTTACCTATTTTGTCTGATTTTCAGAAAAAATAATAATATTATAATTAAAACATCCACATATGTTTCACCAATTAAGTACTTTCTCTAAACATCTACAAGTGTATATATTGCTAATATCGAGAACGAAGCTCGAGAATAATTGATGATTAAACGAACTTACCTGTACGTGAAGTTCAATCATAATTATTCGAAGGGCTTCGTTCGAAGATATTAGCAACCCTCCCTCCCTAACATGGACTAGCCAGACCCCTAGTGAAACATATGTGAGATAATTTTTAAACAGCTCAGCATTCTCCAAACTTAATGACGTGATTGGAGCGAGGTGGTGCAGGCCGAGAGATGTTTTTTTTATCTACCTTCCTCCGAAATAAAGTGCGAATCGGCGAGTCTGACGTGAAACTACAAGTGTATATATTGCTAATATCGAGAACGAAGCCCTTCGAATAATTAATTAATCGTAGGCTTACACGCCTTTCGAACGGTCCAGCCTCCAAGGGGCCTTCTGCGAGCGGCGGGTCCTGTCTGGGTCACTGTCCTCAGATGACTCTGAGGACAGTGACACTGGACACGGACCTGGGCCGTTGAAGCGAAGATGTATTCGGAAGTGAATATGAGATATCGTGTTCACTTCCAAATAGATATCTTCGCTTCATGTAGGGTTCCGTATCCAAAAGGTAAAAACGGAGCCCTAATAATGTCACTCAGCTGTCTGTCTGTCTGTCCGTCTGTCCGTCCGTCCATCTGTCTGTCTGTCTGTCCGGATCCTTGTCACAGGTCTCTAGCTGGTTAGTATTGAATTAGAATCAGGGGGGCTCCCGTACATAAAAAAAGGAGCCGGATTTTTTTTTTCTTGTCCTAGCGTGTGGGGTATCATTGTTTTAGAGCTCATTGAGTAGAGTACAAATACATTTTTTATTTTAACTTAACTGTCAATTTTGATGGTTTTACATTTTTTATTTTATCTTAAATTTTGTGTACTGACCACTTTTGTGTTGAGGGCTATTTCAAAAACTAAACTAGGTAGTTAGGAATATAAAATTTCGGTATATTATGTACCGTATACTGTATTTGAATAACAAATACTGAAAACAACGATTTATAAAATAGTTTGGAAGTTGTGATTAAAACGAATATTTTTTGGGTTTTTTTTTTCACGGTTTATTGCGATGTTCTAGCTCGGAAAAAAATATGATCATCTTAATTATGTACACACCCTAAAAGAGCCAGGCCCTACTCGCACTTACCCGTTTTTACTGTTGCTTAGGGCAAAGCCAATGGCTGTCCGCTGCATTGAGCGAGAATCGTGATAATAATAGTACAAAGTTTAGTTATTTAGGTAAATTACCTACTAACGTAGGAATTTGTAACTTATATTAAGTAAACTATATAATATATTCAATTTTTTTATTATTTTTTGTAGTTTCCTTATACCTACCTATAAATATTTAATACTTTCTTACTATAGGTAACGTTTTTATAACTTGTTACAGACGAAACCTACTTAGGTACCTACCTATCCAATTTGCATAATAGAAAATAGGTAGGTACTTAGGTAATATCACAAATAGGTAATAGGTGAATAAAAATTCCTCAGTTGGTTTATTTGAGGATCCCTCCACACTTTGAGGATCAATTACTTTTATGAACTGTCACAAAACCCCTAGACTGGGCCTTATTGTTTTTTCAACGACGCGTATGCCGACGTCACAGGATCACACGTCACACATAAGTGTCGATGGCACTCGGCGAAAAATATGGGCAGGCAATGTGTAAAGATAAAAAACTATTTACTTACTATTGTTTTATTTTCCAAAGAATAATAGAAAACAAGTCCTATGCATTTTTAGCTGGAAAAGATTGGGAACTGCTGCAGTATTGTGGGCTCTTTTGTTTAACAGTAAACAATAGGTGCAATAAAAACAAGGTCTGAAGCAAATTACATAATGGACGTCATATTTGGAAGACAACATTTTGCAATTTATTGTTAGTTTTTTTTCTTACTAACGAAAATACCAAAGTTTCTATTTAGGAGTCTGAGACTTACTTTAGTAAATATATATATTTTTGTAAATTGAACAAGTAACTTTTGATGTACCTAGTTAGTGAGCGTCAAATCACTACATCAAAAGTTACTTGTTCAATTTACAAAAAGATATATATTTACTAAAGTAAGTCCTGTAAGTCCTGAACTACTAAAATTTCTATTTTAGTCTTCTTCCACTTACTTACTTACTTTCTTACTTTTGTCTTCTGACAAAAGTTTTTGATTTGATCTTCTTTTTTTATTTTGTATAATGGCTTTTAGTAGTGCCAAACCAGCACAACTTTGATTTGATATTTTTTAAATTATAAAAATCCAAACATTATAATTTCTCTAAGTTACTGACAAATAAAACTGTCATTTTGGTGGATTATTTTTCTTCGTTTATAAATAAAATTAAGTATTCATAAAATATTTGTAATATATAAAAAAAAATGTAAAGTGTATTAGGTAGGTACCTACCTATAAATAAAAATATTTATTTTTTATTTATAGGTGCTTTATAGGTTCACATTCACTGCGGCGCTATTTTTACTGCGGCGCTATAAAAATAGCGCCGCAGTGAATGTGAACACATTCACTGCGGCGCTATTTTTATCGAAAATAATCAAGCCTACATAATACTTACTTACCTACATAATATGAAAGTACCTATGAATTTATAGGTAGGTACCTACCTAATACACTTTACATTTTTTTTTTTTATATATTACAAATATTTTATGAATACTTAATTTTATTTATAAACGAAGAAAAATAATCCACCAAAATGACAGTTTTATTTGTCAGTAACTTAGAGAAATTATAATGTTTGGATTTTTATAATTTAAAAAATATCAAATCAAAGTTGTGCTGGTTTGGCACTACTAAAAGCCATTATACAAAATAAAAAAAGAAGATCAAATCAAAAACTTTTGTCAGAAGACAAAAGTAAGAAAGTAAGTAAGTAAGTGGAAGAAGACTAAAATAGAAATTTTAGTAGTTCAGGACTTACAGGACTTACTTTAGTAAATATATATCTTTTTGTAAATTGAACAAGTAACTTTTGATGTAGTGATTTGACGCTCACTAACTAGGTACATCAAAAGTTACTTGTTCAATTTACAAAAATATATATATTTACTAAAGTAAGTCTCAGACTCCTAAATAGAAACTTTGGTATTTTCGGTAGTAAGAAAAAAAACTAACAATAAATTGCAAAATGTTGTCTTCCAAATATGACGTCCATTATGTAATTTGCTTCAGACCTTGTTTTTATTGCACCTATTGTTTACTGTTAAACAAAAGAGCCCACAATACTGCAGCAGTTCCCAATCTTTTCCAGCTAAAAATGCATAGGACTTGTTTTCTATTATTATTTGGAAAATAAAACAATAGTAAGTAAATAGTTTTTTATCTTTACACATTGCCTGCCCATATTTTTCGCCGAGTGCCATCGACACTTATGTGTGACGTGTGATCCTGTGACGTCGGCATACGCGTCGTTGAAAAAACAATAAGGCCCAGTCTAGGGGTTTTGTGACAGTTCATAAAAGTAATTGATCCTCAAAGTGTGGAGGGATCCTCAAATAAACCAACTGAGGAATTTTTATTCACCTATTACCTATTTGTGATATTACCTAAGTACCTACCTATTTTCTATTATGCAAATTGGATAGGTAGGTACCTAAGTAGGTTTCGTCTGTAACAAGTTATAAAAACGTTACCTATAGTAAGAAAGTATTAAATATTTATAGGTAGGTATAAGGAAACTACAAAAAATAATAAAAAAATTGAATATATTATATAGTTTACTTAATATAAGTTACAAATTCCTACGTTAGTAGGTAATTTACCTAAATAACTAAACTTTGTACTATTATTATCACGATTCTCGCTCAATGCAGCGGACAGCCATTGGCTTTGCCCTAAGCAACAGTAAAAACGGGTAAGTGCGAGTAGGGCCTGGCTCTTTTAGGGTGTGTACATAATTAAGATGATCATATTTTTTTCCGAGCTAGAACATCGCAATAAACCGTGAAAAAAAAACCCAAAAAATATTCGTTTTAATCACAACTTCCAAACTATTTTATAAATCGTTGTTTTCAGTATTTGTTATTCAAATACAGTATACGGTACATAATATACCGAAATTTTATATTCCTAACTACCTAGTTTAGTTTTTAAAATAGCCCCCAACACAAAAGTGGTCAGTACACAAAATTTAAGATAAAATAAAAAATGTAAAACCATCAAAATTGACAGTTAAGTTAAAATAAAAAATGTATTTGTACTCTACTCAATGAGCTCTAAAACAATGATACCCCACACGCTAGGACAAGAAAAAAAAAATCCGGCTCCTTTTTTTATGTACGGGAGCCCCCCTGATTCTAATTCAATACTAACCAGCTAGAGACCTGTGACAAGGATCCGGACAGACAGACAGACAGATGGACGGACGGACAGACGGACAGACAGACAGACAGCTGAGTGACATTATTAGGGCTCCGTTTTTACCTTTTGGATACGGAACCCTACATGAAGCGAAGATATCTATTTGGAAGTGAACACGATATCTCATATTCACTTCCGAATACATCTTCGCTTCAACGGCCCAGGTCCGTGTCCAGTGTCACTGTCCTCAGAGTCATCTGAGGACAGTGACCCAGACAGGACCCGCCGCTCGCAGAAGGCCCCTTGGAGGCTGGACCGTTCGAAAAGCGTGTAAGCCCAGGACGGTCCGGCCTCCCTCAAGTCCCTGGCAGCTCGCTCCTCAGCTGACAGGGTTTTTTTTGAGTTTGAGTTGGGTTGGTTACTGGCGCAGGTGGGCGCATGCGCCGCCGTCCCCGATGGCGGAGCTTGTGCCTGTTGGACGCTCTGCCCAGCGTCTTTGTGGTCAGCGGCAGCGATCGCAGCGCGCAGGAGAGCCGATAAGCTCGTCTCTCCCGCTGTCGCGCTGCCGCCCCCGCCCGCGCTGGTGCCCGCGGTGCAAGAACCCACTTCAGGGGTCCATTCGCTGGGCGTTGTATTGTCGTCGTCCTGATTATTAACACAACAAAATAAACGTACGTACTTAGGTAGGAAGGTACTTACCTCCTCTAGTCAACAGCATAAAATATACATAATGTCAACATTGTCATAAGCAAAACCAAAACATCACAATGTCACTGTATCCTCTTACAGAAATACAGGGACTTAGGTACCCACGTTCCTACGTAAGCTCTCAAAAATCCATATGTAACCTCAACTTCATAACATACAACTTGTTACAATACCTAGTATATGTAGGTGAGTGGATAGGTAATGTACCTAATATGATGTTTGTATGTACCTACTGTCTATCAAAACTGAGCAGAAATTAAAATCAGTCATTATTAGAGTAAGTCGGTACTTACTTCCATTTTGCCCCACTGCTGGTAAAAGTTGATGTATTTATATGTACCTACTCTCTCCACAACTTCTGCAAAAGTGAACTTCATAAACAAAATAAATACGTATATTATGTCATACCCGGCAAACAACTTGAGCTGCGATTGGCTGGCGAATGGCGGTTTGCAACACGATTGGTTGATCAGCCGGTGTGCGGCGCGAGTGTAGCTAGCGGCGCACTGTTTGTATCGTTTGGCGGCAAACCTTTGATAATACCGACGATGCCGACAAACAGCGGCAGCCCGGGTGGAGGGCGGTGCATGACATTGCGAGTCAGAATATGCTTTAGTGATGTTCTCTAAACAAGCTACCGATGCGAGTTTCGAGAGTAGAAATATTTTGATCGATATCGGACTATCGATCGTAAAATACAATTATTTCGATATAACAATTTATTTACCTGTGCCATAATAGGTACATTTTATTATAATAATATGGGTACGATATAAATCTTTTTCATCAATAATAAACAATGATTATTAAAATTCGATATATACATCATCTTGATCAACCCATGACACTGATAATCTTTTGACTAAATAATCCGAGATAAACACCGACGAACTAAAGGTTCCAAAAAAAATTGCAAGGCTTTCTTATCTTTTGTTTGCGTCCCAGGTGGTCAGCAGTTGTCGGTAATAATATGCTTTTGTTTGAATACATTTAGGTAATGAAATCTAAGAATTAGAACAGTTTTTGTTTTTAAATATCCATGTCATTGTTTAGTCTGTAGACCTAAACCGGCTGTGTTAGCTGCTATAATATGCGCACTGTGCGGCTGTATACAAGGGCAATAAATATTCTGTTCTCCCTTTATTTTAGGGCCTAGTTACCGTAAAAACATACAACATTGCCCACATCTATGAGATAGAGTCATAATAAAATTAGGTTTGCACCCGCCAGTGTAAGCGACAATGGACGGAAACCTAATTTTATTACTTAGCTTTGTCGCTATACGTATACGGTAGGACTTTTTGGCAAGTTATAACACATTTTGCTTGGCCAAGTTATAACACATTTTGAATAAAATAGTTCTATGCATTTAAATTAAATAACAAAAAGAACTTAGTTATTACCGATTCAGTTCAACAGGACTAATGGATTTATTATCGACCGTATATACTGATTTAGTCCTCATAAATTACCTGCAACATACAAAATTGTCCACCTCTATGAGATGTTGATCGACCACTAATATCGATTAGCACACCTATTGATTTGTGGTGACATTATTATCGAGGTGAAAACATGAACTCAAAAAAGACTACCCTATATGTTTATGTTATTATTTGTCTGTGGATATGGTTTTGGTCTGTGGGTTGTCTAAGTTTTGTTTGTTATGATATCCAAGTGATTACTCTTTGATGATATCGCTGACGCTGAGTGCCGGCCTAATATAATCCTACTCTATGGTGCCGGCTGCTGTTCCTAATTTAAATTACTAAACAATAAGTGTAAAAAGCAATATGTAAGTATTTATTGAGTACATTTTATTTTACTTTCATAAGATAATAACAAATTTTTTGGAGCTGATGTATACTTTCTTCATTTTTGTGGTTAGTGAAGTCAGTTTTTTTTTAATTCACAATTTTTGATGGCTCCATCCCAGATTCATACAGGATACAGTCAAATTAAGAACCTCCTCCTTGTGAAGATTATTAATAACAGCCACCCGGCCATTGACTTATATATGCACCTGGCTTTCGTTATTCGATTACCCGTGCCATTCATTATTCATGGATTGCATTGTTTCTGGTAATTTGGTCTCCTTACTAAACACGCTAATCTATAGTCAAAAATCAATATATTATATTTAAATATTTCAGGGGTAAGACACAAATAAAAAGCCGCTGGTGGAGGAGTTTGAGTTGTTGGAAAGCAGAAAAGTAAGTATATTACTGCATTTATTATTCATATATTGTTTATGAATTATTATTTCATAATTTTTAATTATTATTTTTACCTATTATTACCTATCTTAAAATTGTAAAACTAATTAATTTAATTTAAAAAAAATGATTTATAACATTCAAAAAGTGTACAATTGTACTTAATTTTAATAAAATATTTGACTTTGACATTTATATCGCTGCCTGATTATACAAATCGGTTATAACTTATTATCGTAATTTTTTGTTACAGTAAGTATGAGAAAATTAAAGAGCCCCCTCTCCAGGCGGTCGTGGCAGAGTTGGTGAGGACCATGAAGACGGTAGGTACTTGTTGTAATTCTTGAAAAATTATGCTTATTGTGCTTATTATTTGTATGAGTGTCCACACATTTTTTCAAAAATAATTTATTGTGAACATTCTTTTTTATCGGCCTATTATTTGCCTACTTCATGTTAGGGATCAGTACTAGTTTCATCAAAATCGGTTGAATTTTCCTGGTATGGACAGTTTCCCTGTTGTTTTTATTTCAGTAAGTATACTGAAGTCCATTTAATTTTTCTTAAATTGTAGCAATTGAAATGTATGTAATAAAGTTTAGATAAAAATTCTAAATATCATGGTGCTTATAAATATTTTTTTTTACCAGATGTCGGAGCAGCTGGCGGCCGTTGAGACGGCTCTGAAAGAGATGGCTGATCCGCCATACCCCTGGCTCAGAGAGCCAAAATTCGTACCACCCAATTATGGGTATGTGGTTATGAGGTAAGCACATTGACTACTTACAAAGAAGACTTATCAAGGCCACATCCACCCCGGTGAAATCTAATAGTGCCCATCCTATGCACACCACAGTTTTAGAATACAAGCTTTTTTTGATGAAGTGTGAAACAGGAGACACCACGATCGGCGACGGGAAAACCCGCTGTGTTGTGCAGTCTGCCCCAGAAAGGGGAGAGTGACCGCGATAGGGACAAGGAGATGACAGAGAAATAATTTGTAGGGAGTCAAGAAGGCGCCCCGGGAAAGAAGTACCGAACGGGCGCCCTCCCGCGTTTCGGCCCATATAACCGAGAGGTTGGTGGGGCCATGGGTGGTTGGAGGGTTGTTCGTGGGGGGAGGGGGTTCAATGCCGGGCGTGTATCTGTTGTCGCAGGTATATTGTCAAAGCCGTGATATTATACGTACAATCTCACTAGTGATATTATAATTAAACGGTAGATTGTCAATTGACTTCATTTCTTACAATATTTGTCGGCCTGGTTTTAGTGTCATTGTAATTTCACAAGGTCATTATATGTAGTGACATTATGAAAAATCTAGGTATATTATTATGAGTGAAGTTGGCAGTGGGAGACGTCAAGCGTTCTGATTGGTCAATTGGAGCGTGTGCGAAATTTTTCGCCTAAAATTATTGTTTAAATGGTGTTTTGTTATTTTTTTTTCATTAAATTTCTTTAAAATGTGTGATAGTCAACATTTGGAAGTGATTGAAACTTCACATTCATTAATATACCAAGTGAAAACCAGTGTGAGATTGTGGCACGAGAAGATTTCAACATAGAGCTACGAAAATATTGCAGTGGGCAATCTGATAAAGACCTGGAGAGTGGCATAGGCTACTTTTTATCTAGGAAAATCAAGGAGTTCCTACAGGATTTTTCAATATCTAAATCCACGCGGACAAAGTCTCGGGCATCAGCTAGTTACATTCTATAATAGTAATACAATAAAGTTTGCGATTTTTTTAAACGTGTCTATTTACTTATAACTCTATGATTGCCAAATTGACATCGGAAAGGGACCAATCAGAGGCGGCCTCACAATCTAACGACCAGTAAAATTGTCCAAATATCATTGCCTTACAATATCACTATGTAGGTACACTAAAACCAAGCCGTTCAATTGTAAGAAATGAAGTCGATTGTCGGTCTACCGTTTAATTATAATGTCACTAGTGAGATTGTAATATCACGGCTTTGACAATATACCTGCGACATATCTACCGTTAACTTTTCGAAGTTATGTGCGTTTTAAGAAATTAAATATCACTTGCTTTGACAAAATGAAGGAAAACATCGTGAAGTCTGCCAACTGGCAATGGGCCAGCGTGATGGACTCTAGCCTAATCCCTTCTCATTCTAAAAGGGAACTCGTACTCAGCAGTATAGTTCGCGACAGGTCGAGGTATGGATGCGGGGGGACGCCCCGCACGCCCACCCGCACAGCGCTAGCGGTCGCCCGCACCCGGATTGCCATCTGGACCAGTCGCGTACTATCGGTCGGCGATAGGTTGAGAATTGAGATGATAATGATTATCATTTTCAGTCTATTCAATATTATAAATCTGCCTCATATTCAACTTAGGCCACATCATCACTTTCCATCGGGCGTGATAGATTCTAGAGGATCCTCGCGCGGCTATAACAATGCACTCACCACCAAGAGCAGTGATAACCTAGTGTTCAGAGTCAAACCACAGTTGGCCTAATAGACTACGAGTATTCTCACTGATAATGATGATGAAGCACCATCCGCCACGCTGCTTTTTTGCAAAAATTCTTTCTATACTTATTAAACAAATAAAATACTTACTCGCCTTCATCTCGTCATAAGAGTTTGGTTTCGTAAGCTCTCGCACGACCCCGTGCGCCATCTGAAGCATACAGCCTTTCGATGAAGTGTACCATTGAGCACGCTGGGTTCCAATGATCAAGTCCTTTATCTGGAAATTATTGTGAAATTTTTTTTAGCAGATGTGGAACATCATACATGTGCATGTGACATATCGCCATTGCGACATTAAGACCTCTTATGTGTAAAAAACACTTTGTGACGAAGCGTTACATGTTATATAATATTTATATTATTATTTTATCTATTTGTTATTACAAATGATATTTTTAGATATAACTAATCTTGGCCCTTGGGGGTACTCTGTTAAATTTTCAACATTCATGTTTCATAATTTTCCTGAAGGAAGACCCATAAGTTCTACGCATACAAATAAATAGTGAAGGGAAAAGAGTTCCATACAAAAATGTTCTGGAGAGCCTCTTGAAAATTAAGGAAATTTTCGTATGGAGACGAATTTTTTTGTTCTGTGGCCATATTTTTTTCACCGGCCCTTTGGGGTGCCCTAGTAAGTTTTCCACGTTCGGCTCTCTCTATAATTTTAATGACCTAGAATTTTTGACTTTTACGCGCACGGAAAGTATGGTGAAAAAGTCCCATACAAAATTATTGTTCAGAAGGAACCGATTTTGAGGAAATTTGGCGCAGACGTATTATGTAGGATACTTCTTTCCACGGAAAAAGAGGTCCTATGTGATTTTGAAGAAAACAAATCTACTTGCAGGCAAAAATGAGTAAAAAAAATAAATGCTTACCGTTTACCGTCTATTCCAGTGGAAATCAGATCTGGAATCTTCTAGCACCTTCCATCCTTTCATGAGGCCTGGAATATTCAGCAAACGGAATAAGTAAACTAGCGGTGATAGCTTAGTTGTTAAAACATAGCTTCCTTCCTATTCAGGGAGTCGGGGGTTCGATCCCGGGCACGCAACGCTGACTTTGCAGAGTTTGGAGAGTAGTTAGAACGATACACCGTTACACAAGTGTCTGATGTTATCGTTTCTTTAAGTCCAGGAGCCACATGTTCGGATGCTTTTTAGACCGTCTGAGATCTCTGACTAAGTAATCCAAACCATTTTGTAAAAAATTAGAGTAGATCTGAAATCGGCGGCGTCAAAATACAATAAGTAAGAAACCGAAACCGTTTTAAAATATGATAAAACAAAAAAAGTTGAATTCTGTATACCAGTGTGGTGTGAATTCGGAGGCCACTGTCCACCTTCGACGGCAAGAGACGAATGAACTGTATGCGGGTTAATTGCGAATTTTGAATGTGCCCACACGGGGAAAATGTATCTGCTTTCGAGAGTAAAGAACTAAAATGTTGGCTTCACTTCACCTATGCCTAATGTAGGCAGATAATATTTTAAGAAGCTCAGCGACTGTTACCTGTAAAAACTCGCATATCCCTTATTCAGTACAAGAGTAGGGAGTTTTCAAAAAAATATTTTTAGAGACCCCCACTTTTTTTCATGTAACATCCGCTAGGTGAATTTTTTTTCGTATAAAATATAGCCTTTGTCACCCGGGCCAATGAATCAATTGACACCTCATTCATCAAAATCGGCCCAGTAGTTTAGGCGCTATAGTGGAACACACACAATCTGTATACAAACATACATACATACATACATACATACATATATACATACTGTACAGTGTACACTTGTACAGGTTGCTAATGTACGACGGATGTTGCTGGATAGATAGCGCGCCGTGTTCTCTACCAGGGTAGGAAGAAAATCAAAGAAAATGTACACTAAAATATTCACGAATTTAAGCGACGGGCCTGCCCGCGAAATTCAAATTTAATTTGGTTTTTCGCAATTTGTAAACTAATACGACCACGTAGGCTTATGGTATTTTACTTGCGACAATGGCAGTATCATCCTCACAGGTTTATATAAAAATCTTTACTTGAAAGGGTCCAGTTTAAGAAATTAATTCTAGTATCGACTATTCTCACAAATTAGTATACATATATTAATTAAAATATACAATAAATTTTTACGCTTCGACAGATTTTCTTTACAAAAACTGTCAAACCTCAAATTAATTCCTCAGATAAAGTTATTTGACGATTGAAAAATCGGCCCTCAGAGAAACAAAATAATATCTACTCGCAGCCAAAAACTAGTAGGTAAAAATAAAATGCTTACCATTCATTTATTCTAATGGAAATCTGATCTGGAATCTTGTAGCACCTTCCACCATGAGGCCTGGAATATTCAGCGAATGGAATTAGTAAACAAGCGCTGATAGCTTAGTTGTTATAACGTATTTCTCCTGTTCGTGGGGGGAGGGGGTTCAATGCCGGGCATGTATCTGTTGTCGCAGGTATATTGTCAAAGCCGTGATATTATACGTACAATCTCACTAGTGATATTATAATTAAACGGTAGATTGTCAATTGACTTCATTTCTTACAATATTTGTCGGCCTGGTTTTAGTGTCATTGTAATTTCACAAGGTCATTATATGTAGTGACATTATGAAAAATCTAGGTATATTATTATGAGTGAAGTTGGCAGTGGGAGACGTCAAGCGTTCTGATTGGTCAATTGGAGCGTGTGCGAAATTTTCCGCCTAAAATTATTGTTTAAATGGTGTTTTGTTATTTTTTTTCATTAAATTTCTTTAAAATGTGTGATAGTCAACATTTGGAAGTGATTGAAACTTCACATTCATTAATATACCAAGTGAAAACCAGTGTGAGATTGTGGCACGAGAAGATTTCAACATAGAGCTACGAAAATATTGCAGTGGGCAATCTGATAAAGACCTGGAGAGTGGCATAGGCTACTTTTTATCTAGGAAAATCAAGGAGTTCCTACAGGATTTTTCAATATCTAAATCCACGCGGACAAAGTCTCGGGCATCAGCTAGTTACATTCTATAATAGTAATACAATAAAGTTTGCGATTTTTTTAAACGTGTCTATTTACTTATAACTCTATGATTGCCAAATTGACATCGGAAAGGGACCAATCAGAGGCGGCCTCACAATCTAACGACCAGTAAAATTGTCCAAATATCATTGCCTTACAATATCACTATGTAGGTACACTAAAACCAAGCCGTTCAATTGTAAGAAATGAAGTCGATTGTCGGTCTACCGTTTAATTATAATGTCACTAGTGAGATTGTAATATCACGGCTTTGACAATATACCTGCGACATATCTACCGTTAACTTTTCGAAGTTATGTGCGTTTTAAGAAATTAAATATCACTTGCTTTGACAAAATGAAGGAAAACATCGTGAAGTCTGCCAACTGGCAATGGGCCAGCGTGATGGACTCTAGCCTAATCCCTTCTCATTCTAAAAGGGAACTCGTACTCAGCAGTATAGTTCGCGACAGGTCGAGGTATGGATGCGGGGGGACGCCCCGCACGCCCACCCGCACAGCGCTAGCGGTCGCCCGCACCCGGATTGCCATCTGGACCAGTCGCGTACTATCGGTCGGCGATAGGTTGAGAATTGAGATGATAATGATTATCATTTTCAGTCTATTCAATATTATAAATCTGCCTCATATTCAACTTAGGCCACATCATCACTTTCCATCGGGCGTGATAGATTCTAGAGGATCCTCGCGCGGCTATAACAATGCACTCACCACCAAGAGCAGTGATAACCTAGTGGTTAAAATGTCAGCCTCATATTCAGAGTCAAACCACAGTTGGCCTAATAGACTACGAGTATTCTCACTGATAATGATGATGAAGCACCATCCGCCACGCTGCTTTTTTGCAAAAATTCTTTCTATACTTATTAAACAAATAAAATACTTACTCGCCTTCATCTCGTCATAAGAGTTTGGTTTCGTAAGCTCTCGCACGACCCCGTGCGCCATCTGAAGCATACAGCCTTTCGATGAAGTGTACCATTGAGCACGCTGGGTTCCAATGATCAAGTCCTTTATCTGGAAATTATTGTGAATTTTTTTTTAGCAGATGTGGAACATCATACATGTGCATGTGACATATCGCCATTGCGACATTAAGACCTCTTATGTGTAAAAAACACTTTGTGATGAAGCGTTACATGTTATATAATATTTACATTATTATTTTATCTATTTGTTATTACAAATGATATTTTTAGATATAACTAATCTTGGCCCTTGGGGGTTACTCTGTTTTTTCAACATTCATGTTTCATAATTTTCCTGAAGGAAGACCCATAAGTTCTACGCATACAAATAAATAGTGAAGGGAAAAGAGTTCCATACAAAAATATTCTGGAGAGCCTCTTGAAAATTAAGGAAATTTTCGTATGGAGACGAATTTTTTTGTTCTGTGGCCATATTTTTTTCACCGGCCCTTTGGGGTGCCCTAGTCAGTTTTCCACGTTTGGCTCTCTCTATAATTTTAATGACCTAGAATTTTTGACTTTTACGCGCACGGAAAGTATGGTGAAAAAATCCCATACAAAATTGTTCAGAAGGAACCGATTTTGAGGAAATTTGTGATTTTGTGATATGTGATTTTGAAGAAAACAAATCTACTTGCAGGCAAAAATGAGTAAAAAAAAATAAATGCTTACCGTTTACCGTCTATTCCAGTGGAAATCAGATCTGGAATCTTCTAGCACCTTCCATCCTTTCATGAGGCCTGGAATATTCAGCAAACGGAATAAGTAAACTAGCGGTGATAGCTTAGTTGTTAAAACATAGCTTCCTTCCTATTCAGGGAGTCGGGGGTTCGATCCCGGGCACGCAACGCTGACTTTGCAGAGTTTGGAGAGTAGTTAGAACGATACACCGTTACACAAGTGTCTGATGTTATCGTTTCTTTAAGTCCAGGAGCCACATGTTCGGATGCTTTTTAGACCGTCTGAGATCTCTGACTAAGTAATCCAAACCATTTTGTAAAAAATTAGAGTAGATCTGAAATCGGCGGCGTCAAAATACAATAAGTAAGAAACCGAAACCGTTTTAAAATATGATAAAACAAAAAAAGTTGAATTCTGTATACCAGTGTGGTGTGAATTCGGAGGCCACTGTCCACCTTCGACGGCAAGAGACGAATGAACTGTATGCGGGTTAATTGCGAATTTTGAATGTGCCCACACGGGGAAAATGTATCTGCTTTCGAGAGTAAAGAACTAAAATGTTGGCTTCACTTCACCTATGCCTAATGTAGGCAGATAATATTTTAAGAAGCTCAGCGACTGTTACCTGTAAAAACTCGCATATCCCTTATTCAGTACAAGAGTAGGGAGTTTTCAAAAAAATATTTTTAGAGACCCCCACTTTTTTTCATGTAACATCCGCTAGGTGAATTTTTTTTCGTATAAAATATAGCCTTTGTCACCCGGGCCAATGAATCAATTGACACCTCATTCATCAAAATCGGCCCAGTAGTTTAGGCGCTATAGTGGAACACACACAATCTGTATACAAACATACATACATACATACATACATACATATATACATACTGTACAGTGTACACTTGTACAGGTTGCTAATGTACGACGGATGTTGCTGGATAGATAGCGCGCCGTGTTCTCTACCAGGGTAGGAAGAAAATCAAAGAAAATGTACACTAAAATATTCACGAATTTAAGCGACGGGCCTGCCCGCGAAATTCAAATTTAATTTGGTTTTTCGCAATTTGTAAACTAATACGACCACGTAGGCTTATGGTATTTTACTTGCGACAATGGCAGTATCATCCTCACAGGTTTATATAAAAATCTTTACTTGAAAGGGTCCAGTTTAAGAAATTAATTCTAGTATCGACTATTCTCACAAATTAGTATACATATATTAATTAAAATATACAATAAATTTTTACGCTTCGACAGATTTTCTTTACAAAAACTGTCAAACCTCAAATTAATTCCTCAGATAAAGTTATTTGACGATTGAAAAATCGGCCCTCAGAGAAACAAAATAATATCTACTCGCAGCCAAAAACTAGTAGGTAAAAATAAAATGCTTACCATTCATTTATTCTAATGGAAATCTGATCTGGAATCTTGTAGCACCTTCCACCATGAGGCCTGGAATATTCAGCGAATGGAATTAGTAAACAAGCGCTGATAGCTTAGTTGTTATAACGTATTTCTCCTGTTCGTGGGGGGAGGGGGTTCAATGCCGGGCATGTATCTGTTGTCGCAGGTATATTGTCAAAGCCGTGATATTATACGTACAATCTCACTAGTGATATTATAATTAAACGGTAGATTGTCAATTGACTTCATTTCTTACAATATTTGTCGGCCTGGTTTTAGTGTCATTGTAATTTCACAAGGTCATTATATGTAGTGACATTATGAAAAATCTAGGTATATTATTATGAGTGAAGTTGGCAGTGGGAGACGTCAAGCGTTCTGATTGGTCAATTGGAGCGTGTGCGAAATTTTCCGCCTAAAATTATTGTTTAAATGGTGTTTTGTTATTTTTTTTCATTAAATTTCTTTAAAATGTGTGATAGTCAACATTTGGAAGTGATTGAAACTTCACATTCATTAATATACCAAGTGAAAACCAGTGTGAGATTGTGGCACGAGAAGATTTCAACATAGAGCTACGAAAATATTGCAGTGGGCAATCTGATAAAGACCTGGAGAGTGGCATAGGCTACTTTTTATCTAGGAAAATCAAGGAGTTCCTACAGGATTTTTCAATATCTAAATCCACGCGGACAAAGTCTCGGGCATCAGCTAGTTACATTCTATAATAGTAATACAATAAAGTTTGCGATTTTTTTAAACGTGTCTATTTACTTATAACTCTATGATTGCCAAATTGACATCGGAAAGGGACCAATCAGAGGCGGCCTCACAATCTAACGACCAGTAAAATTGTCCAAATATCATTGCCTTACAATATCACTATGTAGGTACACTAAAACCAAGCCGTTCAATTGTAAGAAATGAAGTCGATTGTCGGTCTACCGTTTAATTATAATGTCACTAGTGAGATTGTAATATCACGGCTTTGACAATATACCTGCGACATATCTACCGTTAACTTTTCGAAGTTATGTGCGTTTTAATAAATTAAATATCACTTGCTTTGACAAAATGAAGGAAAACATCGTGAAGTCTGCCAACTGGCAATGGGCCAGCGTGATGGACTCTAGCCTAATCCCTTCTCATTCTAAAAGGGAACTCGTACTCAGCAGTATAGTTCGCGACAGGTCGAGGTATGGATGCGGGGGGACGCCCCGCACGCCCACCCGCACAGCGCTAGCGGTCGCCCGCACCCGGATTGCCATCTGGACCAGTCGCGTACTATCGGTCGGCGATAGGTTGAGAATTGAGATGATAATGATTATCATTTTCAGTCTATTCAATATTATAAATCTGCCTCATATTCAACTTAGGCCACATCATCACTTTCCATCGGGCGTGATAGATTCTAGAGGATCCTCGCGCGGCTATAACAATGCACTCACCACCAAGAGCAGTGATAACCTAGTGGTTAAAATGTCAGCCTCATATTCAGAGTCAAACCACAGTTGGCCTAATAGACTACGAGTATTCTCACTGATAATGATGATGAAGCACCATCCGCCACGCTGCTTTTTTGCAAAAATTCTTTCTATACTTATTAAACAAATAAAATACTTACTCGCCTTCATCTCGTCATAAGAGTTTGGTTTCGTAAGCTCTCGCACGACCCCGTGCGCCATCTGAAGCATACAGCCTTTCGATGAAGTGTACCATTGAGCACGCTGGGTTCCAATGATCAAGTCCTTTATCTGGAAATTATTGTGAATTTTTTTTTAGCAGATGTGGAACATCATACATGTGCATGTGACATATCGCCATTGCGACATTAAGACCTCTTATGTGTAAAAAACACTTTGTGACGAAGCGTTACATGTTATATAATATTTATATTATTATTTTATCTATTTGTTATTACAAATGATATTTTTAGATATAACTAATCTTGGCCCTTGGGGGTACTCTGTTAAATTTTCAACATTCATGTTTCATAATTTTCCTGAAGGAAGACCCATAAGTTCTACGCATACAAATAAATAGTGAAGGGAAAAGAGTTCCATACAAAAATATTCTGGAGAGCCTCTTGAAAATTAAGGAAATTTTCGTATGGAGACGAATTTTTTTGTTCTGTGGCCATATTTTTTTCACCGGCCCTTTGGGGTGCCCTAGTCAGTTTTCCACGTTCGGCTCTCTCTATAATTTTAATGACCTAGAATTTTTGACTTTTACGCGCACGGAAAGTATGGTGAAAAAATCCCATACAAAATTGTTTAGAAGGAACCGATTTTGAGGAAATTTGTGATTTTGTGATATGTGATTTTGAAGAAAACAAATCTACTTGCAGGCAAAAATGAGTAAAAAAAAATAAATGCTTACCGTTTACCGTCTATTCCAGTGGAAATCAGATCTGGAATCTTCTAGCACCTTCCATCCTTTCATGAGGTCTGGAATATTCAGCAAACGGAATAAGTATACTAGCGGTGATAGCTTAGTTGTTAAAACCAAAACAGAATCACTGATTTACTTGATTGAAAACTCTTATCAAAATTAGGTTGAAAAACTTTCCACGTTTTAGATTTAAATCGGTTATTTCCACAAAACGCCGCGCCGGTGGTTCGATATTGCTTTGTTTACGTTTCAAAATAGAAAAACACCTTCAATTCTTGTTGCAACATGATCCGCGAGGTAATATCGGTAGTAAGAGCCATTTTTTGCAAGCGATAACCAAATCATTTTAAAATAAACAAGCACGTAAGACACACCGCTGTCTTCTCATTATTATTTTCAATGCAGAGGGTACTTTTAATTACCTCGATTAAATTCTTTTAGCTTTCTAAGACTAGTGACTCACTAAATTAATCATCAGGCTTCTCTGGAGCCCTAGGGCATCCCACTTCTGATAACGTAAATAAAACTGTGTATGAGAAGATAAATAAAATTCAATATCGTTGCCTCAGAATCATCCTGGGTGCAATGAAGTCTTCCCCCACTAACGCTCTACAAGTTGAATGTGTTGATCCTCCTTTACATCTCCGACGGCAATACCTATGTGACCGCTTTGTCAGCAAAATGTTACAGCTTTCCTCTCACCCACTGTGGACCAAATTAGAACAGTTGTCGCAAGTCCTTAGCCCACGCAATCCTTCTTCTTATCTATTGGATAGTTTCCGTAAATTTACCAATCTCCCTCATCCCTTGTTATCTTTACCAAAGAATCCTCTATTCTCCACAGCATATAAAGCCCTGATTTTCAATCCCTCTGTGGTTACTGATCTTGGTTTGGTCAAAGGAGCCCCTGATACTAATTCAAAATTTCAAAGCTTAGTTCATCAAAATTGGTCAAATCACCTTCTTATCTACACTGATGCTTCAAAGCAAAAATGCTAAGCCATTCAGATGGATTGTTGGAGCTAGGATCACAGTAGTTGAGGGTTCTGCGGAATCTTCTTATGTTTTGTGATTCACAGAACTTAGTCCTGCCAAACTTTTTCTTTTTTGACACCATTCTTTTTGTTTTAGCGTCAATATGTTTGTTTTTAATAAAATTCTCTTCTGTCATATGGGCGGTGTACTCTTTCTCTGCTGCCACCCTCTGGTTAAACAAATCTTTGCATTCCCCATCCCACCAGGGAGGGGAAGGCAAATGATTTGAAACAGAAAGATTTTTAAGAAGAAGAACTAAGAGATTTGACAAAGAGATCATAGTAAATCAAGAGGTTTCCATCACACGAAAGGTCAGGTAGAGAGTCCATCAAGTCATCTACAGACAGCATAGCGAGACCAATCTACTTTCTGTAATTTATATTTTAGCAAAGGGTCAGGGTTGGAGGGAGGGATTGATCTATTGTTTAGAGTTAGGATGATTGGGAAGTGATCGCTACCATAGGTACTGGGAAGAGTTTGCCAAGATAGCTGAGATGCAAGGGAAGTCGAAGAAAGAGATAGATCTACTGCTGATTTTGGGTTCTAATTGGGATAAACTCTACGAGTCGTAGAGCCATCATTCAGGATACAAAGGTTCATATCCTCAAAGATGTCAATCAACGATGGAGCGAATCCGTCACAGTTATAACACCCCCACAAAGTATGGTGGGTGTTAAAATCACCCATAATAACAGTTGGACTGGGAAGAGAAGCAAGGATAGTTTCAATTTCTGGAATCAGGGATGGGTTTGGGTGAGGGATATATAAAGAGAGGAAGGAAATATTTACAGCTCTCACAGCAACAGCATTAATCTGATTACTGTGAGGGGGGATAGGAAGAGAAGAAAAGGAAAGATTGTGCCGGATGAATATGGCACTACCTGCATAGCCGTCATCCCTGTCATCCCGCAGACAGAAGAAACCAGGAATCCGAAATCGGGCTCCAGGCCTCAGCCATGTCTCCGAGATGGCAATTATGACGGGTCTATGCAAATTAATTAAGGAAATAAGGTCTTGTTTTCTAGGTCTGATGCTTTTACAGTTCCATTGTAGTAGAGCTGTTGGGGCCGTTATTTAAAATTTTGAAAAGACGGGAAAGGTTTTGGGCAACGTTGGGCGGTAGTGGGAGTTCGCTGCATGGAGCAACGATGCTCAGGAGCAAAGCGGAAAGGTTTTCTAACATTTTCCCTTGGGAAGGAGGGAAGTCGGGTTGACTGTTGCCAAGAGCACAGCCATTGGGTTGGGAAGAGGGTGGGTTGTTAATAACAGCTTCGTGAGCCTGTTTATTATAACCCTTTGGTAAGGGAGCACGGAGGCGAGGAGAACGGATAATTGTTTCCCGATAAGATTTTTTGGGCGTGGTACACAAAGCAAAACAAATCGGTAACCCGGCAACACAACGAAGCATTATGTGTGTGCATAACTCGTTTACTTATTCTTTTACACCTATCTCTCTTTAACGCATTGTCGGTCTCTTTTCACCATACCTACTTGCAATAATTACAAATTACATATTTCGCTGATTTCCCCACAGCAGGCACTAGGCGTAGTATTGCCGCTTACCCACGCTGATAGAATCCGATCATCGAAGCACAATAATGTCATAGTAAAATGGCCTTAAACCACCTTGAGATAACGTCTAAAATTCACGACTTTAATTTGCAGTGCTGGCTGTAGATATGTGGACGAATTTAAGCTTTAAAACAAGTCAGTTAAGGTCTATTATAGTTATACTTCATCGCTGAAATGTTTCGAGCTCACAAAACAATAATTTTTTTTTTAAATCTACCCTACCTATTTTATAAATTATTGTCAAATAGAACTTGAGCACGCGGATTAATAGATTCTAGTAGTGAATTCATTTATGGTGTACTAGCCGATGCTCGCGGCTTCGCCCGCGTGGATTTAGGTTTTTCGAAATCCCGTGGAAACTCTTAGATTTTCCGGGATAAAAAGTAGCCTATGTGCTAATCCAGGATATTATCTATCTCCATTCCAAGTTTCAGCCAAATCCGTCTGGTAGTTTTTGCGTGAAGGAGTAACAAACATACACACACACACACACACACACACACACATACACACACACACACACATACAAACTTTCGGCTTTATAATATTAGTGTGATAGCCGATGCTCGCGGCTTCGCCCGCGTGGATTTAGGTTTTTCGAAATCCCGTGGAAACTCTTAGATTTTCCGGGATAAAAAGTAGCCTATGTGCTAATCCAGGATATTATCTATCTCCATTCCAAGTTTCAGCCAAATCCGTCTGGTAGTTTTTGCGTGAAGGAGTAACAAACATACACACACACACACACATACACACACACACACATACAAACTTTCGGCTTTATAATATTAGTGTGAAGTGTGATTGTGTTATTTTTCACACTGAATAACTACTGAACTTCTCACCACCGTGGAACACCTATTTATCTTTGTTTAAAAAGCAGAGATTGTTATTTGAGTGCAATATTTCGATAACCGAGATCGATGATATCGGTAAGTAAACAAATATAACCTACTCGTATTGAAATTATGTTTATGCTTTTTACTTATGTGTATTTAGTATTTTCTAAATGTTAGCGTAATGTTTTTAATCCATTTAATACTTTTAATCAGACGCATTATAATATAACAATGTAACCAATATACTAAATACTAGCCAATGCCCGCGACTTCGTTCCCGTGTATATAGGTTATTAAAAATCTCGTGGGAACTAATTAATTTTCTGGGATAAAAAGTAACCTATGTATTAATCCAGGATAAAATCCTTTACAGATGAATACCGTGCGCTTGTGGGTCTGTCACTACGGAGAAACGGGGCATGTAGACAATTGTTGACCTAGGCCCAAACCATCAACTTATAAGATGGAGTCACATCACCACCAAGACATCGTTGCAATGCATAGCGTGGATTCCTTTTTAAAAACTCAATCTCCTCTGCAAACTGTGCGGAAGCATTTGCGTGCTGCCGGAATACACTACGAAGAAAATATTACAAATGGTTTGCACCGGGAACATAGACTTTCATTTTGCAATGGAATATATAAACTGTGACTGATGTAATTACGTTGTTATTTTTACCAATGAAAAATCTTTTGAGTCGGACAAGGATGGACGTAAAATACTATAATAGAACTACAGGCAAACGATATATTCTTTGAATAAAGTGGTAACTTCAACCTGGGTCTGAGTCTCTTCAATTTGGGATAGCATAGACTTGCTGGAATATGGTTACTAACATGACGAGTCGATTACAAAAAGTAATAACTAACGAGGGTGGCCTACCTTTATATATTATTAATTAAAGTATAGGTAAATAATTTAATTCTATTTGTGAGTGATATTATTGTTATTGCAGTTAGAAGTTATAATTGATTTTGATTTCTAACTAAGTAATTAACATGTTGATTCATCTCACAAACCTAAAAGTAACCCAAAACGTAAATAAAACATTACGTTCATACTTGACTGACTTTTAGTATACTTCACATCGGTATTGGTTTTAAATTACTATAGGAGTAATAGGAGTAGATAAAGTATGTCAATTTTTTTTCCTCTTTTGGCTCAGACTATTTCTTATGAAGTTAGTTTAATTTTAATTATATTATCTATGTCGGATCGAGCCGAGGATTGTTTAAGAATTGATGAAGGCAAGTGAAGATCCTTAGGGTCTGCTTCGATCACTAGGCGATCTTCAGACGTGTTAAGAACAATACTTCCGTTTACTGCATGTCACAACTACCAGCGTAACTAGGTAAACCTAACCTAACCTACCTAGACCGGCTCCTCCACCCCTTACACCGGTCCCAAACCAACCATCTAACCTAACCACCACAATAACAACTCGTTTAACCAACAGTACCACTTTAGGTAACCACTACTCTAAAACCTACAGTACGACAGACTATTCCTACTGAGAAGTGTCCTCGGCAACAACCGGACGAATAATGCCTCGCTACGCACAGCGTGTCTGATTTTATAGTCCAACGACGACAGTGGGGAGATGACGTAATGCTCAGTGAGCAAAGTATTGACAGCTAAAAGTCGGTACCGCCGACATCTAGAATTATTTTAATTATGGATTTTAATTTATTAAAATTTTCAAATTATCAAATATTTATTTGATTTATAATTATAATATTTCCTTTAAGTTTATGTTTTATATCTTCTTTAATAGCTATACCTTCTGTTAACTTGATGTGTTAATTGTTTGACAAGCGTCTTATTTATTTCTTGCTTATTATAATAAATTATGAACTGCACAAAAGACAAATAAATAACTTCTAAAATAGAAAAGTTTTATTATTTTTGTTTTTTCTTGCTTATAATTATATTGTTTGAAAGTATAATAATTTTAACTGTATAAAGAAGACAAAATAAATAATTACAAAAATAAAAAAGCAATCCCCCACTAGGATTGGAACTCACGGCATGTTTAAGAACGTCAACACTATTACCACTCGGCCATCAGAACTATGTTAACCAAAGTGAAATTTGCAACCCTATACGACTGGTAAGGTTATCTAGAAGTGTGAGTGAGTGTAGTAAGTGTGAGTGTATCTATTATCGGATAGCATCGCGTCGTATCTTTGTGTGTTATACATACGCTCGCATTAGTATGCTCTGTCAAGCGAATTATTTTTCCGAGTGTACTAGGACGAGATGAGTTTGCGGGATGAGAGGAGTTAACAGGACGTAGAGAAAATGTAGGAGAGGAGAACAACTCCCTTGTCATCTCTGCATATGACCTGCGGACTGGGGGAAACCGTGATGATGCTTCAGCGTATGATACATTGTCCTGAGACATAACCGATTTAATACTTTGTTGTCGTGAAAACTCCGGACAGTCCTTACTTGATGCAAAGTGGCTACCTGAACAATGCAAGCAGGTAGCATTTGCTAGTAAAACATCGCAAGTATCTCCTGTGTGGGGCTGAGCGCACCTGTAGCACCTGGGCTTGGACCTACACTGTGTCTTAATGTGACCAAAACGGCAACAGTTAAGGCACTGAATCGTGGGATATTTGTATGTCTCCACAGGGAGCGATGTATAAAAAGAGAAAATTCGGGTCGGGAGCGTCTGGCCTCTAAAAGTTACAACTACCGACTGGGTGGGCACCCATTCAGTAATGCCTTCGTTGATGGTCTTTCGGTTGAGACGACGGGCTTTCAGGATCTCTCCACAGCCAGCCGGCAGAACAACAGAGTCGACAAATTCCTGCATTGACCAATCTACTGGAACGCCACGTACTAAACCCATCCTAGTTATATTAAATGTGGGTATAATTGCCTTGTATTTTGTGAGTGGGAGTAAAGGGCTGACCAAAAAGTCGTTAGCTGCTTGGGCAGTACTAAACTCCACGCTAATTTTATTGCGTCCCACCATCATTGATAATATTTGCGAATTTGTTAGTATGCAAAAACTGACCGAATTTAAGCGCACGGATAGTTACCCCTGCGGATGGGTCTGCGACGTCTCTCGAGACGTGAACAATGAACGGACCTTTGTCGTCTCTTAAATAACTTTTAGGGCCTTCGGCAAAGGAAGGGTGAGTAAACAATGTTTGTATGGATGGTTGGGTTGAATTTATGTCCGGGTTTTTACTGCTATCTGCAGCAGGCTCATCTGTTACGACAGGCCGCTTCCGGGAGGAAGCCGCCTGTCGAGACGCGTTACACGCATCTTTGTTTGGTGACCCATCAGGGTCTGGGGGCTCCGGAGGGGGGTCCACCTCCATTCTCAACACTCACAGTTAGTTCCACCACCAAAAAACACTAGTAAAACACAAAAACCGGCTACTTTTAACAAAAAAAACACTCCGAGAAAGCACCGCACGTGCGTCAGCAAACGCCAACACAGACGAAGTCGTCAAAAATAATATAAAATTATTAAATTGTCAAATGAAGGTAGTTTGATAAAATCGATATTTGGCTCATTCGATGTCATACAATCTGTTGCTAGGAGGCCAACAAGATTGAACTTGCATAAATACGGGTGTTTTGAAGGTTTTAGTTTAGTCTCCATCTGAGATTCGGAGCGATATCGCATATTTTCGGTATTTGGATAGTGAACTGGATAATTAGATGTTGTGATAGCAATCACGCTCTAATTAAATTATTTATTTTGGCATTAGTTTGTTTAGATTAAAACTCTCGGATAACCTCTACACATTAAACTTGTGTTTTTTTTTGTGTTGGTTTTGGGAGGACATTTCAATAATTCGATAAAAATATTTAAATAATACCTGCTTTTCTGAGTGACGCCAATATACGGAACCCTTCGTGTGCGACTCAGAGTCACACTTGACCGGTTTTTTCTTTGTTTCAGATCCTGTAGCGCCATTCAATATGGACTTTTCGAATCCACCACCTATTTTACGAACTGAGTGAGTTTTATTTTATTTTATTGTAGCTGTCATTCTGAATGTTTTTCTTACATGTTGGGGGTGAGGCCATAGAGAAGCATGGAGAGGCACTAGCTGTCTCTCTAGATATTTTTAAGGCTTTCGACCGGGTCTGGCATGACTGCCTTCTTAGCAAACTTCCGGCATACAGTCTTCCATTGAGCTTGTGCGACTGGATACCTGACTTCCTGAGCGAAAGATACTTCTGAGTAGTCATTGATGGCTGCTCGTCTGAACTCATGGTTACTAATGCCGGTGTTCCTCAGAGGTCTGTTCTCTCCGCTACTCTCTTTCTGTTGCATGTAAACGATCTGCTACGACCCGGAATCGTTGGGTACGCAGACGACAGCACAGTAATGGAGAGATACATATCCAGTCCACGCGCTAGTAGTTCTGAGATCATCTCAGGGAGGCAATGGTACTGCGGTTAAACTTTGCCCTGAAATACGTTTCAGATTAGGGGTGATGCCAATTTGGTAGAGTTTAACGCTACCAAAACACAGGCGTGTCTACTCACAGCAAAACTGAGTCCTTTTACCTTGACTCCCACTTTCCGGAATATATCTATTAATATCACTGATCACATTGACACGCCGCGCCAACTGATAACTTTGTATCAAGCACCAGTCAGGTCGTGCATGGAGTACTGCAGTCACCTCTACGATGGCTCCGCTAAGTACCAACTAGCGGCTCTGGATGCCGTTGACCGTCGAGCTAGGAGACTTATAGGCGAAGACTCCTTTGTTGGCAAAACTTCAAAGTCTCGATCACCGCCGTAAGGTCGCCGGCTTGTCGGTGTTTTATAGGATATATTTCGGAGAGTGTGAACAGGACCTTTTCGATCTTGTCCCCCCTTCACCATTTTACTGCCGAACCGCAAGACGTCGGGCGAGTTTCCATCCTTATGTCGTCGACATTCCATCTACACGCACGAAACGTTTTGCGTCTTCATTCCTCATACGCATGGCTAAGGTTTGGAATACTCTTCCGCGATCTGTGTTTCCTACCAGTTACAATCCGGGTATCTTTAAAACAAGAGTGAATAGGTAGGTACTTTCTAGGTAAACGCGTCCCATCTTAGACCACATCATCATTTTCCATCAGGTGTGATCTTGCCTATAGTGAATAAAAAAAAACATATTTTGGCAATTCAACTTTTGATTATTTTCATTTCATCCATATAATGAAAAATCTGTATAATATAAAAAACATACAGTTGAATTAAGAACCTCCTCCTTTTTACCCGACTGCGGCAAAGTCGAAAGGAAGGGTTATGATTTTTGCAGTCTATGTATGTATGTATGTATGTGTGTATGTTTGCATCCAAATTCTGTGTGTTCCACCTCTTCAAAAAGGGAGTTCTGTTTTTCTACCTATGTACACCGAAATCTCCGAGATTTCTGAACCGATTTGGGTCATTTTTTTTTTTATCGATAGAGGAACTTTGCGACATTGTTTTATAAAAAATTTGGATTCCAACTCCTCAATCCTGATGCTGCAGGGAGCATGACCATTCAAAACTGAAGGGATTTAGAAACTGTCGGTTATAAATTGATTGATATTGAAGGTAACTGTACCAAGTAAAGACTTTGTCGTTAACCTCGAGGACTTTAAATGTTTTTACGTGGTACAGAAACACGTTGCATCCCGGGGACGGGCTATTACGGTTTTGTGTAGTCCACATGGACAAAGTCGTCGGAATAATGTCAAATAAAGCTCTTAAGTCTTAAAGTAAGGCAGAAATTAATGATCAATCTTTCTGTAATTTGTTGACATTGTTATTTATTAAAAAAAAGTTCTCACAAGTTTTAACAAAATAAAACAATGTTGCTTAACTAACTTATCTAAACTAACTAATTACAGATATATTGTGTTAGCGACACTGGCTAAATTACTATTTATATTTAACTTTTGTGTAATAAATCTAGTATGTACTTATGTCAATATACGAAATTTTAAAGTGGTAAAGTACAAGGAATATAACATTAACTACGCGTAAGTTATGTTTATTTCACTACTATCACACTTCACACTAATATTATAAAGGCGAAAGTTTGTATGTGTGTGTGTGTGTGTGTGTGTGTGTGTGTGTGTGTGTGTGTGTGTGTATGTTTGTTACTCCTTCACGCAAAAACTACTGGACGGATTTGGCTGAAATTTGGAACGGAGATAGATAATATCCTGGATTAGCACATAGGCTACTTTTTATCCCGGAAAATCAAAGAGTTCCCACGGGATTTCAAAAAACCTAAATCCACGCGGGCGAAGTCGCGGGCATCATCTAGTTAATAATATAATTTTCACCTCTCTAGCTCAAACAGGGCGCCTTTGCTGCCTAAAACCAGTGAGCAAAACTCAATTTTGCTCACTGGAGTGAGAAACAGTATTTTTTCACCTCTCTAGCTCAAACAGGGCGCCTTTGCTGCCTAAAACCAGTGAGTAACATTGAGTTTTGCTTACTGGTCTTGTGAAACTTAAAACCAGTGAGAAAAAATTTATATGAGGCAAAGGTCGTAGACCATGCAGCCTGGTAAGTGTTAGATTTTTTTTTTTTTCTTACCATAAAGCTCCATTGTATATTTAGGTATACATTGGGGCACAAATAACACTAACTTTAGATATTAGTTGCTTTATTAATCGACCTGTACGTAAACAATGGCGGACTGGGTTTATACAACTACTAGCTGATGCCCGCGACTTCGTTCGCGTGGATGAAGGTTTTTTAAAAATCCCGTAGGAACTCTTTGATTTTCCGGGATAAAAAGTAGCCTATGTGCTAATCCAGGGTATAATCTATCTCCATTCTAAATTTCAGCTAAATCCGTCCAGTAGTTTTTGCGTGAAGGAGTAACAAACATACACACACACACACACACACACACACACACACACACACATACAAACTTTCGCCTTTATAATATTAGTGTGATGACGTGTTATCACACTAAAGAGCCTGACGTAAAATTACACGCAATGCAGAATCCATACAAATTTAGCACAATCACAACGAAGCGCTGCGCTGGAACATCTTCCCCCCCGTTGAAATGACAACTTCAACCTTTCGGTTCATCCGCTGTAGGTAGTGGGCAAAGACGAGTGAACGACTTGTGTGGCCGACGCACACGGCCTTTGGTCGTATGGATGTCTGCGATTCTTGACACTCCATCTGGTCCAGGGAAAAGCTGTACAACTCGTCTTAAGCGCCAACACAATGGGGGTGCGCCGTCTTCAGATAAAAGCTCCATAACGCCTTCGCTGAGACGCGCAGTAATTTCGTTTCGTTATTTTGTCCTTTGTTCAGGAAGGTGCCCTTCTACCATCGTTGCAACAATGCTGCTTTATGCTCTTAATGCGTTCATAACGTATTCGCTGATTGTCGGTACAGTCTTCAGATGCTGACGAAGGTAATACAGCCAAGGGCCTTCATATGATGAAGTGTCCAGGAGTGAGGGACAGTAGGTTATTAGGCCAGGATGAAAGGAACACAAAGGTCGGCTATTAAGAATTGCTTCCACTTGTGCAAACAAAGTTGAAATTTGCTCAAGCAATAAATGATTGACTGATAAACAAATGAATAAGTTCCCGATAGTATTTATGTACCGCGTTTTAGCGGAGTTCATGCCCAGGCATCCCAGACAAACTCAAAGAGGAGCGTACGCTGATATAAATTTAAACATAATACCTTGTTGACTTGCAAAATGAGATAGAAGTTTCATTTGCTTATTTTGCAGAATTTATTTTTACTTGCTAATTTAGGAACCAACGCATCATTATAGGCTGTGGCTTTGTTGACAACCACTGAGCTTACAGGACCAGATATCAGCCACCCTAGGCGAGAATTTCTCAGGTTTGGTTTCCCAGGCCCAAGCGCAATCCTTTCTGTTCCTAGTATGTCCCAAAACAAATCGGCTCCAATCAGAACATCAACTGGAAATGGTTTATAAAATTTAGGGTCAGCCAATAAAACATCTTTAGGTAAATTTAAGAAATCAATATTAACGGGGTGCTTAGGTATCTCTCCTGTTAGTTCATTAAGTACAAGGATTGACATATTTATACTGAAAGTACTATTTATAGAATTTATTTGTAAATCACAACTCTCTGACACATTATCTAAACTATTTCTTCCTATTCCTATGACCTTAAGCGAGTCAATAGGATTTGATTTTAATTGTAGTCTATTCTTTAGATTTTTGGAAATAAATGACACTTGACTACCACAGTCTAGAAGTGCTCTAACCTTGACCTTTTGCCGGCTCAATGGATTAGTAACTTCCACAATAGCTGTTGATAAAAGAATTTGCTTTGAATTTTGTGTTGAAAAGTTAACCATTAATTCATCATCACTACTATTATCTATATCATCCACATCAACGTGGTGGCTAGTAGTCTGACTCGGACTATGGAGCAAATTATTATGCAATTCCCCGCACTGACAAGGGCGCAGGCGGCAATTATTGGCCATGTGTCCTTGACGAAGGCAGTTCACACATAATTTGTATTTATTAACCTCCTTCATCCTTTCGTCAACACTCCTTGATTTAAAGGTAGGGCAATCGTAAATTTTATGATTATTATTGCATATAACACAAGAAAGAACGTTAATTGGCCTTCTAAACTTATTTACTGATGCAAATGATTTAGTATAAGATGCTTGTTGCTTATTGGGATTATCATTTGTTGAAATATTACGTACACTATTGATGTGGGGCTTAGAACCAGTGCTGTCATGCCTATTTGTACGGTTTAAAGCATCTAGCACATTCGCACGATCAATCATAAATTTAAAAAACTGTTCCAAAGTTGGAGCGTCATCGTCTAAATTGTTGCGGTGCTCTTCCCATTTTATGAGTGTGGTGCTATCCAATTTAGACGACAGCATAAAAATAATCAACACGTCCCACTGGTCCGTTGGTTGTCCTAAACTGGCCAGTGCGCGCAAATTTTTTGTCACGTGATCGACCAAGAATCTTAAGGACTTCTCTGATTCCCGTGGAAGCTGCTTAAAATTAAACAATGAATTTAAATGATGATTTATCAAAATCCTTTTATTGTTGTATCGATTGCATAGCAAATTCCACGCTTCAGAATAATTAGCGGATGAAACTTCTAGATTTGAAATGATTCGTGCTGTCCCGCCTTCTAAATATGAAATAAGGTAATGGAATTTGTGAATATCAGTGAGACGCGAATTTTTATGAATTAAGCATTCAAACGTATCACGAAACTCCATCCAACGAAAACACGCGCCATCAAACTTAGCAATTTCAATACGAGGTAGTTTTAACCCAATTTCTTGATTCTCAGAATGGCAAGAATTGTCAAGAAACGAGCCTAGTCTCATATGTTCACACTCAACCTTTTTTGTGAATTTTTCCACCAATGTTTTGGCAGTGGCAATGTTAATAATGATATCGTGTTCTATGCTTTCACGTTCATCGATTTCGGTAGCAATATTTTCGGGACATAAAACCTCGATGTCACTTTGCAAGTCATCAACTCTAACTGACAATGCCTCGAACTTTGCAAGCTTAAGATTCAACTCAGTTAATTGAATGTTGTTCAAGTCGGGCTTAATAGCAAGTCCGCTCAAGTAATTCTTAAATTTAGTGATCTGTCCTTTGGCGGACGTTCGCTTGACTAATAATTCCTTTAAGCCCTGTTTATTATCCCTTTCGTTAGGCATTGTTAGTTATACGATATCAGGTAATCAAAACTAATATATTTAACTCAATAAACTAAATGAAAACAATAAGCTCACGTTCCTCGTTTCGGTTGCCCTAGGATGCCAGGCTGAAGACCACCAAACGCCTTATTTACCCACGTGCCGCATGCGATGAATAACTGCTGCTGTCATGCAGCAGTCGCGTAGCACAACGCTGGTTACAGCCTGGAATAGTCGGCAGAACTATCTAAGTATTTATATCAAATAAAGTTCATGATAATCAAAAATTTATTTTTTATTCACAAATGTAGGTGGGTTGAAAAAACTTTCACTGCGCTTTATCTCGTAATTTTACGTTACTTACTGATATTTTACACTAATTACAACACGAACGAAACCTTATCTACACAAATAAATGCAACTCCACTAAAAGCTTTAGCCACTATTTTGGAAATTTGGATAAGAAAAAAGTAGGACAAAGGATGGACACTTATCTTGATATTTCTGCGTCGTGATGCAATATTTTCGCTGTCCTGCTGGTTCACGCTGCTTGGGTCCCCTCATGGGCCACCATTATGTATATTTAGGTATACATTGGGGCACAAATAACACTAACTTTAGATATTAGTTGCTTTATTAATCGACCTGTACGTAAACAATGGCGGACTGGGTTTATACAACTATGACGTGTTATCACACTAAAGAGCCTGACGTAAAATTACACGCAATGCAGAATCCATATAAATTTAGCACAATCACAACGAAGCGCTGCGCTGGAACATCCATTATATAATGGTAGCTTTATTCCTACTACGATCTAGCCTATGGGCTAATTAGTAATTTTATTCTAGCTTAAACTTCTACTTATGAATAATTTCTAAATCTAATTTCAGTCCAATAACTGTCCTTAGTTTATTCTAATATGCTTACGGTCCACTATGTTATTGCGACCTAGATAAAAATATAGTAGCACAAACACTATTACACAATCACTGCATTTATGCACTTTTTAACACTAGTTCGAACGGCTTGGTTCTTTTGAGTCTTCTTTTTATGTCCAAGTTATCTAGAAGCTTCACAGCCTCGAAATTAACGTGATGATGAAGTCGATGTTGGTGAGCTTCTGCGAACTTTTGGATGACTTTGTATACGAACTCTATCTTAAGGTCCCTGTGGAGATCGTGATTTCTTACATACCAGGGTGCATTTGTTATTTCCCGGAGTACTTTGTTCTGGAATCTCTGTATTACTTGTACATTGGTCGATTTAGTACACCCCCAGAGTTGTATACCATACGTCCATACAGGCATCAGAATTTGCTTGTATAGCATAAGTTTATTATTTATAGAGAGTGTTGAGTGCCTTCCAAGCAGCCAATACATTTTTTTATAACGTAGTTCCAGCTCCTCGCGTTTCTTTTTAACATGAGCTTTCCATCGAAGCTTTGCGTCTAGCGTCATACCTAAGTACTTTGCTGTATTTACATATGGAATAAGTTGCCGATTTAGATAAATCGGGTGATATTTCGGTCGCTTATTGGTAAAATCTATATGCATTGATTTCGATTCGTTAAGCTTAATTCGCCACTTTATAGTCCATTCGTTAACTTTATTTATGGCAACTTGAACTTTTTCCACTGCTTCTTCGTGACTTTCACCAGTTCCTATAATCGCAGTGTCATCAGCGAATGTTGCAATGGTATTATTTTCTAGTGCTGGAATATCACAGGTGTACAATAAGTACAGGACCAGACCTAAGACACTTCCTTGTGGTACCCCAGCTTTAATTTCCTTGAGTTCAGAATACGCATCTTCTTGACGAACTCTAAACCATCTGTTTGAAATGTATGATTCAAGGATATCTGCAAATGACTTTGGTAGCATATTTCTGAGTTTATAGATAAGCCCTTCGTGCCATACTTTATCAAAAGCTTGCGCTACATCTAAGAAAACTGTAGAACACACTTTCTTATTTTCTAATGATTTCTCTATTATATCAGTTATTCTGTGGACTTGATCTATCGTTGAGTGTTTTTCTCGGAATCCAAACTGATGATCTGGTATTAATTTTCTATCTTCTAGTACGGGTTTTAGTCTCTTGAGTAATAATTTTTCAAACAACTTTGAAATAACTGGTAATAAAGAGATTGGTCTATATGATGTTGTTTCATGGGGTGGTTTCCCCGGTTTGGCAATCATAATGACTTCAGCAACTTTCCATAACTCAGGTACATGTCTCAGTCTAAATGACGCATTTATGAGATTGGTAAGTTTCACTAAAGCTTTCCGAGGTAAGGTTTTTTAAAATTTCTCCAGTAATGAGATCGTATCCTGGAGATTTTTTTTTTGCTTAAATTGAACTTTATTTCTTCAGATACTTCTTTTGGTGTCACAAGTCTGATATTTTGCCGATCATCTTGTCTTTCTTCATTCTCACTAAGATCAAGTGAATGGCCCTCATTTGGTTGAAATATATATTCCAGATGCTGAGCGAATCTATTAGCTTTTTGAATGTTATTGATAGCCTATTTTCCATTTGAGTCTTTAAGTGGTGGTATATGTGTGATGGGTCTTTTTAGATTTCCCGTTGCTTTCCAAAGAGAATAGTCAGTTTCTCGATCATTGGTCAAGCTTCGTAGGTAATCATTTAACTTATTTTCGTTATGACTTTTGATTGCTTTCTTGATTGTTTTCGCGAGTTTGTTAAGTGTTGTTTTGTCTTCTGGCGATCTCGAGGCATGCCATTTTTTTCTTTGCTTTCTCTTTATTCTAATAAGGTGGATAATTTCCTTCGGATAGGTGGCACCCTTACTCCATTTTTTAATGAATGGCGTATTGTTCCAGGCTGATTTTTGTATGTCTGTAATAAATTTGGCTACTTCCAAATTGAGCTGGTCTGGGCATTTTAAGGGGACCTTTAGGTTTATAATATTGGCTAACTCTATTTTAAAGCTCTCCCAGTCTGTATTGTTATTCACAAGAGTGAGCTTGCTTTCCTTGAATGCAATGTTATGTTTATCCAATATTAACAATATTGGCGAATGGTCCGAATTCATATCGTATTTTCCTTCAATATTTAGGTACTTTGGTGAGATATTCTTAGATATAAAGAAATCTATCAGATCTGGGGTTTTTCGAGGATCAGTAGGCCAATAGGTCGGCATACCAGTACTGATCACGTCGCATCTTAGGTCTTAATTCGCACTCAACAATTCTTTTCCTTTTGTTGTTGTTAGTCTAGAGCCCCAGAAAATATTTTTGGCGTTAAAATCGCCACCAATTATAAATCTGTGTCCATATTGACTCAAGAATCTTGTGTATTCATATTTTTTTAGAGAATGCCGTGGTGGGCAGTATATGGCTACTATTGTAATTGGGTATCGTTCTGTTTTGATATTTACTGCCACTGCTTGGATTTCTAACTCCTCATGTTTACTTTCTTCGTAATGGGAAATATTCTCTTTTATTATAACAGCACTACCTCCTCTGGCTGAATTATTGGGATGTAGGGCATGGTATACTTTATATCCCTTAAATTTGATATAGGATTCTTTTGTAAAATGTGTTTCGGAGATCAGACATATGTCTATATTTTCAGTATCTAGGACTACTTGTAGCTCATATTGATGTTGGAATAGTCCATTAGAATTCCATGCCAATATTTTTAGTTCCTTTCCCATTATTTGGTTTTAAAGGGAGCTTTGTTATTGCTTTTTTCAAGTTTTCGCAAGCGATCATCAAATGATGACAATAGTTTTAGGATCTCGTCTAGTTTATTTGAGGTAGGATCGCTCGTGTTATTACTGTCGGACATTTTATTTGATGCTACTTGTGCATATGTTACCTTTTTATTAGGATTTCCTTTGTTGATTTCGGCAAGTCGGTTCTTAATAGCTGGAGTTTGTTTTGCTTTATCACTTGCTGCTTGAGTGTTTTGAGAAGATGGATTTTTGTATTTCTTGTTCCTAATGGATTGCATCTCCTTGGCTACTATGCAGCCTCTATAATTAGCTGGATGAGCTTCCCCACAGTGGATACATTTAGGTTTCTGCTCAGCTGGTTTTTTGCATTCAATACTCAGATGTTTTCCAGTGCATTTGACACATCTTGGCTCTCTAGAACAGTACTTTTGGGTGTGCCCATACGTTTGACATCTATTACATTGTGGTATGAGCTTTGATGATCTCAGTGGATGTATTTCCACTTTGCATCCAAGAATCGAAGTGATTCTATAAATTTTGTTGATGTCTTCTCCATTTTTAAAGCTAAGCAAGAACATGTTTAGAGGTTCCTTATTTTTCCACCTTAGCTTGTTGACGGCATTTTCAACCTTAAACCCCTTATTCTGTAGGTCTTCGATTATTCTTTCTGGCTTGCAAGTAAAATGCAACTTTCTGGCCATGACTTTAATGGGCCTTTCTTGCTTGTTTTCATAAGAATGCCACAGGAAATTCCCTGCAGTCAGTATCTTAGTGATTGACCGATATGTATCTTCGTTGTTGGCATTTATGTTAACATTGTTGCCATTTAACATTTTGATTCGAAAAGAGTCTCCGGATGGACCTTCTGTTAATAAGTCATAAAATGACTGATAGTTTGTTACATCGTCTACAATTATTGGCGGGGGTGGTGGGACTTTCTTTGTCCTTTCTTGAGGGGAATCATCATGCTGATTTATAGATGTGGACTGTGCAGGTGTGTAAGTGTTAGATGAATTATTCTTATGTTATGTATTTTTTTTTAGAATGCTTTGGATTGGCATTTATTCAATTCATCGTCACAAGAAACGTTCGGAAATGTTGTATATAACGGAGGCCGAGGGTGTTATCAGGTTGTCGTGGGCATATTTTTCACTTTTTTTAAGACTTAGTTGTGGGTAGGCGAACATACAATCGTGAGTTCTGTTACGGAAAATCCGACAGGGTTTTTAAAAAAAAAAAATTGTTTTTACACAGAATAATATAATGAATTTTAGTACACTGGGAAAAATACTTGGGTTTCCAAAGAAATAGTAATAGACGTGCAACCTTTTCGAGTTGTGGGACCGGACTGCCGGCATCTACCCGATCTGACACCTGGTCAAGATAGAGTAGCTGCTGGGTCAGCTGTTCAGCTAGCAGTTGAGGGATGTAACAGCCCCCCGGTTAAGTGTAAACTTACGCGTTTTAAAGGCGAAGTTTACTAACTTAAACAATTCTTAAGCGTGGTTGAGAAAGAGGAATATCATTATTACTATCCGGGTTATCTGTATTATTAGGGGTAGAGGTTACACTGTATTTTGAATAAAAGGTTGAACATCTCTTATTACAAAAATAGTAAATTATAAATAATATACAAAAACTTATAAAAACATATGAAATAATAGAATGAGTCGGTATGGATTCGGTGTTAATTCGGGAATCTAATTCCTTTATTAGGGTTAGAGCGTCATTTGCTCTGATGTTTAATTTCATAAAATTGTCAGAATTGATTTGAGAGTAAGGGGATCTTAAGGGTAAGGTAAAGTTTAATTTATTAAACGTTGTTAGGTTACAGCAAGTGTCATTAATTAAATTAAAGTCTGAAAATATTTTATTTATTTTAATCGTGAGATTGGTTGTGCCAATAAGCTTTGTATTTTTACAATAACCATTACATCTTGGTTTTAGGGTTACTATCCCTGTGCCAAGTAGAATGGTATCAAAGTTTTCATTTTCACAGTCAATGTGCAACTTTGTTGGTTCAGAATGTGTAAAAACCCATTGGTTATTTCCAATGTTTTGCCAAATATGAACAATACCTGAGATAAAATTAATTTTGCATTCATTTGGAAGTGAATGTATGACTTTAGTAATTATTTCCGTTTCAATATCGGCTCATTCATAATATTAAATTTAGCAACTTCATGACATATATATGAATTCTTAACTATTAGGTTACAATTTCTATTCAAATCATTAAAGATACAATATTCCGATTTGTCCCTGCTCATAGCAATATAGGATGCCGACGGTACAATTAGGGCAAATGAGCTAGGTGTTTCAATATTATGAGCTACAGGGATTGGAATAACTTTGTATAAATTGAAAGGAGAAATTAAAACTAGAGGAATCTTAATTGTATATACTAGCTTATTGTCTAAGATACATGATATAATTTCTGACAGTTTGATTATTATATGTATATTGTACAATTCTAAATTTACAGGGAATTCTGAGAATTTGGGTAAGTGTTTGGTAACCAATTCATTATAAAGATCCTTCGGTGTTATGATGGATGGATGTAATGTATTGGTTTTTGCAAACAAAATAGAGTTTACAATATCCTCTAATCTGTAAGATAAACTTAACAAACTTGATTGGAGCGCACTAAACAGTTCTTGCATAGCGGTCTTGGCCAGTATTGAATTCGTGATAATTGTCATATTGTTAATATGTGACGTCAAATTTTCGATAACGTCGTTAAGACGTTTTTCGTTTCTGTTAATTTCGATTAAGGTTTCATTAAAATTAATTATAGCTGTTCTGGAGATGAGAATGTTTTCTTTAACTAAATTTAATAAGCTTTTGTCATTGTTTTTTAATTGTTGTATAGCATTACCATATTTGATGGCATCATCTTCATCCATGGTACCGAAGATGTGTTTAAAAATGATACCAATACCAGGTATCCATGCTGACCTTTTACTTCTGGATGAAATCAGATGCGATAAAGAATGGTAATCCCGTGTCAAATCTTCGAGCATGGGAATGAGTGGTTGGAATATATTTTGACATTCAAGACCGGTTAATGTATTACTTTTCGTGCAAAGATGTTGGGATGTATGTAAAACACTATTGATATTGTTAATATGGGGTTTTATGTATTCTAAATCTATGGGTATTACTACGTGTAAATAATCATTAACTAATTTAACTGAACCTATTGGGTTAAAATAAATTCCAGGACTGCTTGTAATCTGTTCGATGTAGTCATTGTGCTTTATGCCTTGACATAATACTGCTGGACTGGAAATATAAATATATGTATTTTTAATCAATTGATTTCAGTCAATATTTTAGTTAATTTAATATTATTATTTAAGTTAATATTGATTTTCAATTAATTTATATACGAATAAAAATAAAGTCAAGAAGGCACAATTTTTAGGAAAACCTAGGCTTATTTTTGTTTATGCAGTATGTGATAGCTGCATAAGCTTTATCTGCTAGAAATTGCAAGGTATCATACTTTTTTACCTCTTTGTTTGTTTCTAGGCCTATGAACCTTGAGTTTTATCAAAGACTTTTTAATGTACTGTGTAGGTACACGTAAAAACCAAGATGCGCTAGCTTAACCTGAAAAACCTGGAACCTGGTTAATTAATGGTTAGAACCTGTTGAAAGTAAAATCTAAACACGAACTTTGTTATTCGATTTCATCCTGATGATCGTCAGGTGTGATATTTTTATTTTTATAAAGGTTACCTGTAATTTCATTACTATTCGATGTAACAATTTGAATTAACAATAACAATAACTAGAAAAGACATATCATAATCTTAAAAGAATTTCTCGTATAAATCCGAGAGGATTCATTTCAAAATGCAATCGGGGTCATAACTATCGTCATGTACCCTCTCAATAAAATGAGCATATTGTAACAGACTTAAAAGGTAAATTTTAGCTAATAATATTAATTTCAAATATTTGAAATTCATTTCTAATAATCGGTTTCTAATTGTTACATCGTCTCAAGTACGAAAAGTTTTTAATAACTACCTTCTGGCAAATAAATATAAAGTACTGTGATCCGAACGGACAAACCGTTAAAAATATTGATCACGTACATATTATTATATTTTACATTTTACATAATGTAATATAAATTAAAAATAAGTACTTACTGCGAATTATTCACCAAATTCACTTTATAAAGTACCACACAATAAAATAAAATATCTTGCAACGTTTCGTGTTGACTGATTGCAAGTTGCTTCGACGGCAAACAAAACGCCAATGAAGCCATGGCCGCGCTGCGCAATTTACGAAAACTTTGAGCGCGACCCCGCCAGGTGGCGCCACAAAACCGGATATGACATCAATAAAAGTACGAAAACTGGCATGAAATCGACGGAAACGGAAATGCTACTCTCAATATAAAGCTTCCAGTTACGGTCAAGTTATTTAATATTATTATTTATTCACTATAGGTAAGTGCTTGACCACAATCATACCTGATGGAAAGTGATGATGTGGTCTAGAAAGATACCCGGATTGTAATTGGTAGGAAACACAGATCGCGGCAGAGTATTCCAAACCTTAGCCATACGTATGAGGAATGCGTTTTGTGCGTGTAGATGGAATGTCGACGACATAAGGATGGAAACTCGCCCGACGTCTTGCGGTTCGGTGGTAAAATTCCTACAAAATGTGATTTCTGAACGACATGACAGTGAGATGGTTTTTTTCCGATTAGTGGGTGCAGCATAAAGCCCTCTAAACACTACGGCGGGGACGATTAGAGTGACAAAGTGGGGAGGAATCCAGATTGTCCCCTAAACATATTGTGTCTAGGGTCGTTTTAGGTACGATTCTAGATCGCCGCCTAGATCGACTGGCAGGAGCAGATATATAGCCGGTTTTCCTTGATTGTGACAACCACCCTGTTGCCCTGCACGTGTTGGCCTGATTTTATTTGTCAGTTCGCTGGCTACAGCCGTCGAGTGCGTTGGCATGACCCATGTGTAGGGACCACCCTAGATTGCTTATATCTAGCTGCGTTTTAAACCAGCCCTGCCGCAGTGTCGTGAGTAGAGGGCTTAAGAACGCTCGGTATATCCTGCCGGCACATGAGTAGACAATGGTGGGAACTCTTTAATTTTCGTGTATAAAATGAAGCCTATATCACTTCTCCAGGTTTTTAACTATATCCAAGCTAAAAACCACCAATTTGTTGCTCCGTTTCGGCAGTTATTGATGAACAAACCGATCAACCAATAAACAAACACAATTTTCCATTTATTTGCACACTGGGTAGTTACCTGCCTATAGGGGTAGTGATAATACTATACCGACTTACTTACATATACTTAAGCTCACTTATAAAAAATTTAAACTGTTAAAAATATAATTTTTAGCCCATTTCTAAATATTATAAGAGTATGATCTGAAAAATGTTTGGAACTAAACTGTACAAAGCAGGTAGATATTTCGGTATGCTGGTTGTGGAAAATCTAATTTTCTACGTTGTCCAAGATTATTCCAAAAATACGTGGAGACTAGAGACCCTTCTCTACTGAAGAATTCCAATATTGTACCTAAAACAAGTTACGTAAGTTACGTTAAAGAAAAGTAAGTATCTTATTTATTTAGAGGACTAAGGGCGACTTCATTCGACCCGAATCCGTGAAAATGGATTTCGAAGTAATTATAGAACTATTTGTATGGAAGCTTACGCACTAGCTCCGACTTCCGGCATCCGAGTTCTCTCCGTCATCCGTGAGAATATCTCGGATGTGTCTCGGATTCAAATCGGACGTATGATGTACTCGTAGATATGTCAAAGATGCCCACTCAATAGCTTGGAATTGCATCAGCGATCGGATTAGTGCGTAAGCAATATTATCCGAGTAGGATCCGAGTTTTTATATCCGTCTTTTCACGGACCCGGATCAGATGAGTGCGTGGTTACGCACTCATCCAATCCGGGTGATTAAATACTTATCTCTCTTAAATTAAATTTAAATTAAATTAAAATATCTAGATTAAATACTTATAACTCTTATTAAATAACTTGACCGTAACTGGAAGCTTTATATTGAGAGTAGCATTTCCGTTTCCGTCGATTTCATGCCAGTTTTCGTACTTTTATTGATGTCATATCCGGTTTTGTGGCGCCACCTGGCGGGGTCGCGCTCAAAGTTTTCGTAAATTGCTCAGCGCGGCCATGGCTTCATTGGCGTTTTGTTTGCCGTCGAAGCAACTTGCAATCAGTCAACACGAAACGTTGCAAGATATTTTATTGTGTGGTACTTTATAAAGTGAATTTGGTGAATAATTCGCAGTAAGTACTTATTTTTAATTTATATTACATTATGTAAAATGTAAAATATAATAATATGTACGTGATCAATATTTTTAACGGTTTGTCCGTTCGGATCACAGTACTTTATATTTATTTGCCAGGAGGTAGTTATTAAAAACTTTTCGTACTTGAGACGATGTAACAATTAGAAACCGATTATTAGAAATGAATTTCAAATATTTGAAATTAATATTATTAAGCTAAAATTTACCTTTTAAGTCTTTTACAATATGCTCATTTTATTTAGAGGGTACATGACGATAGTTATGACCCCGATTGCATTTTGAAATGAATCCTCCCGGATTTATACGAGAAATTCTTTTAAGATTATGATATGTCTTTTCTAGTTATTGTTATTGTTAATTCAAATTGTTACATCGAATAGTAATGAAATTACAGGTAACCTTTATAAAAATAAAAATATCACACCTGACGATCATCAGGATGAAATCGAATAACAAAGTTCGTGTTTAGATTTTACTTTCAACAGGTTCTAACCTTTAATTAACCAGGTTCCAGGTTTTTCAGGTTTAGCTAGCGCATCTTGGTTTTTACGTGTACCTACACAGTACATTAAAAAGTCTTTGATAAAACTCAAGGTTCATAGACCTAGAAACAAACAAAGAGGTAAAAAAGTATGATACCTTGCAATTTCTAGCAGATAAAGCTTATGCAGCTATCACATACTGCATAAACAAAAATAAGCCTAGGTTTTCCTAAAAATTGTGCCTTCTTGACTTTATTTTTATTCGTATATAAATTAATTGAAAATCAATATTAACTTAAATAATAATATTAAATTAACTAAAATATTGACTGAAATCAATAATCAGACTTCGTCGGGTCTTTCCACAATTAGTGGGTAGCTACAGCATAGAAGGTATTGCGATGCGCTGCGAAATTATCACGAGCCAGGTGGGTCTTTTGGTTACATCCATATGGGAAAAAACGAGTGGAGTTTGTTAATATTTTTTGGGTCGAAAAGAACACATTTATTCAGTCAAAAAGCAATTATTATTAGTCCGCTGCCTCTCGCGGGGGCAAGGCATTGAAAATGTTACCGTTCCATCGCGTGGAACTATTTTGCATACACTATGGTAAATTATTTTGACGATTCAAAAGCAATTGCAAAAGGTATTTGAATAAAGATAAGATAAATTTATTTGACCCAGCAATAAATAGAAAACACATTGAACGCGTTCGCCGCTTCACAAGTACAGAAAATTATAATTGTTGCCGTTCCATCGTGTGGAACTACTCGACATGCACATTGCTTTTCTGAAAAATGGTCACCCGCCCCTCGTAGGGGCCATGCATTTCAAATGTTACCATTTCAATACATAGAACTGCCATGACTACCTTTGCCGTGCATTGAGCCTATTCAATGATCAATATTATCCACTCTCGTGGGTTGGATACCAGTATGATCAATATCATTCAACCTTCGCAGGGTTGATCCTAACATGAGCAATATTATAACACCCTCGCGGGGTGGATACCAGTATGCTCAATATCATCCACCCTCGCGGGGTGGATGCTAGTTTGAGCAATCTCATACACCCTCACGGTGTGAATACCAGTATGATCAATATCATCCACCCTCGCGGGGTGGATGCCAACATGATCTATATCATACACCCTCGCGGGGTGGAAACGAACATACCGGTAATATCTACAAAGGTCATCTAAAAAGTTCTTATCGTTCCTCAATCAGGACTGGAGGTCCAAAAAGGTAAGTAAGCCACAGCATGATTATTTGCACCCGAATTCTCCAAGACAAATCAGAGAAACTAAACCGACCTCGTTCCAAGCAGGTTATTTAGTGCACTGTCTTTCGCAATGAAAGAAAATAGAGGCACCAGAGGTTATACAAAGGTTATTTCAATGGTATCGCATACCAACATTTAAAAAGCCACCTATTGTTTTTCCCAAGGAACTGTACGCAATAGTGCGTAAAATGAATCATGAAGCTTGCACCGCACGCCAAGCTTCCTTTTCACCTTGTTTCTGGTACCGAACTCCGAAGTGTCATCCCGACCAAGATCACATCTTAGAGTACGAAACAACTATGTATGTTATGGCAGAACATTTCATTTTGATAAACATGCAAAGTCTGTTTTCATGTAGTGAAACAGTCTTGTGTCAGTGCTTCTTATTGAGGCCATACGGGAAAGTTAGATAGATTAGATGATAACCTACCTGCCGTTCGGACTAACCACGGTGTCTATGGGTGATATTAAGAGAATGGGAAATATGAGTCCTATTTTACTTAATCGACTTGTCATAGCAAGTTAAGGCAAGTACATGCTAAATGTAAAAGAGACTTAATACATGTACATTTTTTACATGCATTAAGTTAATATCTACTACAGTCGAACTTACTGTTTTTGGTATATAAAATTTGAGAATTGGTTCTTTGACCACGAAAGAGTGAGTCTAACTATTTAGAAATACTATGGAGACCCTAGAAAATGCCTCCAAAGAGGGCTGATGGATGTAAGAACAGTTAGAAACGCTAGTTAACAAACCAATGACCGCTGGATAATCCAAGATCTATCCAATACTGGTAGATCACTATTATCATTCGTTAGACGTCCACAGCTGGACATAGGTCTCATAAAGAGACTACCACATGCCACGTAATTACACTGCATGGATCCCTGCGACTCGTTAAATGTCGTCTATCCATCAAGCGATCTCCACGCTGCACTCCAAGCTGGCAGATGCGATAAATAAATTATAAGGGCTAAAGGAGAAATATTAGCTACCTCCACTAGTTCATGTTCTAGTAACGGATGCTTTGGATCAGGCTTGGGAGCATTAATAAACAATCTTCATCTATCATGCTCTTTGACATGAAAGGAACAAATGCTTTACTCTTATCAAAATGATAGTCTAATTTACCCTTCAGAAGCTTCAAGAAGGCTCACTTCTTACGCCTTAGTTCAAGTCTCATTCAAAGTAACAACGAGACGTTACTCTCTCATTTACTAAGAAAAAGAGGAATGATGTTCATTCTTTCATTCATTCATTTGTTAATAAAGCATATTTACAAGGTTTAAGGATGTTGTTATCCTTATTGAATAAAACATTCCAGATACTGGAATTATGGCTTGACAAATACACCATAGCTTACAATATTATATCCGGTATGTATAGTAATCATGTAATTAATTTGTATCTAATGTCATAGCCAACCTCCCAGAGTGGCAATACGAGCTTGTGTGGAAATAATATTTGCAAAGTGGGTAATCCTGGAGGTCGATCTATTCACCTCGGAGAAAGCATTCGAAGTACACAACTATGCACTCTTAGATTTGATGGACCATCAAGTCCTGTTTCACAATGCTGTATCTCATGAAAGTTTCCATGGGCATAGTTGGTTTACGCCATTATTTTCAATTCTTCGTCTTGACTCTTGACCCATCTCAATTGGTCAAAAGGAATATTTTTTGAATAGTTGATTTAGTTTATATAATTTACTCCGATCGAAAGTGTTTGGCGGGCCTCGACCGTTTATATAAAACACAGCCTCATTGACTCGCAATGGGTCTGTCATTGTCTTAAGAAGTCTAGAAATAATGAGTGGTCCTATACATTAGACACATAAAACCTAAGCAGTAAATCACTGCTTAATTTCAAGCGGAAATCTATCTTGAAACTATTGAATAAGCTTGAAAACGTTGATCATCATGGTCTTTAAAGAAAAATATTGATACGAACCTAAAGTATCACAATTAGCACCAGTTTTGGCACATAATATAAATGACATAATTTAGAATTTTCATTCCTCTTACACGAATCTGTAATTGGATCTGTTATTGGATGTATAAAATAAAAGTCAAGTAATGTTTGTTAATGTGCGTGTTTTATATGTGCTATATTAATGAATAAAAGCAAATTCACTCAATTATGTATTCATGTCCAAGCATGTTTTAAAATCGATTTCTTCAGAGAGATTTGAAATCCACCCGTTTGGGGTGCTAATAATAACTTATTACTTAACTAATCATTTGTAATATCTGCGTTTTTATTACTGCTTACTATTCAGATAACTTCATATTGCATCAAAATCGTACCTTAGAACGAATGATGTGTATTTAATAAAATTTGATGATTATAAAATTAAAATCTGACATTTGCCCTAAATTCGGCTCAAAATCTGAAATAGACAACCAATCAGAAATTGCTTGTAATAGGAATAGTCATAACGGGTATCTTTACCCTCTTTTTGGATTTATATGTGTAATTGGTAATTAATTATTGAACGACAGAGTATGATATGCTACAAAATATAATGCTCTATATTTTATAATGGTTAACGGATTAAACGTGCCTCTATTACAGTAGGTATAGCAGACTGGGTAAAAACCTTTTTGAAAGAAGCAAGCATATCTGCTACTTCTCGTAGCATACACTCAACTCAGGGAAAATCATTCTTATGATGAGATGGCCCATGAAAATTAGCAATCAGCTAATACAATTCAAAATTTTTCTAAATGTAAAGTGATTGAAGGCAATGTACTTAGTCCAGGTGGTATCGCTCAACTAACTATTCTTCAGTTCTATGGCTGATAGTTAAAATTCTTTTCTTTATTGATTTTGTATTCAAATAAACAAAATTTTGTTTATGAAAAAGAACATAATATCATATAAGTACTCATTATGGTACAAATGATATCACATTGGCGTAGAATTCTAATATCTATTATGTGGCGTCACCAGGCGAAAACAAACAGGGTCTCAATATAAAGCTTCCAGTTACGGTCAAGTTATTTAATAGTAGCGTTTTACCTGAAAATAAAACGCATATTAAAATACTTACCTCACTGGAAGCTTTCAGTAATTCCTGCCTGGTGATATTGAGCCAATGAAGCCATGGCCGCGCTGAGCAATTTACGAAAACTTTGAGCGCGACCCCGCCAGGTGGCGCCACAAAACCGGATATGACATCAATAAAAGTACGAAAACTGGCATGAAATCGACGGAAACGGAAATGCTACTCTCAATATAAAGCTTCCAGTGAGGTAAGTATTTTAATATGCGTTTTATTTTCAGGTAAAACGCTACTATTAGAAATGAATTTCAAATATTTGAAATTAATATTATTAGCTAAAATTTACCTTTTAAGTCTGTTACAATATGTTCATTTTATTGAGAGGGTTCATGACGATAGTTATGACCCCGATTGCATTTTGAAATGAATCCTCTCGGATTTATACGAGAAATTCTTTTAAGATTATGATATGTCTTTTCTAGTTATTGTTATTGTTAATTCAAATTGTTACATCGAATAGTAATGAAATTACAGGTAACCTTTATAAAAATAAAAATATCTGAAATCGAATAACAAAGTTCGTGTTTAGATTTTACTTTCAACAGGTTCTAACCATTAATTAACCAGGTTCCAGGTTTTTCAGGTTTAGCTAGCGCATCTTGGTTTTTACGTGTACCTACACAGTGCATTAAAAAGTCTTTGATAAAACTCAAGGTTCATAGACCTAGAAACAAACAAAGAGGTAAAAAAGTATGATACCTTGCAATTTCTAGCAGATAAAGCTTGTGGCGACCGACCACTGTAGGTTGGTGGGACCGCGTTTGGTCGTCGCGCAACTGTTTCTTGTTGGGCGGCGGTAATTCGCGGCAGGGCAATTCTGAGAATTGCACCTGCAGAGAAACACCTGCGTGAACACACCTGCGCGCGGCCGGTAAGAACCGGTATTTACTGGCTTTGGCGTAAACAAGTTCGGTGGACGGGGTAAGTCTATAAAAGGGCTTTCCCCAGATTCCCAGTGTTCAGTGCGTTTCATCAGTCTACTTTGACACTCGTTGCGTCCCCTTCGTGGACGACTCGCGATAATGCATTCTGTTCCATGTAAATAATTAGTTAGCATTGTAAATACAACTTTAGTGTAAATTTTCTTATTGTGTATTATATAATGTGGGTAACAATAAACCAGTGTACATAACTTTGGGTGTATCATTTAACACCAGCGGAGTCATATATATATACCCCACATATTGGTGACTTCCGACGTGATTAGTCACCACATATTGGTGACTTTCCGACAATTTCAAATTAACATTTTTAATATTTGTGTTTAAATAATTACGTAAATTATTTTTAATTTTTATTATTTTTACGTAAAATTTTAAATAATGCCGGACACACAGTGCGCGGGTGAAAATGCGACTGACTCTAAACTTTTCCGGATCGGTGTTAAAACTCCACCGTTTTGGCCTGAGAAACCAAAACTTTGGTTCGCGCAGCTTGAAGGACAATTTTCTTTAGCTAACATCACCGCGGACAATACCAAGTTTTATCACGTGATCTCAGTGCTCGAACACAAATACGCGGCCGAGGTTGAGGATGTTATTGTGAGCCCTCCCTCGGAAAATAAATACGAAGTTTTAAAAACTCAGCTCATCGAACGATTATCCGCGTCGCGCGGTGAACGGCTCAAACAGCTGTTAATGAGTGAGGAGCTGGGTGACCGCAAACCTAGTCAGTTTTTGCGGCACATACGGAGTTTGGCGGGCGCCGGATATCCCGACGAATTCCTACGCACCTTGTGGTCGAGCCGGTTGCCTAACCTGCTGCAAAGTATCATTGCAATGCAGGAAAGCTTACCGTTAGACCAGGTGGCCCTCTTGGCCGACAAGGTCCATGAGGCTTCGCCCGCGCATAATACGCAGGTCGCCGCCGCGTCTTCTTCTTTCGCGTTAACCCAAGTGAATAGGAAATTAGATGATTTAGCGGCGAGATTCGAAGCTCTGGAGGCGGTGAGTGGTCACCGCACCACCGGGCGGCACCCTTCGAGACCGCGCGGACGCGGCTGCGGCGCACACAAGTCGCGCAGCCGCTCCCGCGCCGACGGCCAGGTTCTGTGTTGGTATCACGAGAAGTTCGGCGCAAAGGCAGCTAAGTGCAGATCACCGTGCCATTTTTTAAAGTAGCGCGGCCGTCTACGTCGGCCGCGGTCCCCTACTACGAGTGTAAGGATGACCCCTACTACAAGTGTAATGTTGTCCCCTACCAAGAGTGTAATTCGGTCCCCTACCATAAGTGTGATTCGGTGTGCGGTCGATTGTTCGTAACCGACGCAAAGACTAAAGTGCAGTTTTTAGTTGATACGGGATCGGACTTATGCGTTTTCCCGATTAGTTATTTAGGTAAACGGCAACGTCCAAAGACGAACTTTGAACTCTTTGCTGCCAATAACACCGTCATAGCTACTTATGGTTGGCTAAGCATTACCTTAGATTTAGGTCTGCGCCGCTCTTTTAACTGGCGTTTTATAATTGCCGATGTCAGCAAACCTATTATTGGCGTTGACTTTTTATGTTTTTATAATTTACTTGTTGATGTTCGAGGCGCTCGTTTAGTTGATAAGACTACGTCGCTTACATCAGCTGCCCTGGTTGCATCCGCGTGCGCTTACCATAAGGTCAAAGTCACGGTTACTGGTGATTCTAAATACCACCAATTGCTGATGGAGTTCCCTGACATTGTGAGGCCGACCGGATCTCCTCTAGAACGGGAATGTAAACATCAAACGCAACATTTTATAAAAACTACACCTGGGCCGCCTGCCTGCTCTCGACCGAGGCGGTTGGCGCCTGATCGGTTAAAAATAGCGAAGCAGGAGTTTGAAGATATGGTTCGCACGGGTGTCGCGCGCCGATCTGAGAGTCCTTGGTCATCGCCTTTACATTTGGTGCCTAAAAAGGACACGGGTTGGAGACCTTGCGGTGACTACCGGGCGCTTAACGCTCGTACCGTACCGGATAGATACCCGGTACGGCATATCGCCGATTTCTCTCATAATCTTCACGGTTGTAAAATTTTTAGTAAACTAGACCTAGTGCGTGCTTATAATCAGATTCCTGTAGCGCCTGATGATGTACAAAAGACGGCAATCACGACACCTTTCGGACTTTTCGAATTTCCATACATGAGCTTCGGTTTGCGCAACGCTGCCCAAACGTTTCAGCGTTTTATGGACGAAGTCCTAAGGGGTCTTGATTTCTGTTTTCCATTTATCGACGACGTACTCATCGCTTCGGTCGATGAGGCACAGCATGTCGAGCACCTACGCATAATCTTTCAGCGTTTCAACGAACATGGCATTTTGCTTAATGCTAGCAAATGCGTGTTCGGCGTTCAGGAAATAGAGTTCCTAGGCTACCTGGTTTCTCCTGACGGAACTAAACCTATCGGAGATAGAATCCAGGCCATACGAAATTTTTCGCGGCCAAAGACTATTCGGGACCTTAGGCGTTTCCTAGGTGCGTTAAATTTTTATAGACGTTTTATTACTGGTGCTGCTAAGTTACAGGTTCCTCTTCACGGTCTGCTTAGTGGTCCAGCAGTTAAAAGTAGTACCGAAATTAACTGGACTCCCGCTTTAGAAGAAGCTTTTAACAAGTGCAAAGAGAGTATTGCTGATGCTGCCCTTCTGGCTCATCCAGATTCATCTACCCCTCTTACTATCGTTACGGATGCGTCTGATTCCGCTATCGGATCGGTTCTCCAGCAACAAGTTCAAGGGCATTGGCAGCCGCTCGGTTTCTTCTCGCGGAAATTAACGCCAGCTCAGAGTAAGTACAGCGCGTACGATCGTGAGCTGTTGGCGATTTACGAGTCGGTTAAATACTTTCGTTATATGGTCGAATTAAAACCTTTTTACATACTTACCGATCATAAACCGATAGTCTCTGCATTTAGAAAACCCTTGGATTCGTGTTCTCCGCGGCAATTTCGATATCTTGATTTCATATCGCAGTTTTCTACGGATGTTCGGTATATCGCCGGAGAAGACAACGTAGTTGCGGACGCGCTATCAAGGACGGAGGCTGTTACACCGGTAGATGGACTATTAAACGCGTTAGCTAATTCACAGGCTACAGATTCCGAATTAAGGGAATTATTACGAAACGGTTCGTCTCTAAAATTAGAAAAAGTACATTACGGATCTGTAAAATTATTTTGTGACGTTTCTGGTATTAAGCAACGCCCTTATATAACACCAGAGTTTAGAAAGATAGTTTTTGATAACCTTCATAGGTTAAGCCACCCTAGCGCCAGGACCACTATTAAATTGGTGACTGAGCGATACGTGTGGCCAGGTATTAGGAAAGATTGCCGCAACTGGGCACGCTCCTGTGTCGCCTGTCAAAAATCTAAAGTTTCGCGTCACGTACATGCCCCGGTTAGCGATTTCAAACTTCCGTCTAGCCGTTTTTCTCACGTCCACATAGACTTAGTAGGTCCTCTCCCTGTTTCTGACGGGTACAGGTACTGTTTCACCGCGGTCGATAGATTCACGCGATGGCCTGAAGCAGTACCACTTCATGATATAACAGCGGAGAGTGTTGCTAAAGCTTTTATTTCCTCATGGATATCCCGTTACGGTTGTCCACTAAAGGTGACAACGGATAGGGGAAAGCAGTTTGAGTCGCACCTCTTCAGCAAATTGTCAGCAATGATCGGTTCTCAACATCTTAAAACGACTGCGTACCATCCGGCTGCCAATGGTCTTGTGGAACGTTTCCATCGACAATTTAAAGCAGCATTAATGTGTCACGCGAATGATAGTTGGACCGAACAACTTCCACTCGTTCTATTAGGAATTCGCAGTGCATGGAAGGACGATCTTTCAGCGTCCAGTGCCGAGCTTGTTTATGGAGAGCCACTCAGGCTACCCGGCGATCTATTCGAACCATCTGCTGACAAACAGACTGACTACACCGATTTTCTTGACAGGTTCCGTCTTCATATGAAGAAGTTACAACCTACTCCCATTGCTCGCCATGGTTCGAGCAAAGTATTCATTTTTAAAGACTTGTCAACGGTTTCGCATGTCTTTTTACGACAGGATTTTGTCAGAAGATCGTTGCAACCTCCATACGCCGGCCCATTTAGGGTGGTGGAACGGAATGATAAGTTTTTTAAGATCGACGTAGCAGGCAAAATAGTTACCGTTTCGATAGACAGGTTGAAGCCAGCCTATATCCTAACGGATAAACCAGGTAGCGTTACTCCAACAGCTGCTGTTCTACCTGCGAGGGATTCTATCGCGGTCCCTCCTTCAGAGCGACCACCTGCAGGTCAAACTACCTCTCGCTCTGGTCGCCGAGTTAGGTTCCCGGATTTTTATCGACCCTAAAGGTCTCCGGGGGGGCTGATGTGGCGACCGACCACTGTAGGTTGGTGGGACCGCGTTTGGTCGTCGCGCAACTGTTTCTTGTTGGGCGGCGGTAATTCGCGGCAGGGCAATTCTGAGAATTGCACCTGCAGAGAAACACCTGCGTGAACACACCTGCGCGCGGCCGGTAAGAACCGGTATTTACTGGCTTTGGCGTAAACAAGTTCGGTGGACGGGGTAAGTCTATAAAAGGGCTTTCCCCAGATTCCCAGTGTTCAGTGCGTTTCATCAGTCTACTTTGACACTCGTTGCGTCCCCTTCGTGGACGACTCGCGATAATGAATAGAACGCATTCTGTTCCATGTAAATAATTAGTTAGCATTGTAAATACAACTTTAGTGTAAATTTTCTTATTGTGTATTATATAATGTGGGTAACAATAAACCAGTGTACATAACTTTGGGTGTATCATTTAACACCAGCGGAGTCATATATATATACCCCACAAGCTTATGCAGCTATCACATACTGCATAAACAAAAATAAGCCTAGGTTTTCCTAAAAATTGTGCTTTCTTGACTTTATTTTTATTCGTATATAAATTAACTGAAAATAATATTAACTTAAATAATATTATTAAATTAACTAAAATATTGACTGAAATCAATAATCAGACAATTAGTGGGTAGCTACAGCATAGAAGGTATTGCGATGCGCTGCGAAATTATCACGAGCCAGGTGGGTCTTTTGGTTACATCCATATGGGAGAAAACGAGTGGAGTTTGTTAATATTTTTTGGGTCGAAAAGAACACATTTATTCAGTCAAAAGCTAAGCAATTATTATTAGTCCACTGCCTCTCGCGGGGGCAAGGCATTGAAAATGTTACCGTTCCATCGTGTGGAACTATTTTGCATACACTATGGTAAATTATTTTGACGATTCAAAAGCAATTGCAAAAGTGTATTTGAATAAAGATAAGATAAATTTATTTGACCCAGCAATAAATAGAAAACACATTGAACGCGTTCGCCGCTTCACAAGCACAGAAAATTATAATTGTTGCCGTTCCATCGCGTGGAACTACTCGACATGCACATTGCTTTTCTGAAAAATTGTCACCCGCCCCTCGTAGGGGCCATGCATTTCAAATGTTACCATTTCAATACATAGAGCTGCCATGGCTACCTTTGCCGTGCATTGAGCCTATTCAATGATCAATATTATCCACTCTCGTGGGTTGGATACCAGTATGATCAATATCATTCAACCTTCGCAGGGTTGATCCTAACATGAGCAATATTATAACACCCTCGCGGGGTGAATACCAGTATGCTCAATATCATCCACCCTCGCGGGGTGGATGCTAGTTTGAGCAATCTCATACACCCTCACGGTGTGAATACCAGTATGATCAATATCATACACCCTCGCGGGGTGGAAACGAACATACCGGTAATATCTACAAAGGTCATCTAAAAAGTTCTTATCGTTCCTCAATCAGGACTGGAGGTCCAAAAAGGTAAGTAAGCCACAGCATGATTATTTGCACCCGAATTCTCCAAGACAAATCAGAGAAACTAAACCGACCTCGTTCCAAGCAGGTTATTTAGTGCACTGTCTTTCGCAATGAAAGAAAATAGAGGCACCAGAGGTTATACAAAGGTTATTTCAATGGTATCGCATACCAACATTTAAAAAGCCACCTATTGCTTTTCCCAAGGAACTGTATGCAATAGTGCGTAAAATGAATCATGAAGCTTGCACCGCACGCCAAGTTTCCTTTTCACCTTGTTTCTGGTACCGAACTCCGAAGTGTCATCCCGACCAAGATCACGTCTTAGAGTACGAAACAACTATGTATGTTATGGCAGAACATTTCATTTTGATAAACATGCAAAGTCTGTTTTCATGTAGTGAAACAGTCTTGTGTCAGTGCTTCTTATTGAGGCCATACGGGAAAGTTAGATAGATTAGATGATAACCTACCTGCCGTTCGGACTAACCACGGTGTCTATGGGTGATATTAAGAGAATGGGAAATATGAGTCCTATTTTACTTAATCGACTTCTCATAGCAAGTTAAGGCAAGTACATGCTAAATGTACAAGAGACTTAATACATGTACATTTTTTACATGCATTAAGTTAATATCTACTACAGTCGAACTTACTGTTTTTGGTATATAAAATTTGAGAATTGGTTCTTTGACCACGAAAAAGTGAGTCTAACTATTTAGAAATACTATGGAGACCCTAGAAAATGCCTCCAATGACCGCTGGATAATCCAAGATCTATCCAATACTGGTAGATCACTATTATCATTCGTTAGACGTCCACAGCTGGACATAGGTCTCATAAAGAGACTACCACATGCCACGTAATTACACTGCATGAATCCAGCGGATCCCTGCGACTCGTTAAATGTCGTCTATCCATCAAGTGGCGATCTCCACGCTGCACTCCAAGCTGGCAGATGCGATAAATAAATTATTATAAGGGCTAAAGGAGAAATATTAGCTACCTCCACTAGTTCATGTTCTAGTAACGGATGCTTTGGATCAGGCTTGGGAGCATTAATAAACAATCTTCATCTATCATGCTCTTTGACAGGAAAGGAACAAATGCTTTACTCTTATCAAAATGATAGTCTAATTTACCCTTCAGAAGCTTCAAGAAAGCTCACTTCTTACGCCTTAGTTCAAGTCTCATTTAAAGTAACGACGAGACGTTACTCTCTCATTTACTAAGAAAAAGAGGAATGATGTTCATTCTTTCATTCATTCATTTGTTAATAAAGCATATTTACAAGGTTTAAGGATGTTGTTATCCTTATTGAATAAAACATTCCAGATACTGGAATTATGGCTTGACAAATACACCATAGCATACAATATTATATCCGGTATGTATAGTAATCATGTAAATAATTTGTATCTAATGTCATAGCCAACCTCCCAGAGTGGCAATACGAGCTTGTGTGGAAATAATATTTGCAAAGTGGGTAATCCTGGAGGTCGATCTATTCACCTCGGAGAAAGCATTCGAAGTACACAACTATGCACTCTTAGATTTGATGGACCATCAAGTCCTGTTTCACGATGCTGTATCTCATGAAAGTTTCCATTGGCATAGTTGGTTTACGCCATTATTTTCAATTCTTCGTCTTGACTCTTGACCCATCTCAATTGGTCAAAAGGAATATTTTTTGAATAGTTGATTTAGTTTATATAATTTACTCCGATCGAAAGTGTTTGGCGGGCCTCGACCGTTTATATAAAACACAGCCTCATTGACTCGCAAAGGGTCTGTCATTGTCTTAAGAAGTCTAGAAATAATGAGTGGTCCTATACATTAGACACATAAAACCTAAGCAGTAAATCACTGCTTAATTTCAAGCGGAAATCTATCTTGAAACTATTGAATAAGCTTGAAAACGTTGATCATCATGGTCTTTACAGTAAAATATTGATACGAACCTAAAGTATCACAATTAGCACCAGTTTTGGCACATAATATAAATGACATAATTTAGAATTTTCATTCCTCTTACACGAATTTGTAATTGGATCTGTTATTGGATGTATGAAATAAAAGTCAAGTAATGTTTGTTAATGCGCGTGTTTTATATGTGCTATATTAATGAATAAAAGCAAATTCACTCAATTATGTGTTCATGTCCAAGCATGTTTCAAAATCGATTTCTTCAGAAAGATTTGAAATCCACCCGGTTGCGGTGCTAATAATAACTTATTACTTAACTAATCATTTGTAATATCTGCGTTTTTATTACTGCTTACTATTCAGATAACTTCATATTGCATCAAAATCGTACCTTAAAACGAATGATGTGTATTTAATAAAATTTGATGATTATAAAATTAAAATCTGACATTTGCCCTAAATTCGGCTCAAAATCTGAAATAGACAACCAATAAGATATTGCTTGTAATAGGAATAGTCATAACGGGTATCTTTACCCTCTTTTTGGATTTATATGTGTAATTGGTAATTAATTATTGAACGACAGAGTATGATATGCTACAAAATATAATGCTCTATACTTTATGATGGTTAACGGATTAAACGTGCCTCTCGTACAGTAGGTATAGCAGACTGGGTAAAAACCTTTTTGAAAGAAGCAAGCATATCTGCTACTTCTAGTAGCATACACTCAACTCAGGGAAAATCATTCTTATGATGAGATGGCCCATGAAAATTAGCAATCAGCTAATACAATTCAAAATTTTTCTAAATGTAAAGTGATTGAAGGCAATGTACTTAGTCCAGGTGGTATCGCTCAACTAACTATTCTTCAGTTCTATGACTGATAGTTAAAATTCTTTTCTTTATTGATTTTGTATTCAAATAAACAAAATTTTGTTTATGAAAAAGAACATAATATCATATAAGTACTCATTATGGTACAAATGTTATCACATTGGCGTAGAATTCTAATATCTATTATGTGGCGTCACCAGGCGAAAACAAACAGGGTCTCAATATAAAGCTTCCAGTTACGGTCAAGTTATTTAATAGTAGCGTTTTACCTGAAAATAAAACGCATATTAAAATACTTACCTCACTGGAAGCTTTCAGTAATTCCTGCCTGGTGATATTGAGCCAATGAAGCCATGGCCGCGCTGAGCAATTTACGAAAACTTTGAGCGCGACCCCGCCAGGTGGCGCCACAAAACCGGATATGACATCAATAAAAGTACGAAAACTGGCATGAAATCGACGGAAACGGAAATGCTACTCTCAATATAAAGCTTCCAGTGAGGTAAGTATTTTAATATGCGTTTTATTTTCAGGTAAAACGCTACTATTAAATACTTATCTATTTTCGTCAACTTTGAACTAAAGCTACGACTATTAATTCAAATGTACTCTGGGTTGAAAATAAACCCACAATATTAGATATATTCAGCTCAGTTTCCACTTAGGGTTAACGATTATCATCTGACGTTAAATATAACAACCGGGAACAGACCGCGTTCTCTCAACTATGGAGGTTAGTGCCAAGTTAGTTCTAGTAACAAAATATCAGCTATTGGAATTAGAAATTGTTCCAATTATCAGAAAGCACACGAAATGTACTCGATTTTACTGCATTGCAGAAAATCGTTTAATTTTATAGCCTCTACCGTATGCCTTTGGTTTTACCCAGGTGTTATATAAGTACCTACCTAACCGCTGAAAGTTATCTTTTTGTTCTGTGTCACCATATTATCGTAGTTAGGTACTGTGTTTTTTTAAATATCTTTATTAATTATTTTAACAGGGTTTTTAAACAATATTATGTATATACCTATGACAGTCCTATCGTATTTTAATATTTAAATAAAAAAGCCCAATAATTTCATATTCTATATAAATAAAGAAGATCTTCATCTCTCATCATCATCATAAAATTATCTGTCTGCGGACATCCAGTTTTGAAGATAAGGTTCATTAATGAGTGCCACCAAATCCAGTCTTTCATCCTTGGTCGTCCGTCTTGCTCCAATGCAGATTCACTATTATAAAGAAAGTTGAATTATGTTAATCACTTTTTTAAACGCCGACCCAAAAAGAGGGGTGTTATAATTGTATCTGTGTATTTGTCTGTGGCATGGTAGCTCCTAAACTAATGAACCGATTATGATTTAGTTTTTCGTTTGAAAGGTGGCTTGATCGAGAGTGTTTTTAGCTATAATCTAAGAAAATCGGTTCAGCCGTTTGAAAGTTATCAGTTCTTTTCTAGTTAACCTTCATTTGTCGGGGGTGTTATAAATTTTTAATTTATATGAGTGTGTATACTGCAGAAAAACTAAACAGTCAACACGTATGTGTAACGTACTTATAGGCGTTAAAAATAGATCCATTTCAATACAATCGGATCTATCAATTTGCGGTGGCATGACTTAAATCAACATATGGATGCAGTAGTGCATTCTATATTAATAAAAACGTGATTAACCTGTGGCGCCGGCTGTAGTTGTTACACGACGCATTGTGAATATTTATTATAATTACTAGCTTATACCCGCGTCTCCGCATGGACAACAAAATTTCGAACTACGCACTCCTATCTTACCCCCTTAGGGTTTGAATTTTCAAAAATCCTTTTTTAGCGGATGTGTACGTCATAATAGCTATCTGCATGCCCATCCGGATTCCTCCAATAGTTTGAGTTAATTACTTTGATAGATCAGTTAGTCAGTCAGTCAATCACTTTTTCCTTTTATACAAGAAAAGGGTGAGCTTAGGTATTCAACTTTATCTAAGTTGGATTGGCAGCACTAATGACCTGGGGACAGACTTCAAACGTAACGCTGCTGTCGACAATTTCAATTTTTCTGTTTATTTTGAGGTAGGCTTGCACTTGAAGACGATCATGCTGAATAAAAAGCAGTGATGAGGTCTAAGTTGGAGCGCGCTTGCCGCCAAGATGCCTATTCACTCTTGCCTAAAAGGTATGTACCTAAGTTATACGTGGCAGGAAATACGGACAGCGGAAGAGCACCAACCTTAGCGGTTTAATGAATAAGGAATGTTTTTTTAGTTCACCAGATGACTAGACTCTTAAAAAATTTAACTTAAATAAATGACGTGCCCAGGATTACTTAGCATCAGTCAAGTCAAGTTAAGTTAATATTAAAATTTTACCTTGAAATAAAATTTCTATTATGTTTCCTAAGACGTCCGAAGTCCATTTAGGAAGAGTGCATCGCTCCTTCCACGCCTTTTCGCTAGATGTCGTTGATTTCCGTCACGCAACCCGTGCCTCCAACGCCGCCAACAGCCGTTCTGTGAACTAACTAACACAAGCCACAACAAGCCACCATATTTCGTCATTGTTCGGTTCATAATGATTAATGATGTGTACGGTAAGATATAATAGTGGCACCAGGAAGACATCATCTGGACTTCGGACGTCTTAGGAAACATAATAGAAATTTTATTTCAAGGTAAAATTTTAATATTATGTGTTCCGTTTGACGTCCGAAGTCCATTTATGAAGAGACCTGTTTGTTATCTCCTGGTGGCTTGTGAAAAGGAAAAACGCAACAATGTGATAACTTTATGTTATGTAAATTAAAAACGTTAGTATTAGATATTTAAATAACCATATATGTAAGTAATCCTTAACCGATAACTGTTAATGGATGATAACAGTAACAGAAAATTGACAGTAAAATTTTCTTGATACTGGAAAATATTGAATATCTACACTACTTTATTCGCATTATTATTCGATTTCGCACTCTTAATAATTCATGATAACAGAAAACTGAAAATTGGTAGTAAACCTTTACTCGATATTGGAAAACATTGAATAAGGAACTTAGATTTGAAATCTGTCTTTTTATGATAATGTATTCTTTACCACCAACTTGCTTTAGAATAATTAATAGAATAATCTTAAGCCCAAAGGAGGGCATTGTGGACTGAAAGCTATTTGATTTAGTCTGTAGCAGCTTCGGACAATAGATTCTAAACCCAACTTAGTTATGTTAAATATTAGCATAATATATAACTTAGCTAAATAATAGCTGAACTATCTGGCCTGTATGTCTCTCAAGTTAATAAGTTAGTTGGAGATCATCTAAATTTGTTAAAAACAAATATTAAAATAAAAAGATTAATCAGGAGAAGGTCAGCTCAGATTCAAAATTATTATAAAATTATCTCCATTTATAATACCAAAAGTAGGATTCTTATATCAACTTTTTTATTTGATTCCTGTTACCTGCAAGTATGTACAGAATATCCTTGCATCCCATATAGGAAGTTTAGGTGGAATCCGTTCAGCTAAAGCCACTGCTTTTATGGTATAAATAACCGTATAAAATTTTAACATTCGAACCTGTCTCACAAATAGAAGCTATCGCTGATTTAGGTTCATAATATTATACAAGTATGGTATGGTAAGCAAGATTACTGCCAATATAATTTTGCTAAATATCTCACTATATCATTCCTTGGAAAAGGCGGTTGTCTATATGACCATATTTTAAATGAAGGCCTAGGTACGATTTGAGTGTCGATGCTATTTCGCAGGCAGCACGATAAAAGAAGCTCTATCTCGCTATAGGGCCTGGGCTATATGTCAATGTGTCCCACCCAAATAGCTGGAGTTTCCGATTTGCAGGGGGCTTGATGTCAGCTGATGATCGCCCCGTCGCTGTGTCGTATGTTAATTATTATGTATCTCTCACCTGAGTTAAGGTGATTTCAGATGCGTGGAAATAGCCTAGGCGGCGGTAAAATGAACCACGCTGACCCGTATATCCAACATCTGCTAGACGCTGCGAGCAGGCAGGCGTTCGAGTCGGAAAGACGAGTTCAGTTTAAAATTACTCCTTGTAGTAGATGCCACTCCGAGCCTGCGTGATTACGCCAGAGGTTGTCGGCTTCGGTATTGTACACTCCCGGAAAGGTGATGAGGGAGGAGTACAATATTGAGGCTGTCGGTCAGAGTGAATAACTTTTTGTCAAGTCTAAAAGCCATTTTGGTCTCATTCCGCTTCGTACTTTATATTTAAAGTGGATACCACTGCTTTGACTGCAAGGCCAGTTTTGAGTTCTCGCGTATTGAAACATAATACATCTTGAGTTGTAATGGTATTTTCTCTGTCGATGACTCACTAGTATGTGTACACTAGCCGTTTATATATTTCTTTATCTGTTACAATGTAATCCAAAAGATACCTATTGAGGTGAACTGAGACCGTCTGAAAACAGATTCTCTAGCCACTATACAAGCTCGGCTTGCACTCTTTCAGAAAATGATGTTTGGTTTTTCTAGCATGCTTCCGAACACAATTTCAGTGACTTAGAAACGTACGGCAAGCAACCTTCCCCGGTGGGTGATGAAGGTCGCAAAGTTGAGATACCCTAAAAGGCGTTGCGCCTGTTTGAGGGCCCAACTGCCGGTTTCTAAGAGAGACCACAGACTCTGACCAACTTTTGTTATCCCGTCTGGGGGTAGGGACTCCTGTTGAGGTGTGTGTCCGATTTTACTCCCCAATACTCGCGGTTGAAAGCGATCTCCTTTGCGTTGTGATCGATTTCTCGACATTGAAACCTAGGCTGGTTAAGAGTGATAGCCAGTAAGGTTATGAGCTTTCAAAATTTTCATGGACTGGTGACAATGTGAAGTCGTCCAAATACACCAGTAGGCGAAAGCATTTGTCGCGCAATACTTGAGCAGCCCAATTTGACACAAAGGCGAACAACTTTTGGTGCGGTCGCCAGACATAAGGATAAGAAAGTTATGTTCCAAAACCAACATACCGATTTGGGTGATTTATGTTTTAGGCGCAATAATAAGCCAGACTTTTGAGCATAGAGTCGTCCGTTTAGAAACTGGCATTTGAATGGTAAAGAAAACCAAACACATGAATATGTATCGGTTGCAATATTCTTGGGTATCAGTCCATTCAGTCAGTTTATTTGGTTACGTGACCTGGTACACATATCTATGGCGGCGCCTCCACCTGAACCAATTTTATCTCTTAAGAGAGAGAGAGAGAAAAAGAGAGAAAGAGAAAAATATCAAGGACAAGAGCGAATTAGACTTTAGGCCGTAGGGCTACGCGAGCCAAATTGCGCTTTATTTGCGTTGTAACGAGTCATTATTTATTGTAAGGTTAATTTTTAAAAATTGATTTGAACTGTCAACAATAATATAAAATTATTAATTAATCCAATGAAGGTAGTTTGATAAAATCTATATTTGGCTCCTTTAACGTCCTACAAGACTGAACCTGCATGAATACGGGTGTTTCGAAGGCTTCAGTCCAGTCTCCATCCGAGATTCGGAGCGACATCGCACCCCCTCGGCACTCGGACTGCGAACTGGACAACTAGATGCTGTGGACAGCAATCCCGCTCCAATCAAATTAATCTTTTTAAATTAAAACTCTCTGACAACCTCCACGCATTGAACCAATGTTCCATGCGAAGGTTTTGGGAGGACATTCCAATAATTCGACAAAAACATCTAAACAACACCTGCTTTTCTGAGTGACGCCAATATTATTAAAACGTATTTGCAGAGTGAGCGTTCTGTAAGGTACTAAGTAAATGTCGTCACGCTTGACCACAATAACATCCGATGGAAAGAGATAATGCGGTCCAAGATGGGACGCGTTCATATAGAAGATGCTCATTCACTCTTATTCTAAGGACACCCGAACTACAATTTGGCAGGAAATACAGATCGCGGAAAAGTATTCCAAACCTTAGCCAAGTTTTTTGAACAGCAATGAAATAGGCGATGTAGTTTGCAAGGCTGGTTTTAGTAGATACCTGATTTTATCAAAACCCCGAATTTGTAAGGTAATGCTGCGAAAGGACGGTACTTTGATACTCTTTTAGAAACTTTTAAAGTTGAAGGAACCAATGGAGATTGATTTAAAAGAATTCGGGCTTAGTTACGTAGTTCGTAAAAGGTGTATACTTACCTGTCTTAATACTGTTTGAGACAGTTGCCCGAAACAACTTTTTAGAGTAATTTTCATGATTTTTATTTTATAAACTGTTTTCATATGGCTCCCCCTTTTTCTTTCCATCAGAGAAGTCACTTTGTTGACGATAAAAGGTATTTCCTAAGATATAGTTAGTATTGAAAAACTTTGGACATACCTACCCTCAATTTTTGATATTTTTCTATACAACTTACATTCAATATTTTTCTTATTGTTAAATATTGTGAAAAATGTATTTCGAAGAAGAGAGTAGTTCTAAAATTCTTACGAAAGTGCTAGACACTTTAAAAGTTATTGATTCGTCCATATAATTTGAAGAATTGAACTTATTTGACAATGCCGCACACTACGTCACATATTTTGAAACCACGAAATATTACCAATATTTTGCCTGGGGCGTAAAAAAGGGAACCCGTTAAACACTAGTAGTTGCTTCAGTAAGAAAATATGAAGCCTAGTAGGTAGTTGAATTTAGTAAATTCGGTTCGGGCATTGGTAATTTAGCACAAAATATTTCAATTTGACTCACCCTTTGGAAGGTAACTCAAACCTTAGTTTCAACTTTTACGAGGCACAATGTGCTCTGAGCTGCTACGGCGCCCTGATTGACTGCGGCGCCCCACGCAGCTGCGGTGCCTTGAGCGATGCGGCGGCTGCCGCGCTCCGAGCGGCTGCGGTGACCTGAGCCACTACGGCGTTCTTGAGAAATTTTCACTTCCCACTCACACATTTCACACTTCACACACCACACGATGACGAGTTTTCTGGCCGAACTATTTTGTCGGCCTCGGACGGCACGGAAATTTCACCATTTTTAAAAATCACTACTTCTCGATGAAAGGGATCAAAAAATATATATACGATTCAATCTACAACAATGACGAAATATGGTGGCTTGTTGTGGCTTGTGTTAGTTAGTTCACAGAACGGCTGTTGGCGGCGTTGGAGGCACGGGTTGCGTGACGGAAATCAACGACATCTAGCGAAAGCGCGTGGAAGGAGCGATGCACTCTTCCTAAATGGACTTCGGACGTCAAACGGAACACATAATAAAAAATGTTATTCTCAGAATTTCTAATGAACTTCTCATAAAGACAACAAGGAAGGAAAGTAAAATGAAATAATAGAGAGTAGGTAGGTACGATATTGTGTCAATTTTGTTTATTCATTCGAAGAAAATGAAATTGACAGAGACAAGGGACCAAGCACATTCATTCAAATGAAAAACTGCGTAGTACCAGAGTGAACTAGAGTGGGGGAACTCTCGGTTTGATCCTGTATCGACCATATATCAAATATTAGGCTACGGTGACGTGAAATCAACCAAAAATAGGGCTACATTACCTGCGTTAAATGTAAGTATGTACTAACATTTGACGCCTGCCACTAACGTCGAGGCCTCGACGTTTTGTTAAAAGGTCCCTAATTGTCGTGAACTGTGGTCTGTGGTAGTACAATATCATGTAAAAACAGATTAAACCTCCGACCCAAAAAGAGGGGTGTTATAAGTTTGACGTGTGTATCTGTTGTAAGGTTATTTTTAAAAATTGATTTGAGTTGTCAAAAATAATATAAAATTATTAATTTATCTAATGCAGGTAGATTGATAAAATCGATATTTGGCTCATTCGATGTCATACAATCTGTTGCTAGGAGGCCAACAAGATTGAACTTGCATAAATACGGGTGTTTCGAAGGTTGTAGTTTAGTCTCCTTCTGAGATTCGGAGCGATATCGCATATTTTCGGTATTTGGATTGTGAACTGAATAATTAGATGTTGTGATAGCAATCACGCTCTAATTAAATAATTTATTTTGGCACTAGTTTTTTTAGATTAAAACTCTCGGATAACCTCTACACATTGAACCTGGTGTTTTTTGTGTTGGTTTTGAGAGAACATTCCAATAATTCGATAAAAATATTTAAATAATACCTGCTTTTCTGAGTGACGCCAATACTGTGTATCTGTCTGTGGCATCTTAGCTCCTGAACTAATGAACCGATACTGTAACCTTCACTTGTCGGGGGTTTTGTAAAATTTTAATTTACACTTGTTTCCGAAAAGGCATGGAATCAAAATGACCTTGACGATCCAAACATAGGTAATTCATGATAATTATTATAAATGCGAAAGTGTGTCTGTCTGTCTGTCTGTCTATGCTTTAGCTTTTCACGGCCCATCTGTTTAACCGATTTTGACGTTTGCTACCGATATAGCTTACATCCCAGGGATGATCTCTATCCCGGAAAATGAAAGATTAAGCACGCGCATATTAAGCACGCGCACGCGCGTGCGCACGTGCGCGCGTGCGCGCGTGCGCGCGTGCGCGCGTGCGCGCGTGCGTGCGTGCGTGCGTGCGTGCGTGCGTGCGTGCGTGCGTGCGTGCGTGCGTGCGTGCGTGCGTGTGTGAGTGTGAGTGTGTGTGTGTGTGCGTGCGCGCGCGCGCGCGCGCGTGCGTGCGTGCGTGCGTGCGTGCGTGCGTGTGTGTGTGTGTGTGTGTGTGTGTGTGTGTGTGTGTGTACTCCTTCACGCAAAAACTACTGGACGGATTGGGCTGAAATTTAGAATGGAGATAGATTGTACCCTGGATTAGCACATAGGCTACTTTTTATCCCGGAAAATCAAAGAGTTCCCACGGGAATTTAGAAAAACCTACATCCACGCGAACGAAGTCGCGGATATCAGCTAGATTGTAGAATAACATACAGATACTGAGAAAATGATAGGTCCGAAGAAAAGTTTTACAAAGACCTTTTTTGAAAAGATAACTCTGCAAAACATAAAATGAATGTGCGCCAATACAATTTGAAAAATGTATTGTAATTCAACACCCTCGGAAAGGATCTGCGAAGAAAAATTTCGAGTGGTATTCGATATGGTGTATTTAGTTTTCCTTCGCAGGTTTTTGATATCACTTGGAACTGTAATAAGTTACAGTTACAGTTACAAACCCATTTTATATTATAAATGCGAAAGAATGTCTGTCTGTCTGTCTGTCTGCTACCTTTGCACGGCCCAACAGTTTAACCGATTATGACGAAATTTGGTACAGGGTTAACTTATATTCCGGGGACGGACATAGGCTACTTTTTATCCCGGAAAATGAAAGAGTTCCCACGGTACTCCCAAAATCCTATCCGCTTAACCGATTTGTATGAAAGGTACCGAGGTAGCTTGCATCTCTGTAATTGCCATAGGCAACTTTTTATCCCGGAAATTAAACAGTTCCCACGGAATCTTTAAAAGCCTAAATCCACGCGGACGAAGTCGCGGGCATTCTCTATTAGTGTGAATGTGAATTAACTTTATTTTTCTTCTTTCTCAATTTGTAACATACTTTTACATGTTGATAACTAAGTATTTATTTAGTAGGTACTTAGTCGATGGATTTTTCAATTTTTTCGTGTTGTAGTTCTCGTATTTCTTTGGAAATGAATGTAAGTAATAATAGGAAATAAAATACTAGATGGACAACGGACATCAAGCGAGTTGCAGGGAGTCGTCGCGCTGGGTATAGGCGGCCTAAGTTCGCGAAGTCTCTAGAAGAGACCTATGCCCAGCAGTGGAGTTCTATCGGTTGACGACGATAATATTGTGATCAACCCATTACAAGTTTAGATCACAATCTACCACGCTGGCCCAGTGCGGATTAGCAGACTTCACACACCTTTGGGAACATTATGAAGACTGTCTGCAGGCATGCAGATTTCCTCACGATGTTTTCCTTCACACAATGAATGAAATATCTGCTCTATTAATTTTAGTTCAAAGAATCTAAGCTTCGACCAAAACAATGTTTTATGGTCAAAGATTTTTAGTTCGAAAAATGAATATTTTTGTGAAGCAGTTTCCGAAAGTAAAAATGTCTAACATGGCGAATATCAAACTCGCTACTTCTGGCTATCACAGCAGTTTTATGGTCGATTCAGTCGGTGAAAATCATGATTTATAAGAAAAATGTCGAGTTAGTGAATACTCGGTGGGGAGTAACCTAATTGGTATGGAACTTCCATTTATTTTTAACCTACTTTTAAAAAAAGGAAATTCTGTACATGTTTGTTCCACACCCCAAGGGAGCCAACGGGACAGCCTCCGCTATCCGTCGGTCCGTCTGTCTGTCTGTCAGTGGGCTGTATCTCATGAACCGTAAAAGAAATTTTCACAGATTATGTATTTCTTTTGCCGCTGCAAATAATAAAAATTTACATAGATTCATTAGATAAGTAAGGCTAGCTGTAAGTTTTATATTGTAATAAAATTGTAAGAAACTTACTTATTGATGATTTCAAAATACCTATTTAACGAGGTATCACTCGAGAGCGTAAAGCATTTTTTTCCGATTTTTATTATATGTTCAAAAGATGAAAACTCTTGCTTTCAAAATTTTAATACGCATCTGTGTAGCAAACTGAAACTGTTTTTCAACTTTACAGCTCAATTGTACTTATAATTGATTTTTAAAATAGCTGTGACACAACAGACGGCCTGGACGAAACTATAAAGGCTTGTATATTTTACTACGGAACCCTAAAAAAGAAAATTGTGTGTTTCCACTCATAATGAATGAAGCAACAGGCCGCAGACAACTCATGTAGTATAAAGTAACACTAGTAACTAGTTGACTGTAGAGAGTAGAGACGTCGTTCGGTTCGGACGCCCCGCTCTTCGATAAAACGTAATAAGAATATACTAGACATTCCAATTTTCCGAATTATAATCGCATCAAAATATAAACATTTGAGCATATAAGCTGTTATTAAATAGTGTACTTTTGTTCGAGGGAAACAATCTGTGAGTAAAACCTTTTTATCACCCGCTTGTTTGTTATGTAAACATTTGAATTTTTGGCGGTTTATATGTTTGTTGGTTATGATAAAATACGTTAAACATACGTTTGCTGTAATAAGTGATAAAATGTAATGGTATACTTAGTATCCGTGGAAATATGAGAGTGCTCACGAAAATTGCATTGTTTACATTACAAAAAATAATCGTTTGATGTTCTCAAATAGAAAAGTTTATTTAGAAATATTTGATTCAATTAGTTAGGTTAAGAACTAAAGCCAGTAGGACAAATAATTATTAAAAGAGGTAAATGTTACAAAAACCTAAAATTTTTTAGTAACCTACCTATGTCGCATAAGGCCGATTTTCCAAATAATGTTTAAGTAACAGTTGGTGACTGGAAATTCGGTCCTTAATGTATCTACCTAAAAGCTACTAGCTTCTGATGAGCTAAAATCTAAATCCTAAAATAATTTATAAGTATTTACCTATGTTTTTATCATTAACCTTACATTGATAACGAAAATTAAACATTTACGGAGGGATTAAAGCAAAGCAATACAAATACTACAATCGGCTTTGTCAATTTTTTTTGTTGCTAGCTACCTATGTACTGTGTTCCTATGCACAAACTCTATTTTATAGCTTTTCCTAAGGTCTAGGCGTCAACTGCTTGAAACAAAGAAGTACAAAAATAAAGCTTAAGAGAAGTTTCTCTAGCGCGCACCACAGCAAGCACCCCATCGGTTTACACACAAACGTAGTTTGGTTTTCATTGGAATATTAACCAATCAAACTCAATGAAATTTCGTAGACATTTTCTAGGAACAAATATCTGTGTCTGCCATTTGCCAGATTTCCGTAAAAATGCGTGGTTTCAACATTATACGGGCTCAAAGATGTATAGGTCTTTGAGACCGTGTAACGTATCAACAAAATTTCAGAGTTCAATTGGTTGATATTCCAACAAGAACCAAATTACGTTTGTTTGGAGCGAATCACGAATTATCTCCTGTTAAAATTTTTCTGTGAATTTCTGCTTCTTACCTACGTAACTTCTAATAAAATTACTAACATTTCTCAAAACCGCTGTACGAGTTTAAACGAATCAGAGATAAAATAAAATGAGGCATTCCTACGATGCAAAATCAAATCGTTGAGGAATTTAGGGTAAGCTGCAGAGGATTTCTCTTGAGAATGAGGAAACATTCCCAAGCGTCGCTGCGGTTTTCTCTTAGTTAACCCAGTGCTATAGCTATTTCTTTTGACAGTTAACTTACAAATCTCAATAGATCAAAAGAATAGATCAATAGTTACAAGAGCGGACTGAATTCTGAAAGGTCGCCGGTTCAAAGCTCACCCGTTAAACTATTGTCGTACGCTTAGTTGGAGAAAAAAGGGGAATATTGGTCATTAATAAGGTGCCTAATATTCTTTTACTAAAAAAATATTTTCTGATCAAAGTGCCTTTCTAAACATACTTCTACTCAGGTACTTAATGAACGCCTATTTCAATCCGTGTGCAGTAAAGGATGCGATTAAATGTTTTTTGTACAACTTGATTTATTTATTAAATTTTAGCAAAGAAAAAGAAAACCAGTTCTTACTTTTATAGTGTTTCATAGTAAATTGAGTATTTTTTAACATTTATAGTTTTAATTAAAAATTTCCATGAATGAGTAAAATTACTGTTATATTTTTTCGGATTAAAACTGATGCCACAGGCAATTCGCGACAGGTCGAGGTATGGATGCGGGGGGACGCCCCGCACGCCCACCCGCACAGCGCTAGCGGTCGCCCGCACCCGGATTGCCATCTGGACCAGTCGCGTACTATCGGTCGGCGATAGGTTGAGAATTGAGATGATAATGATTATCATTTTCAGTCTATTCAATATTATAAATCTGCCTCATATTCAACTTAGGCCACATCATCACTTTCCATCGGGCGTGATAGATTCTAGAGGATCCTCGCGCGGCTATAACAATGCACTCACCACCAAGAGCAGTGATAACCTAGTGTTCAGAGTCAAACCACAGTTGGCCTAATAGACTACGAGTATTCTCACTGATAATGATGATGAAGCACCATCCGCCACGCTGCTTTTTTGCAAAAATTCTTTCTATACTTATTAAACAAATAAAATACTTACTCGCCTTCATCTCGTCATAAGAGTTTGGTTTCGTAAGCTCTCGCACGACCCCGTGCGCCATCTGAAGCATACAGCCTTTCGATGAAGTGTACCATTGAGCACGCTGGGTTCCAATGATCAAGTCCTTTATCTGGAAATTATTGTGAAATTTTTTTTAGCAGATGTGGAACATCATACATGTGCATGTGACATATCGCCATTGCGACATTAAGACCTCTTATGTGTAAAAAACACTTTGTGACGAAGCGTTACATGTTATATAATATTTATATTATTATTTTATCTATTTGTTATTACAAATGATATTTTTAGATATAACTAATCTTGGCCCTTGGGGGTACTCTGTTAAATTTTCAACATTCATGTTTCATAATTTTCCTGAAGGAAGACCCATAAGTTCTACGCATACAAATAAATAGTGAAGGGAAAAGAGTTCCATACAAAAATGTTCTGGAGAGCCTCTTGAAAATTAAGGAAATTTTCGTATGGAGACGAATTTTTTTGTTCTGTGGCCATATTTTTTTCACCGGCCCTTTGGGGTGCCCTAGTAAGTTTTCCACGTTCGGCTCTCTCTATAATTTTAATGACCTAGAATTTTTGACTTTTACGCGCACGGAAAGTATGGTGAAAAAGTCCCATACAAAATTATTGTTCAGAAGGAACCGATTTTGAGGAAATTTGGCGCAGACGTATTATGTAGGATACTTCTTTCCACGGAAAAAGAGGTCCTATGTGATTTTGAAGAAAACAAATCTACTTGCAGGCAAAAATGAGTAAAAAAAATAAATGCTTACCGTTTACCGTCTATTCCAGTGGAAATCAGATCTGGAATCTTCTAGCACCTTCCATCCTTTCATGAGGCCTGGAATATTCAGCAAACGGAATAAGTAAACTAGCGGTGATAGCTTAGTTGTTAAAACATAGCTTCCTTCCTATTCAGGGAGTCGGGGGTTCGATCCCGGGCACGCAACGCTGACTTTGCAGAGTTTGGAGAGTAGTTAGAACGATACACCGTTACACAAGTGTCTGATGTTATCGTTTCTTTAAGTCCAGGAGCCACATGTTCGGATGCTTTTTAGACCGTCTGAGATCTCTGACTAAGTAATCCAAACCATTTTGTAAAAAATTAGAGTAGATCTGAAATCGGCGGCGTCAAAATACAATAAGTAAGAAACCGAAACCGTTTTAAAATATGATAAAACAAAAAAAGTTGAATTCTGTATACCAGTGTGGTGTGAATTCGGAGGCCACTGTCCACCTTCGACGGCAAGAGACGAATGAACTGTATGCGGGTTAATTGCGAATTTTGAATGTGCCCACACGGGGAAAATGTATCTGCTTTCGAGAGTAAAGAACTAAAATGTTGGCTTCACTTCACCTATGCCTAATGTAGGCAGATAATATTTTAAGAAGCTCAGCGACTGTTACCTGTAAAAACTCGCATATCCCTTATTCAGTACAAGAGTAGGGAGTTTTCAAAAAAATATTTTTAGAGACCCCCACTTTTTTTCATGTAACATCCGCTAGGTGAATTTTTTTTCGTATAAAATATAGCCTTTGTCACCCGGGCCAATGAATCAATTGACACCTCATTCATCAAAATCGGCCCAGTAGTTTAGGCGCTATAGTGGAACACACACAATCTGTATACAAACATACATACATACATACATACATACATATATACATACTGTACAGTGTACACTTGTACAGGTTGCTAATGTACGACGGATGTTGCTGGATAGATAGCGCGCCGTGTTCTCTACCAGGGTAGGAAGAAAATCAAAGAAAATGTACACTAAAATATTCACGAATTTAAGCGACGGGCCTGCCCGCGAAATTCAAATTTAATTTGGTTTTTCGCAATTTGTAAACTAATACGACCACGTAGGCTTATGGTATTTTACTTGCGACAATGGCAGTATCATCCTCACAGGTTTATATAAAAATCTTTACTTGAAAGGGTCCAGTTTAAGAAATTAATTCTAGTATCGACTATTCTCACAAATTAGTATACATATATTAATTAAAATATACAATAAATTTTTACGCTTCGACAGATTTTCTTTACAAAAACTGTCAAACCTCAAATTAATTCCTCAGATAAAGTTATTTGACGATTGAAAAATCGGCCCTCAGAGAAACAAAATAATATCTACTCGCAGCCAAAAACTAGTAGGTAAAAATAAAATGCTTACCATTCATTTATTCTAATGGAAATCTGATCTGGAATCTTGTAGCACCTTCCACCATGAGGCCTGGAATATTCAGCGAATGGAATTAGTAAACAAGCGCTGATAGCTTAGTTGTTATAACGTATTTCTCCTGTTCGTGGGGGGAGGGGGTTCAATGCCGGGCATGTATCTGTTGTCGCAGGTATATTGTCAAAGCCGTGATATTATACGTACAATCTCACTAGTGATATTATAATTAAACGGTAGATTGTCAATTGACTTCATTTCTTACAATATTTGTCGGCCTGGTTTTAGTGTCATTGTAATTTCACAAGGTCATTATATGTAGTGACATTATGAAAAATCTAGGTATATTATTATGAGTGAAGTTGGCAGTGGGAGACGTCAAGCGTTCTGATTGGTCAATTGGAGCGTGTGCGAAATTTTCCGCCTAAAATTATTGTTTAAATGGTGTTTTGTTATTTTTTTTCATTAAATTTCTTTAAAATGTGTGATAGTCAACATTTGGAAGTGATTGAAACTTCACATTCATTAATATACCAAGTGAAAACCAGTGTGAGATTGTGGCACGAGAAGATTTCAACATAGAGCTACGAAAATATTGCAGTGGGCAATCTGATAAAGACCTGGAGAGTGGCATAGGCTACTTTTTATCTAGGAAAATCAAGGAGTTCCTACAGGATTTTTCAATATCTAAATCCACGCGGACAAAGTCTCGGGCATCAGCTAGTTACATTCTATAATAGTAATACAATAAAGTTTGCGATTTTTTTAAACGTGTCTATTTACTTATAACTCTATGATTGCCAAATTGACATCGGAAAGGGACCAATCAGAGGCGGCCTCACAATCTAACGACCAGTAAAATTGTCCAAATATCATTGCCTTACAATATCACTATGTAGGTACACTAAAACCAAGCCGTTCAATTGTAAGAAATGAAGTCGATTGTCGGTCTACCGTTTAATTATAATGTCACTAGTGAGATTGTAATATCACGGCTTTGACAATATACCTGCGACATATCTACCGTTAACTTTTCGAAGTTATGTGCGTTTTAAGAAATTAAATATCACTTGCTTTGACAAAATGAAGGAAAACATCGTGAAGTCTGCCAACTGGCAATGGGCCAGCGTGATGGACTCTAGCCTAATCCCTTCTCATTCTAAAAGGGAACTCGTACTCAGCAGTATAGTTCGCGACAGGTCGAGGTATGGATGCGGGGGGACGCCCCGCACGCCCACCCGCACAGCGCTAGCGGTCGCCCGCACCCGGATTGCCATCTGGACCAGTCGCGTACTATCGGTCGGCGATAGGTTGAGAATTGAGATGATAATGATTATCATTTTCAGTCTATTCAATATTATAAATCTGCCTCATATTCAACTTAGGCCACATCATCACTTTCCATCGGGCGTGATAGATTCTAGAGGATCCTCGCGCGGCTATAACAATGCACTCACCACCAAGAGCAGTGATAACCTAGTGTTCAGAGTCAAACCACAGTTGGCCTAATAGACTACGAGTATTCTCACTGATAATGATGATGAAGCACCATCCGCCACGCTGCTTTTTTGCAAAAATTCTTTCTATACTTATTAAACAAATAAAATACTTACTCGCCTTCATCTCGTCATAAGAGTTTGGTTTCGTAAGCTCTCGCACGACCCCGTGCGCCATCTGAAGCATACAGCCTTTCGATGAAGTGTACCATTGAGCACGCTGGGTTCCAATGATCAAGTCCTTTATCTGGAAATTATTGTGAAATTTTTTTTAGCAGATGTGGAACATCATACATGTGCATGTGACATATCGCCATTGCGACATTAAGACCTCTTATGTGTAAAAAACACTTTGTGACGAAGCGTTACATGTTATATAATATTTATATTATTATTTTATCTATTTGTTATTACAAATGATATTTTTAGATATAACTAATCTTGGCCCTTGGGGGTACTCTGTTAAATTTTCAACATTCATGTTTCATAATTTTCCTGAAGGAAGACCCATAAGTTCTACGCATACAAATAAATAGTGAAGGGAAAAGAGTTCCATACAAAAATGTTCTGGAGAGCCTCTTGAAAATTAAGGAAATTTTCGTATGGAGACGAATTTTTTTGTTCTGTGGCCATATTTTTTTCACCGGCCCTTTGGGGTGCCCTAGTAAGTTTTCCACGTTCGGCTCTCTCTATAATTTTAATGACCTAGAATTTTTGACTTTTACGCGCACGGAAAGTATGGTGAAAAAGTCCCATACAAAATTATTGTTCAGAAGGAACCGATTTTGAGGAAATTTGGCGCAGACGTATTATGTAGGATACTTCTTTCCACGGAAAAAGAGGTCCTATGTGATTTTGAAGAAAACAAATCTACTTGCAGGCAAAAATGAGTAAAAAAAATAAATGCTTACCGTTTACCGTCTATTCCAGTGGAAATCAGATCTGGAATCTTCTAGCACCTTCCATCCTTTCATGAGGCCTGGAATATTCAGCAAACGGAATAAGTAAACTAGCGGTGATAGCTTAGTTGTTAAAACATAGCTTCCTTCCTATTCAGGGAGTCGGGGGTTCGATCCCGGGCACGCAACGCTGACTTTGCAGAGTTTGGAGAGTAGTTAGAACGATACACCGTTACACAAGTGTCTGATGTTATCGTTTCTTTAAGTCCAGGAGCCACATGTTCGGATGCTTTTTAGACCGTCTGAGATCTCTGACTAAGTAATCCAAACCATTTTGTAAAAAATTAGAGTAGATCTGAAATCGGCGGCGTCAAAATACAATAAGTAAGAAACCGAAACCGTTTTAAAATATGATAAAACAAAAAAAGTTGAATTCTGTATACCAGTGTGGTGTGAATTCGGAGGCCACTGTCCACCTTCGACGGCAAGAGACGAATGAACTGTATGCGGGTTAATTGCGAATTTTGAATGTGCCCACACGGGGAAAATGTATCTGCTTTCGAGAGTAAAGAACTAAAATGTTGGCTTCACTTCACCTATGCCTAATGTAGGCAGATAATATTTTAAGAAGCTCAGCGACTGTTACCTGTAAAAACTCGCATATCCCTTATTCAGTACAAGAGTAGGGAGTTTTCAAAAAAATATTTTTAGAGACCCCCACTTTTTTTCATGTAACATCCGCTAGGTGAATTTTTTTTCGTATAAAATATAGCCTTTGTCACCCGGGCCAATGAATCAATTGACACCTCATTCATCAAAATCGGCCCAGTAGTTTAGGCGCTATAGTGGAACACACACAATCTGTATACAAACATACATACATACATACATACATACATATATACATACTGTACAGTGTACACTTGTACAGGTTGCTAATGTACGACGGATGTTGCTGGATAGATAGCGCGCCGTGTTCTCTACCAGGGTAGGAAGAAAATCAAAGAAAATGTACACTAAAATATTCACGAATTTAAGCGACGGGCCTGCCCGCGAAATTCAAATTTAATTTGGTTTTTCGCAATTTGTAAACTAATACGACCACGTAGGCTTATGGTATTTTACTTGCGACAATGGCAGTATCATCCTCACAGGTTTATATAAAAATCTTTACTTGAAAGGGTCCAGTTTAAGAAATTAATTCTAGTATCGACTATTCTCACAAATTAGTATACATATATTAATTAAAATATACAATAAATTTTTACGCTTCGACAGATTTTCTTTACAAAAACTGTCAAACCTCAAATTAATTCCTCAGATAAAGTTATTTGACGATTGAAAAATCGGCCCTCAGAGAAACAAAATAATATCTACTCGCAGCCAAAAACTAGTAGGTAAAAATAAAATGCTTACCATTCATTTATTCTAATGGAAATCTGATCTGGAATCTTGTAGCACCTTCCACCATGAGGCCTGGAATATTCAGCGAATGGAATTAGTAAACAAGCGCTGATAGCTTAGTTGTTATAACGTATTTCTCCTGTTCGTGGGGGGAGGGGGTTCAATGCCGGGCATGTATCTGTTGTCGCAGGTATATTGTCAAAGCCGTGATATTATACGTACAATCTCACTAGTGATATTATAATTAAACGGTAGATTGTCAATTGACTTCATTTCTTACAATATTTGTCGGCCTGGTTTTAGTGTCATTGTAATTTCACAAGGTCATTATATGTAGTGACATTATGAAAAATCTAGGTATATTATTATGAGTGAAGTTGGCAGTGGGAGACGTCAAGCGTTCTGATTGGTCAATTGGAGCGTGTGCGAAATTTTCCGCCTAAAATTATTGTTTAAATGGTGTTTTGTTATTTTTTTTCATTAAATTTCTTTAAAATGTGTGATAGTCAACATTTGGAAGTGATTGAAACTTCACATTCATTAATATACCAAGTGAAAACCAGTGTGAGATTGTGGCACGAGAAGATTTCAACATAGAGCTACGAAAATATTGCAGTGGGCAATCTGATAAAGACCTGGAGAGTGGCATAGGCTACTTTTTATCTAGGAAAATCAAGGAGTTCCTACAGGATTTTTCAATATCTAAATCCACGCGGACAAAGTCTCGGGCATCAGCTAGTTACATTCTATAATAGTAATACAATAAAGTTTGCGATTTTTTTAAACGTGTCTATTTACTTATAACTCTATGATTGCCAAATTGACATCGGAAAGGGACCAATCAGAGGCGGCCTCACAATCTAACGACCAGTAAAATTGTCCAAATATCATTGCCTTACAATATCACTATGTAGGTACACTAAAACCAAGCCGTTCAATTGTAAGAAATGAAGTCGATTGTCGGTCTACCGTTTAATTATAATGTCACTAGTGAGATTGTAATATCACGGCTTTGACAATATACCTGCGACATATCTACCGTTAACTTTTCGAAGTTATGTGCGTTTTAAGAAATTAAATATCACTTGCTTTGACAAAATGAAGGAAAACATCGTGAAGTCTGCCAACTGGCAATGGGCCAGCGTGATGGACTCTAGCCTAATCCCTTCTCATTCTAAAAGGGAACTCGTACTCAGCAGTATAGTTCGCGACAGGTCGAGGTATGGATGCGGGGGGACGCCCCGCACGCCCACCCGCACAGCGCTAGCGGTCGCCCGCACCCGGATTGCCATCTGGACCAGTCGCGTACTATCGGTCGGCGATAGGTTGAGAATTGAGATGATAATGATTATCATTTTCAGTCTATTCAATATTATAAATCTGCCTCATATTCAACTTAGGCCACATCATCACTTTCCATCGGGCGTGATAGATTCTAGAGGATCCTCGCGCGGCTATAACAATGCACTCACCACCAAGAGCAGTGATAACCTAGTGGTTAAAATGTCAGCCTCATATTCAGAGTCAAACCACAGTTGGCCTAATAGACTACGAGTATTCTCACTGATAATGATGATGAAGCACCATCCGCCACGCTGCTTTTTTGCAAAAATTCTTTCTATACTTATTAAACAAATAAAATACTTACTCGCCTTCATCTCGTCATAAGAGTTTGGTTTCGTAAGCTCTCGCACGACCCCGTGCGCCATCTGAAGCATACAGCCTTTCGATGAAGTGTACCATTGAGCACGCTGGGTTCCAATGATCAAGTCCTTTATCTGGAAATTATTGTGAATTTTTTTTTAGCAGATGTGGAACATCATACATGTGCATGTGACATATCGCCATTGCGACATTAAGACCTCTTATGTGTAAAAAACACTTTGTGATGAAGCGTTACATGTTATATAATATTTACATTATTATTTTATCTATTTGTTATTACAAATGATATTTTTAGATATAACTAATCTTGGCCCTTGGGGGTTACTCTGTTTTTTCAACATTCATGTTTCATAATTTTCCTGAAGGAAGACCCATAAGTTCTACGCATACAAATAAATAGTGAAGGGAAAAGAGTTCCATACAAAAATATTCTGGAGAGCCTCTTGAAAATTAAGGAAATTTTCGTATGGAGACGAATTTTTTTGTTCTGTGGCCATATTTTTTTCACCGGCCCTTTGGGGTGCCCTAGTCAGTTTTCCACGTTTGGCTCTCTCTATAATTTTAATGACCTAGAATTTTTGACTTTTACGCGCACGGAAAGTATGGTGAAAAAATCCCATACAAAATTGTTCAGAAGGAACCGATTTTGAGGAAATTTGTGATTTTGTGATATGTGATTTTGAAGAAAACAAATCTACTTGCAGGCAAAAATGAGTAAAAAAAAATAAATGCTTACCGTTTACCGTCTATTCCAGTGGAAATCAGATCTGGAATCTTCTAGCACCTTCCATCCTTTCATGAGGCCTGGAATATTCAGCAAACGGAATAAGTAAACTAGCGGTGATAGCTTAGTTGTTAAAACATAGCTTCCTTCCTATTCAGGGAGTCGGGGGTTCGATCCCGGGCACGCAACGCTGACTTTGCAGAGTTTGGAGAGTAGTTAGAACGATACACCGTTACACAAGTGTCTGATGTTATCGTTTCTTTAAGTCCAGGAGCCACATGTTCGGATGCTTTTTAGACCGTCTGAGATCTCTGACTAAGTAATCCAAACCATTTTGTAAAAAATTAGAGTAGATCTGAAATCGGCGGCGTCAAAATACAATAAGTAAGAAACCGAAACCGTTTTAAAATATGATAAAACAAAAAAAGTTGAATTCTGTATACCAGTGTGGTGTGAATTCGGAGGCCACTGTCCACCTTCGACGGCAAGAGACGAATGAACTGTATGCGGGTTAATTGCGAATTTTGAATGTGCCCACACGGGGAAAATGTATCTGCTTTCGAGAGTAAAGAACTAAAATGTTGGCTTCACTTCACCTATGCCTAATGTAGGCAGATAATATTTTAAGAAGCTCAGCGACTGTTACCTGTAAAAACTCGCATATCCCTTATTCAGTACAAGAGTAGGGAGTTTTCAAAAAAATATTTTTAGAGACCCCCACTTTTTTTCATGTAACATCCGCTAGGTGAATTTTTTTTCGTATAAAATATAGCCTTTGTCACCCGGGCCAATGAATCAATTGACACCTCATTCATCAAAATCGGCCCAGTAGTTTAGGCGCTATAGTGGAACACACACAATCTGTATACAAACATACATACATACATACATACATACATATATACATACTGTACAGTGTACACTTGTACAGGTTGCTAATGTACGACGGATGTTGCTGGATAGATAGCGCGCCGTGTTCTCTACCAGGGTAGGAAGAAAATCAAAGAAAATGTACACTAAAATATTCACGAATTTAAGCGACGGGCCTGCCCGCGAAATTCAAATTTAATTTGGTTTTTCGCAATTTGTAAACTAATACGACCACGTAGGCTTATGGTATTTTACTTGCGACAATGGCAGTATCATCCTCACAGGTTTATATAAAAATCTTTACTTGAAAGGGTCCAGTTTAAGAAATTAATTCTAGTATCGACTATTCTCACAAATTAGTATACATATATTAATTAAAATATACAATAAATTTTTACGCTTCGACAGATTTTCTTTACAAAAACTGTCAAACCTCAAATTAATTCCTCAGATAAAGTTATTTGACGATTGAAAAATCGGCCCTCAGAGAAACAAAATAATATCTACTCGCAGCCAAAAACTAGTAGGTAAAAATAAAATGCTTACCATTCATTTATTCTAATGGAAATCTGATCTGGAATCTTGTAGCACCTTCCACCATGAGGCCTGGAATATTCAGCGAATGGAATTAGTAAACAAGCGCTGATAGCTTAGTTGTTATAACGTATTTCTCCTGTTCGTGGGGGGAGGGGGTTCAATGCCGGGCATGTATCTGTTGTCGCAGGTATATTGTCAAAGCCGTGATATTATACGTACAATCTCACTAGTGATATTATAATTAAACGGTAGATTGTCAATTGACTTCATTTCTTACAATATTTGTCGGCCTGGTTTTAGTGTCATTGTAATTTCACAAGGTCATTATATGTAGTGACATTATGAAAAATCTAGGTATATTATTATGAGTGAAGTTGGCAGTGGGAGACGTCAAGCGTTCTGATTGGTCAATTGGAGCGTGTGCGAAATTTTCCGCCTAAAATTATTGTTTAAATGGTGTTTTGTTATTTTTTTTCATTAAATTTCTTTAAAATGTGTGATAGTCAACATTTGGAAGTGATTGAAACTTCACATTCATTAATATACCAAGTGAAAACCAGTGTGAGATTGTGGCACGAGAAGATTTCAACATAGAGCTACGAAAATATTGCAGTGGGCAATCTGATAAAGACCTGGAGAGTGGCATAGGCTACTTTTTATCTAGGAAAATCAAGGAGTTCCTACAGGATTTTTCAATATCTAAATCCACGCGGACAAAGTCTCGGGCATCAGCTAGTTACATTCTATAATAGTAATACAATAAAGTTTGCGATTTTTTTAAACGTGTCTATTTACTTATAACTCTATGATTGCCAAATTGACATCGGAAAGGGACCAATCAGAGGCGGCCTCACAATCTAACGACCAGTAAAATTGTCCAAATATCATTGCCTTACAATATCACTATGTAGGTACACTAAAACCAAGCCGTTCAATTGTAAGAAATGAAGTCGATTGTCGGTCTACCGTTTAATTATAATGTCACTAGTGAGATTGTAATATCACGGCTTTGACAATATACCTGCGACATATCTACCGTTAACTTTTCGAAGTTATGTGCGTTTTAATAAATTAAATATCACTTGCTTTGACAAAATGAAGGAAAACATCGTGAAGTCTGCCAACTGGCAATGGGCCAGCGTGATGGACTCTAGCCTAATCCCTTCTCATTCTAAAAGGGAACTCGTACTCAGCAGTATAGTTCGCGACAGGTCGAGGTATGGATGCGGGGGGACGCCCCGCACGCCCACCCGCACAGCGCTAGCGGTCGCCCGCACCCGGATTGCCATCTGGACCAGTCGCGTACTATCGGTCGGCGATAGGTTGAGAATTGAGATGATAATGATTATCATTTTCAGTCTATTCAATATTATAAATCTGCCTCATATTCAACTTAGGCCACATCATCACTTTCCATCGGGCGTGATAGATTCTAGAGGATCCTCGCGCGGCTATAACAATGCACTCACCACCAAGAGCAGTGATAACCTAGTGGTTAAAATGTCAGCCTCATATTCAGAGTCAAACCACAGTTGGCCTAATAGACTACGAGTATTCTCACTGATAATGATGATGAAGCACCATCCGCCACGCTGCTTTTTTGCAAAAATTCTTTCTATACTTATTAAACAAATAAAATACTTACTCGCCTTCATCTCGTCATAAGAGTTTGGTTTCGTAAGCTCTCGCACGACCCCGTGCGCCATCTGAAGCATACAGCCTTTCGATGAAGTGTACCATTGAGCACGCTGGGTTCCAATGATCAAGTCCTTTATCTGGAAATTATTGTGAAATTTTTTTTAGCAGATGTGGAACATCATACATGTGCATGTGACATATCGCCATTGCGACATTAAGACCTCTTATGTGTAAAAAACACTTTGTGACGAAGCGTTACATGTTATATAATATTTATATTATTATTTTATCTATTTGTTATTACAAATGATATTTTTAGATATAACTAATCTTGGCCCTTGGGGGTACTCTGTTAAATTTTCAACATTCATGTTTCATAATTTTCCTGAAGGAAGACCCATAAGTTCTACGCATACAAATAAATAGTGAAGGGAAAAGAGTTCCATACAAAAATATTCTGGAGAGCCTCTTGAAAATTAAGGAAATTTTCGTATGGAGACGAATTTTTTTGTTCTGTGGCCATATTTTTTTCACCGGCCCTTTGGGGTGCCCTAGTCAGTTTTCCACGTTCGGCTCTCTCTATAATTTTAATGACCTAGAATTTTTGACTTTTACGCGCACGGAAAGTATGGTGAAAAAATCCCATACAAAATTGTTTAGAAGGAACCGATTTTGAGGAAATTTGTGATTTTGTGATATGTGATTTTGAAGAAAACAAATCTACTTGCAGGCAAAAATGAGTAAAAAAAAATAAATGCTTACCGTTTACCGTCTATTCCAGTGGAAATCAGATCTGGAATCTTCTAGCACCTTCCATCCTTTCATGAGGTCTGGAATATTCAGCAAACGGAATAAGTATACTAGCGGTGATAGCTTAGTTGTTAAAACCAAAACAGAATCACTGATTTACTTGATTGAAAACTCTTATCAAAATTAGGTTGAAAAACTTTCCACGTTTTAGATTTAAATCGGTTATTTCCACAAAACGCCGCGCCGGTGGTTCGATATTGCTTTGTTTACGTTTCAAAATAGAAAAACACCTTCAATTCTTGTTGCAACATGATCCGCGAGGTAATATCGGTAGTAAGAGCCATTTTTTGCAAGCGATAACCAAATCATTTTAAAATAAACAAGCACGTAAGACACACCGCTGTCTTCTCATTATTATTTTCAATGCAGAGGGTACTTTTAATTACCTCGATTAAATTCTTTTAGCTTTCTAAGACTAGTGACTCACTAAATTAATCATCAGGCTTCTCTGGAGCCCTAGGGCATCCCACTTCTGATAACGTAAATAAAACTGTGTATGAGAAGATAAATAAAATTCAATATCGTTGCCTCAGAATCATCCTGGGTGCAATGAAGTCTTCCCCCACTAACGCTCTACAAGTTGAATGTGTTGATCCTCCTTTACATCTCCGACGGCAATACCTATGTGACCGCTTTGTCAGCAAAATGTTACAGCTTTCCTCTCACCCACTGTGGACCAAATTAGAACAGTTGTCGCAAGTCCTTAGCCCACGCAATCCTTCTTCTTATCTATTGGATAGTTTCCGTAAATTTACCAATCTCCCTCATCCCTTGTTATCTTTACCAAAGAATCCTCTATTCTCCACAGCATATAAAGCCCTGATTTTCAATCCCTCTGTGGTTACTGATCTTGGTTTGGTCAAAGGAGCCCCTGATACTAATTCAAAATTTCAAAGCTTAGTTCATCAAAATTGGTCAAATCACCTTCTTATCTACACTGATGCTTCAAAGCAAAAATGCTAAGCCATTCAGATGGATTGTTGGAGCTAGGATCACAGTAGTTGAGGGTTCTGCGGAATCTTCTTATGTTTTGTGATTCACAGAACTTAGTCCTGCCAAACTTTTTCTTTTTTGACACCATTCTTTTTGTTTTAGCGTCAATATGTTTGTTTTTAATAAAATTCTCTTCTGTCATATGGGCGGTGTACTCTTTCTCTGCTGCCACCCTCTGGTTAAACAAATCTTTGCATTCCCCATCCCACCAGGGAGGGGAAGGCAAATGATTTGAAACAGAAAGATTTTTAAGAAGAAGAACTAAGAGATTTGACAAAGAGATCATAGTAAATCAAGAGGTTTCCATCACACGAAAGGTCAGGTAGAGAGTCCATCAAGTCATCTACAGACAGCATAGCGAGACCAATCTACTTTCTGTAATTTATATTTTAGCAAAGGGTCAGGGTTGGAGGGAGGGATTGATCTATTGTTTAGAGTTAGGATGATTGGGAAGTGATCGCTACCATAGGTACTGGGAAGAGTTTGCCAAGATAGCTGAGATGCAAGGGAAGTCGAAGAAAGAGATAGATCTACTGCTGATTTTGGGTTCTAATTGGGATAAACTCTACGAGTCGTAGAGCCATCATTCAGGATACAAAGGTTCATATCCTCAAAGATGTCAATCAACGATGGAGCGAATCCGTCACAGTTATAACACCCCCACAAAGTATGGTGGGTGTTAAAATCACCCATAATAACAGTTGGACTGGGAAGAGAAGCAAGGATAGTTTCAATTTCTGGAATCAGGGATGGGTTTGGGTGAGGGATATATAAAGAGAGGAAGGAAATATTTACAGCTCTCACAGCAACAGCATTAATCTGATTACTGTGAGGGGGGATAGGAAGAGAAGAAAAGGAAAGATTGTGCCGGATGAATATGGCACTACCTGCATAGCCGTCATCCCTGTCATCCCGCAGACAGAAGAAACCAGGAATCCGAAATCGGGCTCCAGGCCTCAGCCATGTCTCCGAGATGGCAATTATGACGGGTCTATGCAAATTAATTAAGGAAATAAGGTCTTGTTTTCTAGGTCTGATGCTTTTACAGTTCCATTGTAGTAGAGCTGTTGGGGCCGTTATTTAAAATTTTGAAAAGACGGGAAAGGTTTTGGGCAACGTTGGGCGGTAGTGGGAGTTCGCTGCATGGAGCAACGATGCTCAGGAGCAAAGCGGAAAGGTTTTCTAACATTTTCCCTTGGGAAGGAGGGAAGTCGGGTTGACTGTTGCCAAGAGCACAGCCATTGGGTTGGGAAGAGGGTGGGTTGTTAATAACAGCTTCGTGAGCCTGTTTATTATAACCCTTTGGTAAGGGAGCACGGAGGCGAGGAGAACGGATAATTGTTTCCCGATAAGATTTTTTGGGCGTGGTACACAAAGCAAAACAAATCGGTAACCCGGCAACACAACGAAGCATTATGTGTGTGCATAACTCGTTTACTTATTCTTTTACACCTATCTCTCTTTAACGCATTGTCGGTCTCTTTTCACCATACCTACTTGCAATAATTACAAATTACATATTTCGCTGATTTCCCCACAGCAGGCACTAGGCGTAGTATTGCCGCTTACCCACGCTGATAGAATCCGATCATCGAAGCACAATAATGTCATAGTAAAATGGCCTTAAACCACCTTGAGATAACGTCTAAAATTCACGACTTTAATTTGCAGTGCTGGCTGTAGATATGTGGACGAATTTAAGCTTTAAAACAAGTCAGTTAAGGTCTATTATAGTTATACTTCATCGCTGAAATGTTTCGAGCTCACAAAACAATAATTTTTTTTTTAAATCTACCCTACCTATTTTATAAATTATTGTCAAATAGAACTTGAGCACGCGGATTAATAGATTCTAGTAGTGAATTCATTTATGGTGTACTAGCCGATGCTCGCGGCTTCGCCCGCGTGGATTTAGGTTTTTCGAAATCCCGTGGAAACTCTTAGATTTTCCGGGATAAAAAGTAGCCTATGTGCTAATCCAGGATATTATCTATCTCCATTCCAAGTTTCAGCCAAATCCGTCTGGTAGTTTTTGCGTGAAGGAGTAACAAACATACACACACACACACACACACACACACACATACACACACACACACACATACAAACTTTCGGCTTTATAATATTAGTGTGATAGCCGATGCTCGCGGCTTCGCCCGCGTGGATTTAGGTTTTTCGAAATCCCGTGGAAACTCTTAGATTTTCCGGGATAAAAAGTAGCCTATGTGCTAATCCAGGATATTATCTATCTCCATTCCAAGTTTCAGCCAAATCCGTCTGGTAGTTTTTGCGTGAAGGAGTAACAAACATACACACACACACACACATACACACACACACACATACAAACTTTCGGCTTTATAATATTAGTGTGAAGTGTGATTGTGTTATTTTTCACACTGAATAACTACTGAACTTCTCACCACCGTGGAACACCTATTTATCTTTGTTTAAAAAGCAGAGATTGTTATTTGAGTGCAATATTTCGATAACCGAGATCGATGATATCGGTAAGTAAACAAATATAACCTACTCGTATTGAAATTATGTTTATGCTTTTTACTTATGTGTATTTAGTATTTTCTAAATGTTAGCGTAATGTTTTTAATCCATTTAATACTTTTAATCAGACGCATTATAATATAACAATGTAACCAATATACTAAATACTAGCCAATGCCCGCGACTTCGTTCCCGTGTATATAGGTTATTAAAAATCTCGTGGGAACTAATTAATTTTCTGGGATAAAAAGTAACCTATGTATTAATCCAGGATAAAATCCTTTACAGATGAATACCGTGCGCTTGTGGGTCTGTCACTACGGAGAAACGGGGCATGTAGACAATTGTTGACCTAGGCCCAAACCATCAACTTATAAGATGGAGTCACATCACCACCAAGACATCGTTGCAATGCATAGCGTGGATTCCTTTTTAAAAACTCAATCTCCTCTGCAAACTGTGCGGAAGCATTTGCGTGCTGCCGGAATACACTACGAAGAAAATATTACAAATGGTTTGCACCGGGAACATAGACTTTCATTTTGCAATGGAATATATAAACTGTGACTGATGTAATTACGTTGTTATTTTTACCAATGAAAAATCTTTTGAGTCGGACAAGGATGGACGTAAAATACTATAATAGAACTACAGGCAAACGATATATTCTTTGAATAAAGTGGTAACTTCAACCTGGGTCTGAGTCTCTTCAATTTGGGATAGCATAGACTTGCTGGAATATGGTTACTAACATGACGAGTCGATTACAAAAAGTAATAACTAACGAGGGTGGCCTACCTTTATATATTATTAATTAAAGTATAGGTAAATAATTTAATTCTATTTGTGAGTGATATTATTGTTATTGCAGTTAGAAGTTATAATTGATTTTGATTTCTAACTAAGTAATTAACATGTTGATTCATCTCACAAACCTAAAAGTAACCCAAAACGTAAATAAAACATTACGTTCATACTTGACTGACTTTTAGTATACTTCACATCGGTATTGGTTTTAAATTACTATAGGAGTAATAGGAGTAGATAAAGTATGTCAATTTTTTTTCCTCTTTTGGCTCAGACTATTTCTTATGAAGTTAGTTTAATTTTAATTATATTATCTATGTCGGATCGAGCCGAGGATTGTTTAAGAATTGATGAAGGCAAGTGAAGATCCTTAGGGTCTGCTTCGATCACTAGGCGATCTTCAGACGTGTTAAGAACAATACTTCCGTTTACTGCATGTCACAACTACCAGCGTAACTAGGTAAACCTAACCTAACCTACCTAGACCGGCTCCTCCACCCCTTACACCGGTCCCAAACCAACCATCTAACCTAACCACCACAATAACAACTCGTTTAACCAACAGTACCACTTTAGGTAACCACTACTCTAAAACCTACAGTACGACAGACTATTCCTACTGAGAAGTGTCCTCGGCAACAACCGGACGAATAATGCCTCGCTACGCACAGCGTGTCTGATTTTATAGTCCAACGACGACAGTGGGGAGATGACGTAATGCTCAGTGAGCAAAGTATTGACAGCTAAAAGTCGGTACCGCCGACATCTAGAATTATTTTAATTATGGATTTTAATTTATTAAAATTTTCAAATTATCAAATATTTATTTGATTTATAATTATAATATTTCCTTTAAGTTTATGTTTTATATCTTCTTTAATAGCTATACCTTCTGTTAACTTGATGTGTTAATTGTTTGACAAGCGTCTTATTTATTTCTTGCTTATTATAATAAATTATGAACTGCACAAAAGACAAATAAATAACTTCTAAAATAGAAAAGTTTTATTATTTTTGTTTTTTCTTGCTTATAATTATATTGTTTGAAAGTATAATAATTTTAACTGTATAAAGAAGACAAAATAAATAATTACAAAAATAAAAAAGCAATCCCCCACTAGGATTGGAACTCACGGCATGTTTAAGAACGTCAACACTATTACCACTCGGCCATCAGAACTATGTTAACCAAAGTGAAATTTGCAACCCTATACGACTGGTAAGGTTATCTAGAAGTGTGAGTGAGTGTAGTAAGTGTGAGTGTATCTATTATCGGATAGCATCGCGTCGTATCTTTGTGTGTTATACATACGCTCGCATTAGTATGCTCTGTCAAGCGAATTATTTTTCCGAGTGTACTAGGACGAGATGAGTTTGCGGGATGAGAGGAGTTAACAGGACGTAGAGAAAATGTAGGAGAGGAGAACAACTCCCTTGTCATCTCTGCATATGACCTGCGGACTGGGGGAAACCGTGATGATGCTTCAGCGTATGATACATTGTCCTGAGACATAACCGATTTAATACTTTGTTGTCGTGAAAACTCCGGACAGTCCTTACTTGATGCAAAGTGGCTACCTGAACAATGCAAGCAGGTAGCATTTGCTAGTAAAACATCGCAAGTATCTCCTGTGTGGGGCTGAGCGCACCTGTAGCACCTGGGCTTGGACCTACACTGTGTCTTAATGTGACCAAAACGGCAACAGTTAAGGCACTGAATCGTGGGATATTTGTATGTCTCCACAGGGAGCGATGTATAAAAAGAGAAAATTCGGGTCGGGAGCGTCTGGCCTCTAAAAGTTACAACTACCGACTGGGTGGGCACCCATTCAGTAATGCCTTCGTTGATGGTCTTTCGGTTGAGACGACGGGCTTTCAGGATCTCTCCACAGCCAGCCGGCAGAACAACAGAGTCGACAAATTCCTGCATTGACCAATCTACTGGAACGCCACGTACTAAACCCATCCTAGTTATATTAAATGTGGGTATAATTGCCTTGTATTTTGTGAGTGGGAGTAAAGGGCTGACCAAAAAGTCGTTAGCTGCTTGGGCAGTACTAAACTCCACGCTAATTTTATTGCGTCCCACCATCATTGATAATATTTGCGAATTTGTTAGTATGCAAAAACTGACCGAATTTAAGCGCACGGATAGTTACCCCTGCGGATGGGTCTGCGACGTCTCTCGAGACGTGAACAATGAACGGACCTTTGTCGTCTCTTAAATAACTTTTAGGGCCTTCGGCAAAGGAAGGGTGAGTAAACAATGTTTGTATGGATGGTTGGGTTGAATTTATGTCCGGGTTTTTACTGCTATCTGCAGCAGGCTCATCTGTTACGACAGGCCGCTTCCGGGAGGAAGCCGCCTGTCGAGACGCGTTACACGCATCTTTGTTTGGTGACCCATCAGGGTCTGGGGGCTCCGGAGGGGGGTCCACCTCCATTCTCAACACTCACAGTTAGTTCCACCACCAAAAAACACTAGTAAAACACAAAAACCGGCTACTTTTAACAAAAAAAACACTCCGAGAAAGCACCGCACGTGCGTCAGCAAACGCCAACACAGACGAAGTCGTCAAAAATAATATAAAATTATTAAATTGTCAAATGAAGGTAGTTTGATAAAATCGATATTTGGCTCATTCGATGTCATACAATCTGTTGCTAGGAGGCCAACAAGATTGAACTTGCATAAATACGGGTGTTTTGAAGGTTTTAGTTTAGTCTCCATCTGAGATTCGGAGCGATATCGCATATTTTCGGTATTTGGATAGTGAACTGGATAATTAGATGTTGTGATAGCAATCACGCTCTAATTAAATTATTTATTTTGGCATTAGTTTGTTTAGATTAAAACTCTCGGATAACCTCTACACATTAAACTTGTGTTTTTTTTTGTGTTGGTTTTGGGAGGACATTTCAATAATTCGATAAAAATATTTAAATAATACCTGCTTTTCTGAGTGACGCCAATATACGGAACCCTTCGTGTGCGACTCAGAGTCACACTTGACCGGTTTTTTCTTTGTTTCAGATCCTGTAGCGCCATTCAATATGGACTTTTCGAATCCACCACCTATTTTACGAACTGAGTGAGTTTTATTTTATTTTATTGTAGCTGTCATTCTGAATGTTTTTCTTACATGTTGGGGGTGAGGCCATAGAGAAGCATGGAGAGGCACTAGCTGTCTCTCTAGATATTTTTAAGGCTTTCGACCGGGTCTGGCATGACTGCCTTCTTAGCAAACTTCCGGCATACAGTCTTCCATTGAGCTTGTGCGACTGGATACCTGACTTCCTGAGCGAAAGATACTTCTGAGTAGTCATTGATGGCTGCTCGTCTGAACTCATGGTTACTAATGCCGGTGTTCCTCAGAGGTCTGTTCTCTCCGCTACTCTCTTTCTGTTGCATGTAAACGATCTGCTACGACCCGGAATCGTTGGGTACGCAGACGACAGCACAGTAATGGAGAGATACATATCCAGTCCACGCGCTAGTAGTTCTGAGATCATCTCAGGGAGGCAATGGTACTGCGGTTAAACTTTGCCCTGAAATACGTTTCAGATTAGGGGTGATGCCAATTTGGTAGAGTTTAACGCTACCAAAACACAGGCGTGTCTACTCACAGCAAAACTGAGTCCTTTTACCTTGACTCCCACTTTCCGGAATATATCTATTAATATCACTGATCACATTGACACGCCGCGCCAACTGATAACTTTGTATCAAGCACCAGTCAGGTCGTGCATGGAGTACTGCAGTCACCTCTACGATGGCTCCGCTAAGTACCAACTAGCGGCTCTGGATGCCGTTGACCGTCGAGCTAGGAGACTTATAGGCGAAGACTCCTTTGTTGGCAAAACTTCAAAGTCTCGATCACCGCCGTAAGGTCGCCGGCTTGTCGGTGTTTTATAGGATATATTTCGGAGAGTGTGAACAGGACCTTTTCGATCTTGTCCCCCCTTCACCATTTTACTGCCGAACCGCAAGACGTCGGGCGAGTTTCCATCCTTATGTCGTCGACATTCCATCTACACGCACGAAACGTTTTGCGTCTTCATTCCTCATACGCATGGCTAAGGTTTGGAATACTCTTCCGCGATCTGTGTTTCCTACCAGTTACAATCCGGGTATCTTTAAAACAAGAGTGAATAGGTAGGTACTTTCTAGGTAAACGCGTCCCATCTTAGACCACATCATCATTTTCCATCAGGTGTGATCTTGCCTATAGTGAATAAAAAAAAACATATTTTGGCAATTCAACTTTTGATTATTTTCATTTCATCCATATAATGAAAAATCTGTATAATATAAAAAACATACAGTTGAATTAAGAACCTCCTCCTTTTTACCCGACTGCGGCAAAGTCGAAAGGAAGGGTTATGATTTTTGCAGTCTATGTATGTATGTATGTATGTGTGTATGTTTGCATCCAAATTCTGTGTGTTCCACCTCTTCAAAAAGGGAGTTCTGTTTTTCTACCTATGTACACCGAAATCTCCGAGATTTCTGAACCGATTTGGGTCATTTTTTTTTTTATCGATAGAGGAACTTTGCGACATTGTTTTATAAAAAATTTGGATTCCAACTCCTCAATCCTGATGCTGCAGGGAGCATGACCATTCAAAACTGAAGGGATTTAGAAACTGTCGGTTATAAATTGATTGATATTGAAGGTAACTGTACCAAGTAAAGACTTTGTCGTTAACCTCGAGGACTTTAAATGTTTTTACGTGGTACAGAAACACGTTGCATCCCGGGGACGGGCTATTACGGTTTTGTGTAGTCCACATGGACAAAGTCGTCGGAATAATGTCAAATAAAGCTCTTAAGTCTTAAAGTAAGGCAGAAATTAATGATCAATCTTTCTGTAATTTGTTGACATTGTTATTTATTAAAAAAAAGTTCTCACAAGTTTTAACAAAATAAAACAATGTTGCTTAACTAACTTATCTAAACTAACTAATTACAGATATATTGTGTTAGCGACACTGGCTAAATTACTATTTATATTTAACTTTTGTGTAATAAATCTAGTATGTACTTATGTCAATATACGAAATTTTAAAGTGGTAAAGTACAAGGAATATAACATTAACTACGCGTAAGTTATGTTTATTTCACTACTATCACACTTCACACTAATATTATAAAGGCGAAAGTTTGTATGTGTGTGTGTGTGTGTGTGTGTGTGTGTGTGTGTGTGTGTGTGTGTGTGTGTTTGTTACTCCTTCACGCAAAAACTACTGGACGGATTTGGCTGAAATTTGGAACGGAGATAGATAATATCCTGGATTAGCACATAGGCTACTTTTTATCCCGGAAAATCAAAGAGTTCCCACGGGATTTCAAAAAACCTAAATCCACGCGGGCGAAGTCGCGGGCATCATCTAGTTAATAATATAATTTTCACCTCTCTAGCTCAAACAGGGCGCCTTTGCTGCCTAAAACCAGTGAGCAAAACTCAATTTTGCTCACTGGAGTGAGAAACAGTATTTTTTCACCTCTCTAGCTCAAACAGGGCGCCTTTGCTGCCTAAAACCAGTGAGTAACATTGAGTTTTGCTTACTGGTCTTGTGAAACTTAAAACCAGTGAGAAAAAATTTATATGAGGCAAAGGTCGTAGACCATGCAGCCTGGTAAGTGTTAGATTTTTTTTTTTTTCTTACCATAAAGCTCCATTGTATATTTAGGTATACATTGGGGCACAAATAACACTAACTTTAGATATTAGTTGCTTTATTAATCGACCTGTACGTAAACAATGGCGGACTGGGTTTATACAACTACTAGCTGATGCCCGCGACTTCGTTCGCGTGGATGAAGGTTTTTTAAAAATCCCGTAGGAACTCTTTGATTTTCCGGGATAAAAAGTAGCCTATGTGCTAATCCAGGGTATAATCTATCTCCATTCTAAATTTCAGCTAAATCCGTCCAGTAGTTTTTGCGTGAAGGAGTAACAAACATACACACACACACACACACACACACACACACACACACACATACAAACTTTCGCCTTTATAATATTAGTGTGATGACGTGTTATCACACTAAAGAGCCTGACGTAAAATTACACGCAATGCAGAATCCATACAAATTTAGCACAATCACAACGAAGCGCTGCGCTGGAACATCTTCCCCCCCGTTGAAATGACAACTTCAACCTTTCGGTTCATCCGCTGTAGGTAGTGGGCAAAGACGAGTGAACGACTTGTGTGGCCGACGCACACGGCCTTTGGTCGTATGGATGTCTGCGATTCTTGACACTCCATCTGGTCCAGGGAAAAGCTGTACAACTCGTCTTAAGCGCCAACACAATGGGGGTGCGCCGTCTTCAGATAAAAGCTCCATAACGCCTTCGCTGAGACGCGCAGTAATTTCGTTTCGTTATTTTGTCCTTTGTTCAGGAAGGTGCCCTTCTACCATCGTTGCAACAATGCTGCTTTATGCTCTTAATGCGTTCATAACGTATTCGCTGATTGTCGGTACAGTCTTCAGATGCTGACGAAGGTAATACAGCCAAGGGCCTTCATATGATGAAGTGTCCAGGAGTGAGGGACAGTAGGTTATTAGGCCAGGATGAAAGGAACACAAAGGTCGGCTATTAAGAATTGCTTCCACTTGTGCAAACAAAGTTGAAATTTGCTCAAGCAATAAATGATTGACTGATAAACAAATGAATAAGTTCCCGATAGTATTTATGTACCGCGTTTTAGCGGAGTTCATGCCCAGGCATCCCAGACAAACTCAAAGAGGAGCGTACGCTGATATAAATTTAAACATAATACCTTGTTGACTTGCAAAATGAGATAGAAGTTTCATTTGCTTATTTTGCAGAATTTATTTTTACTTGCTAATTTAGGAACCAACGCATCATTATAGGCTGTGGCTTTGTTGACAACCACTGAGCTTACAGGACCAGATATCAGCCACCCTAGGCGAGAATTTCTCAGGTTTGGTTTCCCAGGCCCAAGCGCAATCCTTTCTGTTCCTAGTATGTCCCAAAACAAATCGGCTCCAATCAGAACATCAACTGGAAATGGTTTATAAAATTTAGGGTCAGCCAATAAAACATCTTTAGGTAAATTTAAGAAATCAATATTAACGGGGTGCTTAGGTATCTCTCCTGTTAGTTCATTAAGTACAAGGATTGACATATTTATACTGAAAGTACTATTTATAGAATTTATTTGTAAATCACAACTCTCTGACACATTATCTAAACTATTTCTTCCTATTCCTATGACCTTAAGCGAGTCAATAGGATTTGATTTTAATTGTAGTCTATTCTTTAGATTTTTGGAAATAAATGACACTTGACTACCACAGTCTAGAAGTGCTCTAACCTTGACCTTTTGCCGGCTCAATGGATTAGTAACTTCCACAATAGCTGTTGATAAAAGAATTTGCTTTGAATTTTGTGTTGAAAAGTTAACCATTAATTCATCATCACTACTATTATCTATATCATCCACATCAACGTGGTGGCTAGTAGTCTGACTCGGACTATGGAGCAAATTATTATGCAATTCCCCGCACTGACAAGGGCGCAGGCGGCAATTATTGGCCATGTGTCCTTGACGAAGGCAGTTCACACATAATTTGTATTTATTAACCTCCTTCATCCTTTCGTCAACACTCCTTGATTTAAAGGTAGGGCAATCGTAAATTTTATGATTATTATTGCATATAACACAAGAAAGAACGTTAATTGGCCTTCTAAACTTATTTACTGATGCAAATGATTTAGTATAAGATGCTTGTTGCTTATTGGGATTATCATTTGTTGAAATATTACGTACACTATTGATGTGGGGCTTAGAACCAGTGCTGTCATGCCTATTTGTACGGTTTAAAGCATCTAGCACATTCGCACGATCAATCATAAATTTAAAAAACTGTTCCAAAGTTGGAGCGTCATCGTCTAAATTGTTGCGGTGCTCTTCCCATTTTATGAGTGTGGTGCTATCCAATTTAGACGACAGCATAAAAATAATCAACACGTCCCACTGGTCCGTTGGTTGTCCTAAACTGGCCAGTGCGCGCAAATTTTTTGTCACGTGATCGACCAAGAATCTTAAGGACTTCTCTGATTCCCGTGGAAGCTGCTTAAAATTAAACAATGAATTTAAATGATGATTTATCAAAATCCTTTTATTGTTGTATCGATTGCATAGCAAATTCCACGCTTCAGAATAATTAGCGGATGAAACTTCTAGATTTGAAATGATTCGTGCTGTCCCGCCTTCTAAATATGAAATAAGGTAATGGAATTTGTGAATATCAGTGAGACGCGAATTTTTATGAATTAAGCATTCAAACGTATCACGAAACTCCATCCAACGAAAACACGCGCCATCAAACTTAGCAATTTCAATACGAGGTAGTTTTAACCCAATTTCTTGATTCTCAGAATGGCAAGAATTGTCAAGAAACGAGCCTAGTCTCATATGTTCACACTCAACCTTTTTTGTGAATTTTTCCACCAATGTTTTGGCAGTGGCAATGTTAATAATGATATCGTGTTCTATGCTTTCACGTTCATCGATTTCGGTAGCAATATTTTCGGGACATAAAACCTCGATGTCACTTTGCAAGTCATCAACTCTAACTGACAATGCCTCGAACTTTGCAAGCTTAAGATTCAACTCAGTTAATTGAATGTTGTTCAAGTCGGGCTTAATAGCAAGTCCGCTCAAGTAATTCTTAAATTTAGTGATCTGTCCTTTGGCGGACGTTCGCTTGACTAATAATTCCTTTAAGCCCTGTTTATTATCCCTTTCGTTAGGCATTGTTAGTTATACGATATCAGGTAATCAAAACTAATATATTTAACTCAATAAACTAAATGAAAACAATAAGCTCACGTTCCTCGTTTCGGTTGCCCTAGGATGCCAGGCTGAAGACCACCAAACGCCTTATTTACCCACGTGCCGCATGCGATGAATAACTGCTGCTGTCATGCAGCAGTCGCGTAGCACAACGCTGGTTACAGCCTGGAATAGTCGGCAGAACTATCTAAGTATTTATATCAAATAAAGTTCATGATAATCAAAAATTTATTTTTTATTCACAAATGTAGGTGGGTTGAAAAAACTTTCACTGCGCTTTATCTCGTAATTTTACGTTACTTACTGATATTTTACACTAATTACAACACGAACGAAACCTTATCTACACAAATAAATGCAACTCCACTAAAAGCTTTAGCCACTATTTTGGAAATTTGGATAAGAAAAAAGTAGGACAAAGGATGGACACTTATCTTGATATTTCTGCGTCGTGATGCAATATTTTCGCTGTCCTGCTGGTTCACGCTGCTTGGGTCCCCTCATGGGCCACCATTATGTATATTTAGGTATACATTGGGGCACAAATAACACTAACTTTAGATATTAGTTGCTTTATTAATCGACCTGTACGTAAACAATGGCGGACTGGGTTTATACAACTATGACGTGTTATCACACTAAAGAGCCTGACGTAAAATTACACGCAATGCAGAATCCATATAAATTTAGCACAATCACAACGAAGCGCTGCGCTGGAACATCCATTATATAATGGTAGCTTTATTCCTACTACGATCTAGCCTATGGGCTAATTAGTAATTTTATTCTAGCTTAAACTTCTACTTATGAATAATTTCTAAATCTAATTTCAGTCCAATAACTGTCCTTAGTTTATTCTAATATGCTTACGGTCCACTATGTTATTGCGACCTAGATAAAAATATAGTAGCACAAACACTATTACACAATCACTGCATTTATGCACTTTTTAACACTAGTTCGAACGGCTTGGTTCTTTTGAGTCTTCTTTTTATGTCCAAGTTATCTAGAAGCTTCACAGCCTCGAAATTAACGTGATGATGAAGTCGATGTTGGTGAGCTTCTGCGAACTTTTGGATGACTTTGTATACGAACTCTATCTTAAGGTCCCTGTGGAGATCGTGATTTCTTACATACCAGGGTGCATTTGTTATTTCCCGGAGTACTTTGTTCTGGAATCTCTGTATTACTTGTACATTGGTCGATTTAGTACACCCCCAGAGTTGTATACCATACGTCCATACAGGCATCAGAATTTGCTTGTATAGCATAAGTTTATTATTTATAGAGAGTGTTGAGTGCCTTCCAAGCAGCCAATACATTTTTTTATAACGTAGTTCCAGCTCCTCGCGTTTCTTTTTAACATGAGCTTTCCATCGAAGCTTTGCGTCTAGCGTCATACCTAAGTACTTTGCTGTATTTACATATGGAATAAGTTGCCGATTTAGATAAATCGGGTGATATTTCGGTCGCTTATTGGTAAAATCTATATGCATTGATTTCGATTCGTTAAGCTTAATTCGCCACTTTATAGTCCATTCGTTAACTTTATTTATGGCAACTTGAACTTTTTCCACTGCTTCTTCGTGACTTTCACCAGTTCCTATAATCGCAGTGTCATCAGCGAATGTTGCAATGGTATTATTTTCTAGTGCTGGAATATCACAGGTGTACAATAAGTACAGGACCAGACCTAAGACACTTCCTTGTGGTACCCCAGCTTTAATTTCCTTGAGTTCAGAATACGCATCTTCTTGACGAACTCTAAACCATCTGTTTGAAATGTATGATTCAAGGATATCTGCAAATGACTTTGGTAGCATATTTCTGAGTTTATAGATAAGCCCTTCGTGCCATACTTTATCAAAAGCTTGCGCTACATCTAAGAAAACTGTAGAACACACTTTCTTATTTTCTAATGATTTCTCTATTATATCAGTTATTCTGTGGACTTGATCTATCGTTGAGTGTTTTTCTCGGAATCCAAACTGATGATCTGGTATTAATTTTCTATCTTCTAGTACGGGTTTTAGTCTCTTGAGTAATAATTTTTCAAACAACTTTGAAATAACTGGTAATAAAGAGATTGGTCTATATGATGTTGTTTCATGGGGTGGTTTCCCCGGTTTGGCAATCATAATGACTTCAGCAACTTTCCATAACTCAGGTACATGTCTCAGTCTAAATGACGCATTTATGAGATTGGTAAGTTTCACTAAAGCTTTCCGAGGTAAGGTTTTTTAAAATTTCTCCAGTAATGAGATCGTATCCTGGAGATTTTTTTTTTGCTTAAATTGAACTTTATTTCTTCAGATACTTCTTTTGGTGTCACAAGTCTGATATTTTGCCGATCATCTTGTCTTTCTTCATTCTCACTAAGATCAAGTGAATGGCCCTCATTTGGTTGAAATATATATTCCAGATGCTGAGCGAATCTATTAGCTTTTTGAATGTTATTGATAGCCTATTTTCCATTTGAGTCTTTAAGTGGTGGTATATGTGTGATGGGTCTTTTTAGATTTCCCGTTGCTTTCCAAAGAGAATAGTCAGTTTCTCGATCATTGGTCAAGCTTCGTAGGTAATCATTTAACTTATTTTCGTTATGACTTTTGATTGCTTTCTTGATTGTTTTCGCGAGTTTGTTAAGTGTTGTTTTGTCTTCTGGCGATCTCGAGGCATGCCATTTTTTTCTTTGCTTTCTCTTTATTCTAATAAGGTGGATAATTTCCTTCGGATAGGTGGCACCCTTACTCCATTTTTTAATGAATGGCGTATTGTTCCAGGCTGATTTTTGTATGTCTGTAATAAATTTGGCTACTTCCAAATTGAGCTGGTCTGGGCATTTTAAGGGGACCTTTAGGTTTATAATATTGGCTAACTCTATTTTAAAGCTCTCCCAGTCTGTATTGTTATTCACAAGAGTGAGCTTGCTTTCCTTGAATGCAATGTTATGTTTATCCAATATTAACAATATTGGCGAATGGTCCGAATTCATATCGTATTTTCCTTCAATATTTAGGTACTTTGGTGAGATATTCTTAGATATAAAGAAATCTATCAGATCTGGGGTTTTTCGAGGATCAGTAGGCCAATAGGTCGGCATACCAGTACTGATCACGTCGCATCTTAGGTCTTAATTCGCACTCAACAATTCTTTTCCTTTTGTTGTTGTTAGTCTAGAGCCCCAGAAAATATTTTTGGCGTTAAAATCGCCACCAATTATAAATCTGTGTCCATATTGACTCAAGAATCTTGTGTATTCATATTTTTTTAGAGAATGCCGTGGTGGGCAGTATATGGCTACTATTGTAATTGGGTATCGTTCTGTTTTGATATTTACTGCCACTGCTTGGATTTCTAACTCCTCATGTTTACTTTCTTCGTAATGGGAAATATTCTCTTTTATTATAACAGCACTACCTCCTCTGGCTGAATTATTGGGATGTAGGGCATGGTATACTTTATATCCCTTAAATTTGATATAGGATTCTTTTGTAAAATGTGTTTCGGAGATCAGACATATGTCTATATTTTCAGTATCTAGGACTACTTGTAGCTCATATTGATGTTGGAATAGTCCATTAGAATTCCATGCCAATATTTTTAGTTCCTTTCCCATTATTTGGTTTTAAAGGGAGCTTTGTTATTGCTTTTTTCAAGTTTTCGCAAGCGATCATCAAATGATGACAATAGTTTTAGGATCTCGTCTAGTTTATTTGAGGTAGGATCGCTCGTGTTATTACTGTCGGACATTTTATTTGATGCTACTTGTGCATATGTTACCTTTTTATTAGGATTTCCTTTGTTGATTTCGGCAAGTCGGTTCTTAATAGCTGGAGTTTGTTTTGCTTTATCACTTGCTGCTTGAGTGTTTTGAGAAGATGGATTTTTGTATTTCTTGTTCCTAATGGATTGCATCTCCTTGGCTACTATGCAGCCTCTATAATTAGCTGGATGAGCTTCCCCACAGTGGATACATTTAGGTTTCTGCTCAGCTGGTTTTTTGCATTCAATACTCAGATGTTTTCCAGTGCATTTGACACATCTTGGCTCTCTAGAACAGTACTTTTGGGTGTGCCCATACGTTTGACATCTATTACATTGTGGTATGAGCTTTGATGATCTCAGTGGATGTATTTCCACTTTGCATCCAAGAATCGAAGTGATTCTATAAATTTTGTTGATGTCTTCTCCATTTTTAAAGCTAAGCAAGAACATGTTTAGAGGTTCCTTATTTTTCCACCTTAGCTTGTTGACGGCATTTTCAACCTTAAACCCCTTATTCTGTAGGTCTTCGATTATTCTTTCTGGCTTGCAAGTAAAATGCAACTTTCTGGCCATGACTTTAATGGGCCTTTCTTGCTTGTTTTCATAAGAATGCCACAGGAAATTCCCTGCAGTCAGTATCTTAGTGATTGACCGATATGTATCTTCGTTGTTGGCATTTATGTTAACATTGTTGCCATTTAACATTTTGATTCGAAAAGAGTCTCCGGATGGACCTTCTGTTAATAAGTCATAAAATGACTGATAGTTTGTTACATCGTCTACAATTATTGGCGGGGGTGGTGGGACTTTCTTTGTCCTTTCTTGAGGGGAATCATCATGCTGATTTATAGATGTGGACTGTGCAGGTGTGTAAGTGTTAGATGAATTATTCTTATGTTATGTATTTTTTTTTAGAATGCTTTGGATTGGCATTTATTCAATTCATCGTCACAAGAAACGTTCGGAAATGTTGTATATAACGGAGGCCGAGGGTGTTATCAGGTTGTCGTGGGCATATTTTTCACTTTTTTTAAGACTTAGTTGTGGGTAGGCGAACATACAATCGTGAGTTCTGTTACGGAAAATCCGACAGGGTTTTTAAAAAAAAAAAATTGTTTTTACACAGAATAATATAATGAATTTTAGTACACTGGGAAAAATACTTGGGTTTCCAAAGAAATAGTAATAGACGTGCAACCTTTTCGAGTTGTGGGACCGGACTGCCGGCATCTACCCGATCTGACACCTGGTCAAGATAGAGTAGCTGCTGGGTCAGCTGTTCAGCTAGCAGTTGAGGGATGTAACAGCCCCCCGGTTAAGTGTAAACTTACGCGTTTTAAAGGCGAAGTTTACTAACTTAAACAATTCTTAAGCGTGGTTGAGAAAGAGGAATATCATTATTACTATCCGGGTTATCTGTATTATTAGGGGTAGAGGTTACACTGTATTTTGAATAAAAGGTTGAACATCTCTTATTACAAAAATAGTAAATTATAAATAATATACAAAAACTTATAAAAACATATGAAATAATAGAATGAGTCGGTATGGATTCGGTGTTAATTCGGGAATCTAATTCCTTTATTAGGGTTAGAGCGTCATTTGCTCTGATGTTTAATTTCATAAAATTGTCAGAATTGATTTGAGAGTAAGGGGATCTTAAGGGTAAGGTAAAGTTTAATTTATTAAACGTTGTTAGGTTACAGCAAGTGTCATTAATTAAATTAAAGTCTGAAAATATTTTATTTATTTTAATCGTGAGATTGGTTGTGCCAATAAGCTTTGTATTTTTACAATAACCATTACATCTTGGTTTTAGGGTTACTATCCCTGTGCCAAGTAGAATGGTATCAAAGTTTTCATTTTCACAGTCAATGTGCAACTTTGTTGGTTCAGAATGTGTAAAAACCCATTGGTTATTTCCAATGTTTTGCCAAATATGAACAATACCTGAGATAAAATTAATTTTGCATTCATTTGGAAGTGAATGTATGACTTTAGTAATTATTTCCGTTTCAATATCGGCTCATTCATAATATTAAATTTAGCAACTTCATGACATATATATGAATTCTTAACTATTAGGTTACAATTTCTATTCAAATCATTAAAGATACAATATTCCGATTTGTCCCTGCTCATAGCAATATAGGATGCCGACGGTACAATTAGGGCAAATGAGCTAGGTGTTTCAATATTATGAGCTACAGGGATTGGAATAACTTTGTATAAATTGAAAGGAGAAATTAAAACTAGAGGAATCTTAATTGTATATACTAGCTTATTGTCTAAGATACATGATATAATTTCTGACAGTTTGATTATTATATGTATATTGTACAATTCTAAATTTACAGGGAATTCTGAGAATTTGGGTAAGTGTTTGGTAACCAATTCATTATAAAGATCCTTCGGTGTTATGATGGATGGATGTAATGTATTGGTTTTTGCAAACAAAATAGAGTTTACAATATCCTCTAATCTGTAAGATAAACTTAACAAACTTGATTGGAGCGCACTAAACAGTTCTTGCATAGCGGTCTTGGCCAGTATTGAATTCGTGATAATTGTCATATTGTTAATATGTGACGTCAAATTTTCGATAACGTCGTTAAGACGTTTTTCGTTTCTGTTAATTTCGATTAAGGTTTCATTAAAATTAATTATAGCTGTTCTGGAGATGAGAATGTTTTCTTTAACTAAATTTAATAAGCTTTTGTCATTGTTTTTTAATTGTTGTATAGCATTACCATATTTGATGGCATCATCTTCATCCATGGTACCGAAGATGTGTTTAAAAATGATACCAATACCAGGTATCCATGCTGACCTTTTACTTCTGGATGAAATCAGATGCGATAAAGAATGGTAATCCCGTGTCAAATCTTCGAGCATGGGAATGAGTGGTTGGAATATATTTTGACATTCAAGACCGGTTAATGTATTACTTTTCGTGCAAAGATGTTGGGATGTATGTAAAACACTATTGATATTGTTAATATGGGGTTTTATGTATTCTAAATCTATGGGTATTACTACGTGTAAATAATCATTAACTAATTTAACTGAACCTATTGGGTTAAAATAAATTCCAGGACTGCTTGTAATCTGTTCGATGTAGTCATTGTGCTTTATGCCTTGACATAATACTGCTGGACTGGAAATATAAATATATGTATTTTTAATCAATTGATTTCAGTCAATATTTTAGTTAATTTAATATTATTATTTAAGTTAATATTGATTTTCAATTAATTTATATACGAATAAAAATAAAGTCAAGAAGGCACAATTTTTAGGAAAACCTAGGCTTATTTTTGTTTATGCAGTATGTGATAGCTGCATAAGCTTTATCTGCTAGAAATTGCAAGGTATCATACTTTTTTACCTCTTTGTTTGTTTCTAGGCCTATGAACCTTGAGTTTTATCAAAGACTTTTTAATGTACTGTGTAGGTACACGTAAAAACCAAGATGCGCTAGCTTAACCTGAAAAACCTGGAACCTGGTTAATTAATGGTTAGAACCTGTTGAAAGTAAAATCTAAACACGAACTTTGTTATTCGATTTCATCCTGATGATCGTCAGGTGTGATATTTTTATTTTTATAAAGGTTACCTGTAATTTCATTACTATTCGATGTAACAATTTGAATTAACAATAACAATAACTAGAAAAGACATATCATAATCTTAAAAGAATTTCTCGTATAAATCCGAGAGGATTCATTTCAAAATGCAATCGGGGTCATAACTATCGTCATGTACCCTCTCAATAAAATGAGCATATTGTAACAGACTTAAAAGGTAAATTTTAGCTAATAATATTAATTTCAAATATTTGAAATTCATTTCTAATAATCGGTTTCTAATTGTTACATCGTCTCAAGTACGAAAAGTTTTTAATAACTACCTTCTGGCAAATAAATATAAAGTACTGTGATCCGAACGGACAAACCGTTAAAATTATTGATCACGTACATATTATTATATTTTACATTTTACATAATGTAATATAAATTAAAAATAAGTACTTACTGCGAATTATTCACCAAATTCACTTTATAAAGTACCACACAATAAAATAAAATATCTTGCAACGTTTCGTGTTGACTGATTGCAAGTTGCTTCGACGGCAAACAAAACGCCAATGAAGCCATGGCCGCGCTGCGCAATTTACGAAAACTTTGAGCGCGACCCCGCCAGGTGGCGCCACAAAACCGGATATGACATCAATAAAAGTACGAAAACTGGCATGAAATCGACGGAAACGGAAATGCTACTCTCAATATAAAGCTTCCAGTTACGGTCAAGTTATTTAATATTATTATTTATTCACTATAGGTAAGTGCTTGACCACAATCATACCTGATGGAAAGTGATGATGTGGTCTAGAAAGATACCCGGATTGTAATTGGTAGGAAACACAGATCGCGGCAGAGTATTCCAAACCTTAGCCATACGTATGAGGAATGCGTTTTGTGCGTGTAGATGGAATGTCGACGACATAAGGATGGAAACTCGCCCGACGTCTTGCGGTTCGGTGGTAAAATTCCTACAAAATGTGATTTCTGAACGACATGACAGTGAGATGGTTTTTTTCCGATTAGTGGGTGCAGCATAAAGCCCTCTAAACACTACGGCGGGGACGATTAGAGTGACAAAGTGGGGAGGAATCCAGATTGTCCCCTAAACATATTGTGTCTAGGGTCGTTTTAGGTACGATTCTAGATCGCCGCCTAGATCGACTGGCAGGAGCAGATATATAGCCGGTTTTCCTTGATTGTGACAACCACCCTGTTGCCCTGCACGTGTTGGCCTGATTTTATTTGTCAGTTCGCTGGCTACAGCCGTCGAGTGCGTTGGCATGACCCATGTGTAGGGACCACCCTAGATTGCTTATATCTAGCTGCGTTTTAAACCAGCCCTGCCGCAGTGTCGTGAGTAGAGGGCTTAAGAACGCTCGGTATATCCTGCCGGCACATGAGTAGACAATGGTGGGAACTCTTTAATTTTCGTGTATAAAATGAAGCCTATATCACTTCTCCAGGTTTTTAACTATATCCAAGCTAAAAACCACCAATTTGTTGCTCCGTTTCGGCAGTTATTGATGAACAAACCGATCAACCAATAAACAAACACAATTTTCCATTTATTTGCACACTGGGTAGTTACCTGCCTATAGGGGTAGTGATAATACTATACCGACTTACTTACATATACTTAAGCTCACTTATAAAAAATTTAAACTGTTAAAAATATAATTTTTAGCCCATTTCTAAATATTATAAGAGTATGATCTGAAAAATGTTTGGAACTAAACTGTACAAAGCAGGTAGATATTTCGGTATGCTGGTTGTGGAAAATCTAATTTTCTACGTTGTCCAAGATTATTCCAAAAATACGTGGAGACTAGAGACCCTTCTCTACTGAAGAATTCCAATATTGTACCTAAAACAAGTTACGTAAGTTACGTTAAAGAAAAGTAAGTATCTTATTTATTTAGAGGACTAAGGGCGACTTCATTCGACCCGAATCCGTGAAAATGGATTTCGAAGTAATTATAGAACTATTTGTATGGAAGCTTACGCACTAGCTCCGACTTCCGGCATCCGAGTTCTCTCCGTCATCCGTGAGAATATCTCGGATGTGTCTCGGATTCAAATCGGACGTATGATGTACTCGTAGATATGTCAAAGATGCCCACTCAATAGCTTGGAATTGCATCAGCGATCGGATTAGTGCGTAAGCAATATTATCCGAGTAGGATCCGAGTTTTTATATCCGTCTTTTCACGGACCCGGATCAGATGAGTGCGTGGTTACGCACTCATCCAATCCGGGTGATTAAATACTTATCTCTCTTAAATTAAATTTAAATTAAATTAAAATATCTAGATTAAATACTTATAACTCTTATTAAATAACTTGACCGTAACTGGAAGCTTTATATTGAGAGTAGCATTTCCGTTTCCGTCGATTTCATGCCAGTTTTCGTACTTTTATTGATGTCATATCCGGTTTTGTGGCGCCACCTGGCGGGGTCGCGCTCAAAGTTTTCGTAAATTGCTCAGCGCGGCCATGGCTTCATTGGCGTTTTGTTTGCCGTCGAAGCAACTTGCAATCAGTCAACACGAAACGTTGCAAGATATTTTATTGTGTGGTACTTTATAAAGTGAATTTGGTGAATAATTCGCAGTAAGTACTTATTTTTAATTTATATTACATTATGTAAAATGTAAAATATAATAATATGTACGTGATCAATATTTTTAACGGTTTGTCCGTTCGGATCACAGTACTTTATATTTATTTGCCAGGAGGTAGTTATTAAAAACTTTTCGTACTTGAGACGATGTAACAATTAGAAACCGATTATTAGAAATGAATTTCAAATATTTGAAATTAATATTATTAAGCTAAAATTTACCTTTTAAGTCTTTTACAATATGCTCATTTTATTTAGAGGGTACATGACGATAGTTATGACCCCGATTGCATTTTGAAATGAATCCTCCCGGATTTATACGAGAAATTCTTTTAAGATTATGATATGTCTTTTCTAGTTATTGTTATTGTTAATTCAAATTGTTACATCGAATAGTAATGAAATTACAGGTAACCTTTATAAAAATAAAAATATCACACCTGACGATCATCAGGATGAAATCGAATAACAAAGTTCGTGTTTAGATTTTACTTTCAACAGGTTCTAACCTTTAATTAACCAGGTTCCAGGTTTTTCAGGTTTAGCTAGCGCATCTTGGTTTTTACGTGTACCTACACAGTACATTAAAAAGTCTTTGATAAAACTCAAGGTTCATAGACCTAGAAACAAACAAAGAGGTAAAAAAGTATGATACCTTGCAATTTCTAGCAGATAAAGCTTATGCAGCTATCACATACTGCATAAACAAAAATAAGCCTAGGTTTTCCTAAAAATTGTGCCTTCTTGACTTTATTTTTATTCGTATATAAATTAATTGAAAATCAATATTAACTTAAATAATAATATTAAATTAACTAAAATATTGACTGAAATCAATAATCAGACTTCGTCGGGTCTTTCCACAATTAGTGGGTAGCTACAGCATAGAAGGTATTGCGATGCGCTGCGAAATTATCACGAGCCAGGTGGGTCTTTTGGTTACATCCATATGGGAAAAAACGAGTGGAGTTTGTTAATATTTTTTGGGTCGAAAAGAACACATTTATTCAGTCAAAAAGCAATTATTATTAGTCCGCTGCCTCTCGCGGGGGCAAGGCATTGAAAATGTTACCGTTCCATCGCGTGGAACTATTTTGCATACACTATGGTAAATTATTTTGACGATTCAAAAGCAATTGCAAAAGGTATTTGAATAAAGATAAGATAAATTTATTTGACCCAGCAATAAATAGAAAACACATTGAACGCGTTCGCCGCTTCACAAGTACAGAAAATTATAATTGTTGCCGTTCCATCGTGTGGAACTACTCGACATGCACATTGCTTTTCTGAAAAATGGTCACCCGCCCCTCGTAGGGGCCATGCATTTCAAATGTTACCATTTCAATACATAGAACTGCCATGACTACCTTTGCCGTGCATTGAGCCTATTCAATGATCAATATTATCCACTCTCGTGGGTTGGATACCAGTATGATCAATATCATTCAACCTTCGCAGGGTTGATCCTAACATGAGCAATATTATAACACCCTCGCGGGGTGGATACCAGTATGCTCAATATCATCCACCCTCGCGGGGTGGATGCTAGTTTGAGCAATCTCATACACCCTCACGGTGTGAATACCAGTATGATCAATATCATCCACCCTCGCGGGGTGGATGCCAACATGATCTATATCATACACCCTCGCGGGGTGGAAACGAACATACCGGTAATATCTACAAAGGTCATCTAAAAAGTTCTTATCGTTCCTCAATCAGGACTGGAGGTCCAAAAAGGTAAGTAAGCCACAGCATGATTATTTGCACCCGAATTCTCCAAGACAAATCAGAGAAACTAAACCGACCTCGTTCCAAGCAGGTTATTTAGTGCACTGTCTTTCGCAATGAAAGAAAATAGAGGCACCAGAGGTTATACAAAGGTTATTTCAATGGTATCGCATACCAACATTTAAAAAGCCACCTATTGTTTTTCCCAAGGAACTGTACGCAATAGTGCGTAAAATGAATCATGAAGCTTGCACCGCACGCCAAGCTTCCTTTTCACCTTGTTTCTGGTACCGAACTCCGAAGTGTCATCCCGACCAAGATCACATCTTAGAGTACGAAACAACTATGTATGTTATGGCAGAACATTTCATTTTGATAAACATGCAAAGTCTGTTTTCATGTAGTGAAACAGTCTTGTGTCAGTGCTTCTTATTGAGGCCATACGGGAAAGTTAGATAGATTAGATGATAACCTACCTGCCGTTCGGACTAACCACGGTGTCTATGGGTGATATTAAGAGAATGGGAAATATGAGTCCTATTTTACTTAATCGACTTGTCATAGCAAGTTAAGGCAAGTACATGCTAAATGTAAAAGAGACTTAATACATGTACATTTTTTACATGCATTAAGTTAATATCTACTACAGTCGAACTTACTGTTTTTGGTATATAAAATTTGAGAATTGGTTCTTTGACCACGAAAGAGTGAGTCTAACTATTTAGAAATACTATGGAGACCCTAGAAAATGCCTCCAAAGAGGGCTGATGGATGTAAGAACAGTTAGAAACGCTAGTTAACAAACCAATGACCGCTGGATAATCCAAGATCTATCCAATACTGGTAGATCACTATTATCATTCGTTAGACGTCCACAGCTGGACATAGGTCTCATAAAGAGACTACCACATGCCACGTAATTACACTGCATGGATCCCTGCGACTCGTTAAATGTCGTCTATCCATCAAGCGATCTCCACGCTGCACTCCAAGCTGGCAGATGCGATAAATAAATTATAAGGGCTAAAGGAGAAATATTAGCTACCTCCACTAGTTCATGTTCTAGTAACGGATGCTTTGGATCAGGCTTGGGAGCATTAATAAACAATCTTCATCTATCATGCTCTTTGACATGAAAGGAACAAATGCTTTACTCTTATCAAAATGATAGTCTAATTTACCCTTCAGAAGCTTCAAGAAGGCTCACTTCTTACGCCTTAGTTCAAGTCTCATTCAAAGTAACAACGAGACGTTACTCTCTCATTTACTAAGAAAAAGAGGAATGATGTTCATTCTTTCATTCATTCATTTGTTAATAAAGCATATTTACAAGGTTTAAGGATGTTGTTATCCTTATTGAATAAAACATTCCAGATACTGGAATTATGGCTTGACAAATACACCATAGCTTACAATATTATATCCGGTATGTATAGTAATCATGTAATTAATTTGTATCTAATGTCATAGCCAACCTCCCAGAGTGGCAATACGAGCTTGTGTGGAAATAATATTTGCAAAGTGGGTAATCCTGGAGGTCGATCTATTCACCTCGGAGAAAGCATTCGAAGTACACAACTATGCACTCTTAGATTTGATGGACCATCAAGTCCTGTTTCACAATGCTGTATCTCATGAAAGTTTCCATGGGCATAGTTGGTTTACGCCATTATTTTCAATTCTTCGTCTTGACTCTTGACCCATCTCAATTGGTCAAAAGGAATATTTTTTGAATAGTTGATTTAGTTTATATAATTTACTCCGATCGAAAGTGTTTGGCGGGCCTCGACCGTTTATATAAAACACAGCCTCATTGACTCGCAATGGGTCTGTCATTGTCTTAAGAAGTCTAGAAATAATGAGTGGTCCTATACATTAGACACATAAAACCTAAGCAGTAAATCACTGCTTAATTTCAAGCGGAAATCTATCTTGAAACTATTGAATAAGCTTGAAAACGTTGATCATCATGGTCTTTAAAGAAAAATATTGATACGAACCTAAAGTATCACAATTAGCACCAGTTTTGGCACATAATATAAATGACATAATTTAGAATTTTCATTCCTCTTACACGAATCTGTAATTGGATCTGTTATTGGATGTATAAAATAAAAGTCAAGTAATGTTTGTTAATGTGCGTGTTTTATATGTGCTATATTAATGAATAAAAGCAAATTCACTCAATTATGTATTCATGTCCAAGCATGTTTTAAAATCGATTTCTTCAGAGAGATTTGAAATCCACCCGTTTGGGGTGCTAATAATAACTTATTACTTAACTAATCATTTGTAATATCTGCGTTTTTATTACTGCTTACTATTCAGATAACTTCATATTGCATCAAAATCGTACCTTAGAACGAATGATGTGTATTTAATAAAATTTGATGATTATAAAATTAAAATCTGACATTTGCCCTAAATTCGGCTCAAAATCTGAAATAGACAACCAATCAGAAATTGCTTGTAATAGGAATAGTCATAACGGGTATCTTTACCCTCTTTTTGGATTTATATGTGTAATTGGTAATTAATTATTGAACGACAGAGTATGATATGCTACAAAATATAATGCTCTATATTTTATAATGGTTAACGGATTAAACGTGCCTCTATTACAGTAGGTATAGCAGACTGGGTAAAAACCTTTTTGAAAGAAGCAAGCATATCTGCTACTTCTCGTAGCATACACTCAACTCAGGGAAAATCATTCTTATGATGAGATGGCCCATGAAAATTAGCAATCAGCTAATACAATTCAAAATTTTTCTAAATGTAAAGTGATTGAAGGCAATGTACTTAGTCCAGGTGGTATCGCTCAACTAACTATTCTTCAGTTCTATGGCTGATAGTTAAAATTCTTTTCTTTATTGATTTTGTATTCAAATAAACAAAATTTTGTTTATGAAAAAGAACATAATATCATATAAGTACTCATTATGGTACAAATGATATCACATTGGCGTAGAATTCTAATATCTATTATGTGGCGTCACCAGGCGAAAACAAACAGGGTCTCAATATAAAGCTTCCAGTTACGGTCAAGTTATTTAATAGTAGCGTTTTACCTGAAAATAAAACGCATATTAAAATACTTACCTCACTGGAAGCTTTCAGTAATTCCTGCCTGGTGATATTGAGCCAATGAAGCCATGGCCGCGCTGAGCAATTTACGAAAACTTTGAGCGCGACCCCGCCAGGTGGCGCCACAAAACCGGATATGACATCAATAAAAGTACGAAAACTGGCATGAAATCGACGGAAACGGAAATGCTACTCTCAATATAAAGCTTCCAGTGAGGTAAGTATTTTAATATGCGTTTTATTTTCAGGTAAAACGCTACTATTAGAAATGAATTTCAAATATTTGAAATTAATATTATTAGCTAAAATTTACCTTTTAAGTCTGTTACAATATGTTCATTTTATTGAGAGGGTTCATGACGATAGTTATGACCCCGATTGCATTTTGAAATGAATCCTCTCGGATTTATACGAGAAATTCTTTTAAGATTATGATATGTCTTTTCTAGTTATTGTTATTGTTAATTCAAATTGTTACATCGAATAGTAATGAAATTACAGGTAACCTTTATAAAAATAAAAATATCTGAAATCGAATAACAAAGTTCGTGTTTAGATTTTACTTTCAACAGGTTCTAACCATTAATTAACCAGGTTCCAGGTTTTTCAGGTTTAGCTAGCGCATCTTGGTTTTTACGTGTACCTACACAGTGCATTAAAAAGTCTTTGATAAAACTCAAGGTTCATAGACCTAGAAACAAACAAAGAGGTAAAAAAGTATGATACCTTGCAATTTCTAGCAGATAAAGCTTGTGGCGACCGACCACTGTAGGTTGGTGGGACCGCGTTTGGTCGTCGCGCAACTGTTTCTTGTTGGGCGGCGGTAATTCGCGGCAGGGCAATTCTGAGAATTGCACCTGCAGAGAAACACCTGCGTGAACACACCTGCGCGCGGCCGGTAAGAACCGGTATTTACTGGCTTTGGCGTAAACAAGTTCGGTGGACGGGGTAAGTCTATAAAAGGGCTTTCCCCAGATTCCCAGTGTTCAGTGCGTTTCATCAGTCTACTTTGACACTCGTTGCGTCCCCTTCGTGGACGACTCGCGATAATGCATTCTGTTCCATGTAAATAATTAGTTAGCATTGTAAATACAACTTTAGTGTAAATTTTCTTATTGTGTATTATATAATGTGGGTAACAATAAACCAGTGTACATAACTTTGGGTGTATCATTTAACACCAGCGGAGTCATATATATATACCCCACATATTGGTGACTTCCGACGTGATTAGTCACCACATATTGGTGACTTTCCGACAATTTCAAATTAACATTTTTAATATTTGTGTTTAAATAATTACGTAAATTATTTTTAATTTTTATTATTTTTACGTAAAATTTTAAATAATGCCGGACACACAGTGCGCGGGTGAAAATGCGACTGACTCTAAACTTTTCCGGATCGGTGTTAAAACTCCACCGTTTTGGCCTGAGAAACCAAAACTTTGGTTCGCGCAGCTTGAAGGACAATTTTCTTTAGCTAACATCACCGCGGACAATACCAAGTTTTATCACGTGATCTCAGTGCTCGAACACAAATACGCGGCCGAGGTTGAGGATGTTATTGTGAGCCCTCCCTCGGAAAATAAATACGAAGTTTTAAAAACTCAGCTCATCGAACGATTATCCGCGTCGCGCGGTGAACGGCTCAAACAGCTGTTAATGAGTGAGGAGCTGGGTGACCGCAAACCTAGTCAGTTTTTGCGGCACATACGGAGTTTGGCGGGCGCCGGATATCCCGACGAATTCCTACGCACCTTGTGGTCGAGCCGGTTGCCTAACCTGCTGCAAAGTATCATTGCAATGCAGGAAAGCTTACCGTTAGACCAGGTGGCCCTCTTGGCCGACAAGGTCCATGAGGCTTCGCCCGCGCATAATACGCAGGTCGCCGCCGCGTCTTCTTCTTTCGCGTTAACCCAAGTGAATAGGAAATTAGATGATTTAGCGGCGAGATTCGAAGCTCTGGAGGCGGTGAGTGGTCACCGCACCACCGGGCGGCACCCTTCGAGACCGCGCGGACGCGGCTGCGGCGCACACAAGTCGCGCAGCCGCTCCCGCGCCGACGGCCAGGTTCTGTGTTGGTATCACGAGAAGTTCGGCGCAAAGGCAGCTAAGTGCAGATCACCGTGCCATTTTTTAAAGTAGCGCGGCCGTCTACGTCGGCCGCGGTCCCCTACTACGAGTGTAAGGATGACCCCTACTACAAGTGTAATGTTGTCCCCTACCAAGAGTGTAATTCGGTCCCCTACCATAAGTGTGATTCGGTGTGCGGTCGATTGTTCGTAACCGACGCAAAGACTAAAGTGCAGTTTTTAGTTGATACGGGATCGGACTTATGCGTTTTCCCGATTAGTTATTTAGGTAAACGGCAACGTCCAAAGACGAACTTTGAACTCTTTGCTGCCAATAACACCGTCATAGCTACTTATGGTTGGCTAAGCATTACCTTAGATTTAGGTCTGCGCCGCTCTTTTAACTGGCGTTTTATAATTGCCGATGTCAGCAAACCTATTATTGGCGTTGACTTTTTATGTTTTTATAATTTACTTGTTGATGTTCGAGGCGCTCGTTTAGTTGATAAGACTACGTCGCTTACATCAGCTGCCCTGGTTGCATCCGCGTGCGCTTACCATAAGGTCAAAGTCACGGTTACTGGTGATTCTAAATACCACCAATTGCTGATGGAGTTCCCTGACATTGTGAGGCCGACCGGATCTCCTCTAGAACGGGAATGTAAACATCAAACGCAACATTTTATAAAAACTACACCTGGGCCGCCTGCCTGCTCTCGACCGAGGCGGTTGGCGCCTGATCGGTTAAAAATAGCGAAGCAGGAGTTTGAAGATATGGTTCGCACGGGTGTCGCGCGCCGATCTGAGAGTCCTTGGTCATCGCCTTTACATTTGGTGCCTAAAAAGGACACGGGTTGGAGACCTTGCGGTGACTACCGGGCGCTTAACGCTCGTACCGTACCGGATAGATACCCGGTACGGCATATCGCCGATTTCTCTCATAATCTTCACGGTTGTAAAATTTTTAGTAAACTAGACCTAGTGCGTGCTTATAATCAGATTCCTGTAGCGCCTGATGATGTACAAAAGACGGCAATCACGACACCTTTCGGACTTTTCGAATTTCCATACATGAGCTTCGGTTTGCGCAACGCTGCCCAAACGTTTCAGCGTTTTATGGACGAAGTCCTAAGGGGTCTTGATTTCTGTTTTCCATTTATCGACGACGTACTCATCGCTTCGGTCGATGAGGCACAGCATGTCGAGCACCTACGCATAATCTTTCAGCGTTTCAACGAACATGGCATTTTGCTTAATGCTAGCAAATGCGTGTTCGGCGTTCAGGAAATAGAGTTCCTAGGCTACCTGGTTTCTCCTGACGGAACTAAACCTATCGGAGATAGAATCCAGGCCATACGAAATTTTTCGCGGCCAAAGACTATTCGGGACCTTAGGCGTTTCCTAGGTGCGTTAAATTTTTATAGACGTTTTATTACTGGTGCTGCTAAGTTACAGGTTCCTCTTCACGGTCTGCTTAGTGGTCCAGCAGTTAAAAGTAGTACCGAAATTAACTGGACTCCCGCTTTAGAAGAAGCTTTTAACAAGTGCAAAGAGAGTATTGCTGATGCTGCCCTTCTGGCTCATCCAGATTCATCTACCCCTCTTACTATCGTTACGGATGCGTCTGATTCCGCTATCGGATCGGTTCTCCAGCAACAAGTTCAAGGGCATTGGCAGCCGCTCGGTTTCTTCTCGCGGAAATTAACGCCAGCTCAGAGTAAGTACAGCGCGTACGATCGTGAGCTGTTGGCGATTTACGAGTCGGTTAAATACTTTCGTTATATGGTCGAATTAAAACCTTTTTACATACTTACCGATCATAAACCGATAGTCTCTGCATTTAGAAAACCCTTGGATTCGTGTTCTCCGCGGCAATTTCGATATCTTGATTTCATATCGCAGTTTTCTACGGATGTTCGGTATATCGCCGGAGAAGACAACGTAGTTGCGGACGCGCTATCAAGGACGGAGGCTGTTACACCGGTAGATGGACTATTAAACGCGTTAGCTAATTCACAGGCTACAGATTCCGAATTAAGGGAATTATTACGAAACGGTTCGTCTCTAAAATTAGAAAAAGTACATTACGGATCTGTAAAATTATTTTGTGACGTTTCTGGTATTAAGCAACGCCCTTATATAACACCAGAGTTTAGAAAGATAGTTTTTGATAACCTTCATAGGTTAAGCCACCCTAGCGCCAGGACCACTATTAAATTGGTGACTGAGCGATACGTGTGGCCAGGTATTAGGAAAGATTGCCGCAACTGGGCACGCTCCTGTGTCGCCTGTCAAAAATCTAAAGTTTCGCGTCACGTACATGCCCCGGTTAGCGATTTCAAACTTCCGTCTAGCCGTTTTTCTCACGTCCACATAGACTTAGTAGGTCCTCTCCCTGTTTCTGACGGGTACAGGTACTGTTTCACCGCGGTCGATAGATTCACGCGATGGCCTGAAGCAGTACCACTTCATGATATAACAGCGGAGAGTGTTGCTAAAGCTTTTATTTCCTCATGGATATCCCGTTACGGTTGTCCACTAAAGGTGACAACGGATAGGGGAAAGCAGTTTGAGTCGCACCTCTTCAGCAAATTGTCAGCAATGATCGGTTCTCAACATCTTAAAACGACTGCGTACCATCCGGCTGCCAATGGTCTTGTGGAACGTTTCCATCGACAATTTAAAGCAGCATTAATGTGTCACGCGAATGATAGTTGGACCGAACAACTTCCACTCGTTCTATTAGGAATTCGCAGTGCATGGAAGGACGATCTTTCAGCGTCCAGTGCCGAGCTTGTTTATGGAGAGCCACTCAGGCTACCCGGCGATCTATTCGAACCATCTGCTGACAAACAGACTGACTACACCGATTTTCTTGACAGGTTCCGTCTTCATATGAAGAAGTTACAACCTACTCCCATTGCTCGCCATGGTTCGAGCAAAGTATTCATTTTTAAAGACTTGTCAACGGTTTCGCATGTCTTTTTACGACAGGATTTTGTCAGAAGATCGTTGCAACCTCCATACGCCGGCCCATTTAGGGTGGTGGAACGGAATGATAAGTTTTTTAAGATCGACGTAGCAGGCAAAATAGTTACCGTTTCGATAGACAGGTTGAAGCCAGCCTATATCCTAACGGATAAACCAGGTAGCGTTACTCCAACAGCTGCTGTTCTACCTGCGAGGGATTCTATCGCGGTCCCTCCTTCAGAGCGACCACCTGCAGGTCAAACTACCTCTCGCTCTGGTCGCCGAGTTAGGTTCCCGGATTTTTATCGACCCTAAAGGTCTCCGGGGGGGCTGATGTGGCGACCGACCACTGTAGGTTGGTGGGACCGCGTTTGGTCGTCGCGCAACTGTTTCTTGTTGGGCGGCGGTAATTCGCGGCAGGGCAATTCTGAGAATTGCACCTGCAGAGAAACACCTGCGTGAACACACCTGCGCGCGGCCGGTAAGAACCGGTATTTACTGGCTTTGGCGTAAACAAGTTCGGTGGACGGGGTAAGTCTATAAAAGGGCTTTCCCCAGATTCCCAGTGTTCAGTGCGTTTCATCAGTCTACTTTGACACTCGTTGCGTCCCCTTCGTGGACGACTCGCGATAATGAATAGAACGCATTCTGTTCCATGTAAATAATTAGTTAGCATTGTAAATACAACTTTAGTGTAAATTTTCTTATTGTGTATTATATAATGTGGGTAACAATAAACCAGTGTACATAACTTTGGGTGTATCATTTAACACCAGCGGAGTCATATATATATACCCCACAAGCTTATGCAGCTATCACATACTGCATAAACAAAAATAAGCCTAGGTTTTCCTAAAAATTGTGCTTTCTTGACTTTATTTTTATTCGTATATAAATTAACTGAAAATAATATTAACTTAAATAATATTATTAAATTAACTAAAATATTGACTGAAATCAATAATCAGACAATTAGTGGGTAGCTACAGCATAGAAGGTATTGCGATGCGCTGCGAAATTATCACGAGCCAGGTGGGTCTTTTGGTTACATCCATATGGGAGAAAACGAGTGGAGTTTGTTAATATTTTTTGGGTCGAAAAGAACACATTTATTCAGTCAAAAGCTAAGCAATTATTATTAGTCCACTGCCTCTCGCGGGGGCAAGGCATTGAAAATGTTACCGTTCCATCGTGTGGAACTATTTTGCATACACTATGGTAAATTATTTTGACGATTCAAAAGCAATTGCAAAAGTGTATTTGAATAAAGATAAGATAAATTTATTTGACCCAGCAATAAATAGAAAACACATTGAACGCGTTCGCCGCTTCACAAGCACAGAAAATTATAATTGTTGCCGTTCCATCGCGTGGAACTACTCGACATGCACATTGCTTTTCTGAAAAATTGTCACCCGCCCCTCGTAGGGGCCATGCATTTCAAATGTTACCATTTCAATACATAGAGCTGCCATGGCTACCTTTGCCGTGCATTGAGCCTATTCAATGATCAATATTATCCACTCTCGTGGGTTGGATACCAGTATGATCAATATCATTCAACCTTCGCAGGGTTGATCCTAACATGAGCAATATTATAACACCCTCGCGGGGTGAATACCAGTATGCTCAATATCATCCACCCTCGCGGGGTGGATGCTAGTTTGAGCAATCTCATACACCCTCACGGTGTGAATACCAGTATGATCAATATCATACACCCTCGCGGGGTGGAAACGAACATACCGGTAATATCTACAAAGGTCATCTAAAAAGTTCTTATCGTTCCTCAATCAGGACTGGAGGTCCAAAAAGGTAAGTAAGCCACAGCATGATTATTTGCACCCGAATTCTCCAAGACAAATCAGAGAAACTAAACCGACCTCGTTCCAAGCAGGTTATTTAGTGCACTGTCTTTCGCAATGAAAGAAAATAGAGGCACCAGAGGTTATACAAAGGTTATTTCAATGGTATCGCATACCAACATTTAAAAAGCCACCTATTGCTTTTCCCAAGGAACTGTATGCAATAGTGCGTAAAATGAATCATGAAGCTTGCACCGCACGCCAAGTTTCCTTTTCACCTTGTTTCTGGTACCGAACTCCGAAGTGTCATCCCGACCAAGATCACGTCTTAGAGTACGAAACAACTATGTATGTTATGGCAGAACATTTCATTTTGATAAACATGCAAAGTCTGTTTTCATGTAGTGAAACAGTCTTGTGTCAGTGCTTCTTATTGAGGCCATACGGGAAAGTTAGATAGATTAGATGATAACCTACCTGCCGTTCGGACTAACCACGGTGTCTATGGGTGATATTAAGAGAATGGGAAATATGAGTCCTATTTTACTTAATCGACTTCTCATAGCAAGTTAAGGCAAGTACATGCTAAATGTACAAGAGACTTAATACATGTACATTTTTTACATGCATTAAGTTAATATCTACTACAGTCGAACTTACTGTTTTTGGTATATAAAATTTGAGAATTGGTTCTTTGACCACGAAAAAGTGAGTCTAACTATTTAGAAATACTATGGAGACCCTAGAAAATGCCTCCAATGACCGCTGGATAATCCAAGATCTATCCAATACTGGTAGATCACTATTATCATTCGTTAGACGTCCACAGCTGGACATAGGTCTCATAAAGAGACTACCACATGCCACGTAATTACACTGCATGAATCCAGCGGATCCCTGCGACTCGTTAAATGTCGTCTATCCATCAAGTGGCGATCTCCACGCTGCACTCCAAGCTGGCAGATGCGATAAATAAATTATTATAAGGGCTAAAGGAGAAATATTAGCTACCTCCACTAGTTCATGTTCTAGTAACGGATGCTTTGGATCAGGCTTGGGAGCATTAATAAACAATCTTCATCTATCATGCTCTTTGACAGGAAAGGAACAAATGCTTTACTCTTATCAAAATGATAGTCTAATTTACCCTTCAGAAGCTTCAAGAAAGCTCACTTCTTACGCCTTAGTTCAAGTCTCATTTAAAGTAACGACGAGACGTTACTCTCTCATTTACTAAGAAAAAGAGGAATGATGTTCATTCTTTCATTCATTCATTTGTTAATAAAGCATATTTACAAGGTTTAAGGATGTTGTTATCCTTATTGAATAAAACATTCCAGATACTGGAATTATGGCTTGACAAATACACCATAGCATACAATATTATATCCGGTATGTATAGTAATCATGTAAATAATTTGTATCTAATGTCATAGCCAACCTCCCAGAGTGGCAATACGAGCTTGTGTGGAAATAATATTTGCAAAGTGGGTAATCCTGGAGGTCGATCTATTCACCTCGGAGAAAGCATTCGAAGTACACAACTATGCACTCTTAGATTTGATGGACCATCAAGTCCTGTTTCACGATGCTGTATCTCATGAAAGTTTCCATTGGCATAGTTGGTTTACGCCATTATTTTCAATTCTTCGTCTTGACTCTTGACCCATCTCAATTGGTCAAAAGGAATATTTTTTGAATAGTTGATTTAGTTTATATAATTTACTCCGATCGAAAGTGTTTGGCGGGCCTCGACCGTTTATATAAAACACAGCCTCATTGACTCGCAAAGGGTCTGTCATTGTCTTAAGAAGTCTAGAAATAATGAGTGGTCCTATACATTAGACACATAAAACCTAAGCAGTAAATCACTGCTTAATTTCAAGCGGAAATCTATCTTGAAACTATTGAATAAGCTTGAAAACGTTGATCATCATGGTCTTTACAGTAAAATATTGATACGAACCTAAAGTATCACAATTAGCACCAGTTTTGGCACATAATATAAATGACATAATTTAGAATTTTCATTCCTCTTACACGAATTTGTAATTGGATCTGTTATTGGATGTATGAAATAAAAGTCAAGTAATGTTTGTTAATGCGCGTGTTTTATATGTGCTATATTAATGAATAAAAGCAAATTCACTCAATTATGTGTTCATGTCCAAGCATGTTTCAAAATCGATTTCTTCAGAAAGATTTGAAATCCACCCGGTTGCGGTGCTAATAATAACTTATTACTTAACTAATCATTTGTAATATCTGCGTTTTTATTACTGCTTACTATTCAGATAACTTCATATTGCATCAAAATCGTACCTTAAAACGAATGATGTGTATTTAATAAAATTTGATGATTATAAAATTAAAATCTGACATTTGCCCTAAATTCGGCTCAAAATCTGAAATAGACAACCAATAAGATATTGCTTGTAATAGGAATAGTCATAACGGGTATCTTTACCCTCTTTTTGGATTTATATGTGTAATTGGTAATTAATTATTGAACGACAGAGTATGATATGCTACAAAATATAATGCTCTATACTTTATGATGGTTAACGGATTAAACGTGCCTCTCGTACAGTAGGTATAGCAGACTGGGTAAAAACCTTTTTGAAAGAAGCAAGCATATCTGCTACTTCTAGTAGCATACACTCAACTCAGGGAAAATCATTCTTATGATGAGATGGCCCATGAAAATTAGCAATCAGCTAATACAATTCAAAATTTTTCTAAATGTAAAGTGATTGAAGGCAATGTACTTAGTCCAGGTGGTATCGCTCAACTAACTATTCTTCAGTTCTATGACTGATAGTTAAAATTCTTTTCTTTATTGATTTTGTATTCAAATAAACAAAATTTTGTTTATGAAAAAGAACATAATATCATATAAGTACTCATTATGGTACAAATGTTATCACATTGGCGTAGAATTCTAATATCTATTATGTGGCGTCACCAGGCGAAAACAAACAGGGTCTCAATATAAAGCTTCCAGTTACGGTCAAGTTATTTAATAGTAGCGTTTTACCTGAAAATAAAACGCATATTAAAATACTTACCTCACTGGAAGCTTTCAGTAATTCCTGCCTGGTGATATTGAGCCAATGAAGCCATGGCCGCGCTGAGCAATTTACGAAAACTTTGAGCGCGACCCCGCCAGGTGGCGCCACAAAACCGGATATGACATCAATAAAAGTACGAAAACTGGCATGAAATCGACGGAAACGGAAATGCTACTCTCAATATAAAGCTTCCAGTGAGGTAAGTATTTTAATATGCGTTTTATTTTCAGGTAAAACGCTACTATTAAATACTTATCTATTTTCGTCAACTTTGAACTAAAGCTACGACTATTAATTCAAATGTACTCTGGGTTGAAAATAAACCCACAATATTAGATATATTCAGCTCAGTTTCCACTTAGGGTTAACGATTATCATCTGACGTTAAATATAACAACCGGGAACAGACCGCGTTCTCTCAACTATGGAGGTTAGTGCCAAGTTAGTTCTAGTAACAAAATATCAGCTATTGGAATTAGAAATTGTTCCAATTATCAGAAAGCACACGAAATGTACTCGATTTTACTGCATTGCAGAAAATCGTTTAATTTTATAGCCTCTACCGTATGCCTTTGGTTTTACCCAGGTGTTATATAAGTACCTACCTAACCGCTGAAAGTTATCTTTTTGTTCTGTGTCACCATATTATCGTAGTTAGGTACTGTGTTTTTTTAAATATCTTTATTAATTATTTTAACAGGGTTTTTAAACAATATTATGTATATACCTATGACAGTCCTATCGTATTTTAATATTTAAATAAAAAAGCCCAATAATTTCATATTCTATATAAATAAAGAAGATCTTCATCTCTCATCATCATCATAAAATTATCTGTCTGCGGACATCCAGTTTTGAAGATAAGGTTCATTAATGAGTGCCACCAAATCCAGTCTTTCATCCTTGGTCGTCCGTCTTGCTCCAATGCAGATTCACTATTATAAAGAAAGTTGAATTATGTTAATCACTTTTTTAAACGCCGACCCAAAAAGAGGGGTGTTATAATTGTATCTGTGTATTTGTCTGTGGCATGGTAGCTCCTAAACTAATGAACCGATTATGATTTAGTTTTTCGTTTGAAAGGTGGCTTGATCGAGAGTGTTTTTAGCTATAATCTAAGAAAATCGGTTCAGCCGTTTGAAAGTTATCAGTTCTTTTCTAGTTAACCTTCATTTGTCGGGGGTGTTATAAATTTTTAATTTATATGAGTGTGTATACTGCAGAAAAACTAAACAGTCAACACGTATGTGTAACGTACTTATAGGCGTTAAAAATAGATCCATTTCAATACAATCGGATCTATCAATTTGCGGTGGCATGACTTAAATCAACATATGGATGCAGTAGTGCATTCTATATTAATAAAAACGTGATTAACCTGTGGCGCCGGCTGTAGTTGTTACACGACGCATTGTGAATATTTATTATAATTACTAGCTTATACCCGCGTCTCCGCATGGACAACAAAATTTCGAACTACGCACTCCTATCTTACCCCCTTAGGGTTTGAATTTTCAAAAATCCTTTTTTAGCGGATGTGTACGTCATAATAGCTATCTGCATGCCCATCCGGATTCCTCCAATAGTTTGAGTTAATTACTTTGATAGATCAGTTAGTCAGTCAGTCAATCACTTTTTCCTTTTATACAAGAAAAGGGTGAGCTTAGGTATTCAACTTTATCTAAGTTGGATTGGCAGCACTAATGACCTGGGGACAGACTTCAAACGTAACGCTGCTGTCGACAATTTCAATTTTTCTGTTTATTTTGAGGTAGGCTTGCACTTGAAGACGATCATGCTGAATAAAAAGCAGTGATGAGGTCTAAGTTGGAGCGCGCTTGCCGCCAAGATGCCTATTCACTCTTGCCTAAAAGGTATGTACCTAAGTTATACGTGGCAGGAAATACGGACAGCGGAAGAGCACCAACCTTAGCGGTTTAATGAATAAGGAATGTTTTTTTAGTTCACCAGATGACTAGACTCTTAAAAAATTTAACTTAAATAAATGACGTGCCCAGGATTACTTAGCATCAGTCAAGTCAAGTTAAGTTAATATTAAAATTTTACCTTGAAATAAAATTTCTATTATGTTTCCTAAGACGTCCGAAGTCCATTTAGGAAGAGTGCATCGCTCCTTCCACGCCTTTTCGCTAGATGTCGTTGATTTCCGTCACGCAACCCGTGCCTCCAACGCCGCCAACAGCCGTTCTGTGAACTAACTAACACAAGCCACAACAAGCCACCATATTTCGTCATTGTTCGGTTCATAATGATTAATGATGTGTACGGTAAGATATAATAGTGGCACCAGGAAGACATCATCTGGACTTCGGACGTCTTAGGAAACATAATAGAAATTTTATTTCAAGGTAAAATTTTAATATTATGTGTTCCGTTTGACGTCCGAAGTCCATTTATGAAGAGACCTGTTTGTTATCTCCTGGTGGCTTGTGAAAAGGAAAAACGCAACAATGTGATAACTTTATGTTATGTAAATTAAAAACGTTAGTATTAGATATTTAAATAACCATATATGTAAGTAATCCTTAACCGATAACTGTTAATGGATGATAACAGTAACAGAAAATTGACAGTAAAATTTTCTTGATACTGGAAAATATTGAATATCTACACTACTTTATTCGCATTATTATTCGATTTCGCACTCTTAATAATTCATGATAACAGAAAACTGAAAATTGGTAGTAAACCTTTACTCGATATTGGAAAACATTGAATAAGGAACTTAGATTTGAAATCTGTCTTTTTATGATAATGTATTCTTTACCACCAACTTGCTTTAGAATAATTAATAGAATAATCTTAAGCCCAAAGGAGGGCATTGTGGATTGAAAGCTATTTGATTTAGTCTGTAGCAACTTCGGAAAATAGATTCTAAACCCAACTTAGTTATGTTAAATATTAGCATAATATATAACTTAGCTAAATAATAGCTGAACTATCTGGCCTGTATGTCTCTCAAGCTAATAAGTTAGTTGGAGATCATCTAAATTTGTTAAAAACAAATATTAAAATAAAAAGATTAATCAGGAGAAGGTCAGCTCAGATTCAAAATTATTATAAAATTATCTCCATTTATAATACCAAAAGTAGGATTCTTATATCAACTTTTTTATTTGATTCCTGTTACCTGCAAGTATGTACAGAATATCCTTGCATCCCATATAGGAAGTTTAGGTGGAATCAGTTCAGCTAAAGCTACTGCTTTTATGGTATGAATAACCGTATAAAATTTTAACATTCGAACCTGTCTCACAAATAGAAGCTATCGCTGATTTAGGTTCATAATATTATACAAGTATGGTATGGTAAGCAAGATTACTGCCAATATAATTTTGCTAAATATCTCACTATATCATTCCTTGGAAAAGGCGGTTGTCTATATGACCATATTTTAAATGAAGGCCTAGGTACGATTTGAGTGTCGAGGCTATTTCGCAGGCAGCACGATAAAAGAAGCTCTATCTCGCTATAGGGCCTGGGCTATATGTCAATGTGTCCCACCCAAATAGCTGGAGTTTCCGATTTTCAGGGGGCTTGATGTCAGCTGATGATCGCCCCGCCGCTGTGTCGTATGTTAATTATTATGTATCTCTCACCTGAGTTAAGGTGATTTCAGATGCGTGGAAATAGCCTAGGCGGCGGTAAAATGAACCACGCTGACCCGTATATCCAACATCTGCTAGACGCTGCGAGCAGGCAGGCGTTCGAGTCGGAAAGACGAGTTCAGTTTAAAATTACTCCTTGTAGTAGATGCCACTCCGAGCCTGCGTGATTACGCCAGAGGTTGTCGGCTTCGGTATTGTACACTCCCGGAAAGGTGATGAGGGAGGAGTACAATATTGAGGCTGTCCGTCAGAGTGAATAACTTTTTGTCAAGTCTAAAAACCATTTTGGTCTCGTTCCGCTTCGTACTTTATATCTAAAGTGGATACCACTGCTTTGACTGCAAGGCCAGTTTTGAGTTCTCGCGTATTGAAACATAATACATCTTGAGTTGTAATGGTATTTTCTCTGTCGATGACTCACTAGTATGTGTACACTAGCCGTTTATATATTTCTTTATCTGTTACAATGTAATCCAAAAGATACCTATTGAGGTGAACTGAGACCGTCTGAAAACAGATTCTCTAGCCACTATACAAGCTCGGCTCGCACTCTTTCAGAAATGATGTTTGGTTTTGCTAGCATGCTTCCGAACACAATTTCAGTGACTTAGAAACGTACGGCAAGCAACCTTCCCCGGTGGGTGATGAAGGTCGCAAAGTTGAGATACCCTAAAAGGCGTTGCGCCTGTTTGAGGGCCCAACTGCCGGTTTCTAAGAGAGACCACAGACTCTGACCAACTTTTGTTATCCCGTCTGGGGGTAGGGACTCCTGTTGAGGTGTGTGTCCGATTTTACTCCCCAATACTCGCGGTTGAAAGCGATCTCCTTTGCGTCGTGATCGATTACTCGACATTGAAACCTAGGCTGGTTAAGAGTGATAGCCAGTAAGGTTATGAGCTTTCAAAATTTTCATGGACTGGTGACAATGTGAAGTCGTCCAAATACACCAGTAGGCGAAAGCATTTGTCGCGCAATACTTGAGCAGCCCAATTTGACACAAAGGCGAACAACTTTTGGTGCGGTCGCCAGACATAAGGATAAGAAAGTTATGTTCCAAAACCAACATACCGATTTGGGTGATTTATGTTTTAGGCGCAATAATAAGCCAGACTTTTGAGCATAGAGTCGTCCGTTTAGAAACTGGCATTTGAATGGTAAAGAAAACCAAACACATGAATATGTATCGGTTGCAATATTCTTGGGTATCAGTCCATTCAGTCAGTTTATTTGGTTACGTGACCTGGTACACATATCTATGGCGGCGCCTCCACCTGAACCAATTTTATCTCTTAAGAGAGAGAGAGAGAAAAAGAGAGAAAGAGAAAAATATCAAGGACAAGAGCGAATTAGACTTTAGGCCGTAGGGCTACGCGAGCCAAATTGCGCTTTATTTGCGTTGTAACGAGTCATTATTTATTGTAAGGTTAATTTTTAAAAATTGATTTGAACTGTCAACAATAATATAAAATTATTAATTAATCCAATGAAGGTAGTTTGATAAAATCTATATTTGGCTCCTTTAACGTCCTACAAGACTGAACCTGCATGAATACGGGTGTTTCGAAGGCTTCAGTCCAGTCTCCATCCGAGATTCGGAGCGACATCGCACCCCCTCGGCACTCGGACTGCGAACTGGACAACTAGATGCTGTGGACAGCAATCCCGCTCCAATCAAATTAATCTTTTTAAATTAAAACTCTCTGACAACCTCCACGCATTGAACCAATGTTCCATGCGAAGGTTTTGGGAGGACATTCCAATAATTCGATAAAAACATTTAAACAATACCTGCTTTTCTGAGTGACGCCAATATTATTAAAACGTATTTGCATAGTGAGCGTTCTGTAAGGTACTAAGTAAATGTCGTCACGCTTGACCACAATAACATCCGATGGAAAGAGATAATGCGGTCCAAGATGGGACGCGTTCATATAGAAGATGCTCATTCACTCTTATTCTAAGGACACCCGAACTACAATTTGGCAGGAAATACAGATCGCGGAAAAGTATTCCAAACCTTAGCCAAGTTTTTTGAACAGCAATGAAATAGGCGATGTAGTTTGCAAGGCTGGTTTTAGTAGATACCTGATTTTATCAAAACCCCGAATTTGTAAGGTAATGCTGCGAAAGGACGGTACTTTGATACTCTTTTAGAAATTTTCAAAGTTGAAGGAACCAATGGAGATTGATTTAAAAGAATTCGGGCTTAGTTACGTAGTTCGTAAAAGGTGTATACTTACCTGTCTTAATACTGTTTGAGACAGTTGCCCGAAACAACTTTTTAGAGTAATTTTCATGATTTTTATTTTATAAACTGTTTTCATATGGCTCCCCCTTTTTCTTTCCATCAGAGAAGTCACTTTGTTGACGATAAAAGGTATTTCCTAAGATATAGTTAGTATTGAAAAACTTTGGACATACCTACCCTCAATTTTTGATATTTTTCTATACAACTTACATTCAATATTTTTCTTATTGTTAAATATTGTGAAAAATGTATTTCGAAGAAGAGAGTAGTTCTAAAATTCTTACGAAAGTGCTAGACACTTTAAAAGTTATTGATTCGTCCATATAATTTGAAGAATTGAACTTATTTGACAATGCCGCACACTACGTCACATATTTTGAAACCACGAAATATTACCAATATTTTGCCTGGGGCGTAAAAAAGGGAACCCGTTAAACACTAGTAGTTGCTTCAGTAAGAAAATATGAAGCCTAGTAGGTAGTTGAATTTAGTAAATTCGGTTCGGGCATTGGTAATTTAGCACAAAATATTTCAATTTGACTCACCCTTTGGAAGGTAACTCAAACCTTAGTTTCAACTTTTACGAGGCACAATGTGCTCTGAGCTGCTACGGCGCCCTGATTGACTGCGGCGCCCCACGCAGCTGCGGTGCCTTGAGCGATGCGGCGGCTGCCGCGCTCCGAGCGGCTGCGGTGACCTGAGCCACTACGGCGTTCTTGAGAAATTTTCACTTCCCACTCACACATTTCACACTTCACACACCACACGATGACGAGTTTTCTGGCCGAACTATTTTGTCGGCCTCGGACGGCACGGAAATTTCACCATTTTTAAAAATCACTACTTCTCGATGAAAGGGATCAAAAAATATATATACGATTCAATCTACAACAATGACGAAATATGGTGGCTTGTTGTGGCTTGTGTTAGTTAGTTCACAGAACGGCTGTTGGCGGCGTTGGAGGCACGGGTTGCGTGACGGAAATCAACGACATCTAGCGAAAGCGCGTGGAAGGAGCGATGCACTCTTCCTAAATGGACTTCGGACGTCAAACGGAACACATAATAAAAAATGTTATTCTCAGAATTTCTAATGAACTTCTCATAAAGACAACAAGGAAGGAAAGTAAAATGAAATAATAGAGAGTAGGTAGGTACGATATTGTGTCAATTTTGTTTATTCATTCGAAGAAAATGAAATTGACAGAGACAAGGGACCAAGCACATTCATTCAAATGAAAAACTGCGTAGTACCAGAGTGAACTAGAGTGGGGGAACTCTCGGTTTGATCCTGTATCGACCATATATCAAATATTAGGCTACGGTGACGTGAAATCAACCAAAAATAGGGCTACATTACCTGCGTTAAATGTAAGTATGTACTAACATTTGACGCCTGCCACTAACGTCGAGGCCTCGACGTTTTGTTAAAAGGTCCCTAATTGTCGTGAACTGTGGTCTGTGGTAGTACAATATCATGTAAAAACAGATTAAACCTCCGACCCAAAAAGAGGGGTGTTATAAGTTTGACGTGTGTATCTGTTGTAAGGTTATTTTTAAAAATTGATTTGAGTTGTCAAAAATAATATAAAATTATTAATTTATCTAATGCAGGTAGATTGATAAAATCGATATTTGGCTCATTCGATGTCATACAATCTGTTGCTAGGAGGCCAACAAGATTGAACTTGCATAAATACGGGTGTTTCGAAGGTTGTAGTTTAGTCTCCTTCTGAGATTCGGAGCGATATCGCATATTTTCGGTATTTGGATTGTGAACTGAATAATTAGATGTTGTGATAGCAATCACGCTCTAATTAAATAATTTATTTTGGCACTAGTTTTTTTAGATTAAAACTCTCGGATAACCTCTACACATTGAACCTGGTGTTTTTTGTGTTGGTTTTGAGAGAACATTCCAATAATTCGATAAAAATATTTAAATAATACCTGCTTTTCTGAGTGACGCCAATACTGTGTATCTGTCTGTGGCATCTTAGCTCCTGAACTAATGAACCGATACTGTAACCTTCACTTGTCGGGGGTTTTGTAAAATTTTAATTTACACTTGTTTCCGAAAAGGCATGGAATCAAAATGACCTTGACGATCCAAACATAGGTAATTCATGATAATTATTATAAATGCGAAAGTGTGTCTGTCTGTCTGTCTGTCTATGCTTTAGCTTTTCACGGCCCATCTGTTTAACCGATTTTGACGTTTGCTACCGATATAGCTTACATCCCAGGGATGATCTCTATCCCGGAAAATGAAAGATTAAGCACGCGCATATTAAGCACGCGCACGCGCGTGCGCACGTGCGCGCGTGCGCGCGTGCGCGCGTGCGCGCGTGCGCGCGTGCGTGCGTGCGTGCGTGCGTGCGTGCGTGCGTGCGTGCGTGCGTGCGTGCGTGCGTGCGTGCGTGTGTGAGTGTGAGTGTGTGTGTGTGTGCGTGCGCGCGCGCGCGCGCGCGTGCGTGCGTGCGTGCGTGCGTGCGTGCGTGTGTGTGTGTGTGTGTGTGTGTGTGTGTGTGTGTGTGTACTCCTTCACGCAAAAACTACTGGACGGATTGGGCTGAAATTTAGAATGGAGATAGATTGTACCCTGGATTAGCACATAGGCTACTTTTTATCCCGGAAAATCAAAGAGTTCCCACGGGAATTTAGAAAAACCTACATCCACGCGAACGAAGTCGCGGATATCAGCTAGATTGTAGAATAACATACAGATACTGAGAAAATGATAGGTCCGAAGAAAAGTTTTACAAAGACCTTTTTTGAAAAGATAACTCTGCAAAACATAAAATGAATGTGCGCCAATACAATTTGAAAAATGTATTGTAATTCAACACCCTCGGAAAGGATCTGCGAAGAAAAATTTCGAGTGGTATTCGATATGGTGTATTTAGTTTTCCTTCGCAGGTTTTTGATATCACTTGGAACTGTAATAAGTTACAGTTACAGTTACAAACCCATTTTATATTATAAATGCGAAAGAATGTCTGTCTGTCTGTCTGTCTGCTACCTTTGCACGGCCCAACAGTTTAACCGATTATGACGAAATTTGGTACAGGGTTAACTTATATTCCGGGGACGGACATAGGCTACTTTTTATCCCGGAAAATGAAAGAGTTCCCACGGTACTCCCAAAATCCTATCCGCTTAACCGATTTGTATGAAAGGTACCGAGGTAGCTTGCATCTCTGTAATTGCCATAGGCAACTTTTTATCCCGGAAATTAAACAGTTCCCACGGAATCTTTAAAAGCCTAAATCCACGCGGACGAAGTCGCGGGCATTCTCTATTAGTGTGAATGTGAATTAACTTTATTTTTCTTCTTTCTCAATTTGTAACATACTTTTACATGTTGATAACTAAGTATTTATTTAGTAGGTACTTAGTCGATGGATTTTTCAATTTTTTCGTGTTGTAGTTCTCGTATTTCTTTGGAAATGAATGTAAGTAATAATAGGAAATAAAATACTAGATGGACAACGGACATCAAGCGAGTTGCAGGGAGTCGTCGCGCTGGGTATAGGCGGCCTAAGTTCGCGAAGTCTCTAGAAGAGACCTATGCCCAGCAGTGGAGTTCTATCGGTTGACGACGATAATATTGTGATCAACCCATTACAAGTTTAGATCACAATCTACCACGCTGGCCCAGTGCGGATTAGCAGACTTCACACACCTTTGGGAACATTATGAAGACTGTCTGCAGGCATGCAGATTTCCTCACGATGTTTTCCTTCACACAATGAATGAAATATCTGCTCTATTAATTTTAGTTCAAAGAATCTAAGCTTCGACCAAAACAATGTTTTATGGTCAAAGATTTTTAGTTCGAAAAATGAATATTTTTGTGAAGCAGTTTCCGAAAGTAAAAATGTCTAACATGGCGAATATCAAACTCGCTACTTCTGGCTATCACAGCAGTTTTATGGTCGATTCAGTCGGTGAAAATCATGATTTATAAGAAAAATGTCGAGTTAGTGAATACTCGGTGGGGAGTAACCTAATTGGTATGGAACTTCCATTTATTTTTAACCTACTTTTAAAAAAAGGAAATTCTGTACATGTTTGTTCCACACCCCAAGGGAGCCAACGGGACAGCCTCCGCTATCCGTCGGTCCGTCTGTCTGTCTGTCAGTGGGCTGTATCTCATGAACCGTAAAAGAAATTTTCACAGATTATGTATTTCTTTTGCCGCTGCAAATAATAAAAATTTACATAGATTCATTAGATAAGTAAGGCTAGCTGTAAGTTTTATATTGTAATAAAATTGTAAGAAACTTACTTATTGATGATTTCAAAATACCTATTTAACGAGGTATCACTCGAGAGCGTAAAGCATTTTTTTCCGATTTTTATTATATGTTCAAAAGATGAAAACTCTTGCTTTCAAAATTTTAATACGCATCTGTGTAGCAAACTGAAACTGTTTTTCAACTTTACAGCTCAATTGTACTTATAATTGATTTTTAAAATAGCTGTGACACAACAGACGGCCTGGACGAAACTATAAAGGCTTGTATATTTTACTACGGAACCCTAAAAAAGAAAATTGTGTGTTTCCACTCATAATGAATGAAGCAACAGGCCGCAGACAACTCATGTAGTATAAAGTAACACTAGTAACTAGTTGACTGTAGAGAGTAGAGACGTCGTTCGGTTCGGACGCCCCGCTCTTCGATAAAACGTAATAAGAATATACTAGACATTCCAATTTTCCGAATTATAATCGCATCAAAATATAAACATTTGAGCATATAAGCTGTTATTAAATAGTGTACTTTTGTTCGAGGGAAACAATCTGTGAGTAAAACCTTTTTATCACCCGCTTGTTTGTTATGTAAACATTTGAATTTTTGGCGGTTTATATGTTTGTTGGTTATGATAAAATACGTTAAACATACGTTTGCTGTAATAAGTGATAAAATGTAATGGTATACTTAGTATCCGTGGAAATATGAGAGTGCTCACGAAAATTGCATTGTTTACATTACAAAAAATAATCGTTTGATGTTCTCAAATAGAAAAGTTTATTTAGAAATATTTGATTCAATTAGTTAGGTTAAGAACTAAAGCCAGTAGGACAAATAATTATTAAAAGAGGTAAATGTTACAAAAACCTAAAATTTTTTAGTAACCTACCTATGTCGCATAAGGCCGATTTTCCAAATAATGTTTAAGTAACAGTTGGTGACTGGAAATTCGGTCCTTAATGTATCTACCTAAAAGCTACTAGCTTCTGATGAGCTAAAATCTAAATCCTAAAATAATTTATAAGTATTTACCTATGTTTTTATCATTAACCTTACATTGATAACGAAAATTAAACATTTACGGAGGGATTAAAGCAAAGCAATACAAATACTACAATCGGCTTTGTCAATTTTTTTTGTTGCTAGCTACCTATGTACTGTGTTCCTATGCACAAACTCTATTTTATAGCTTTTCCTAAGGTCTAGGCGTCAACTGCTTGAAACAAAGAAGTACAAAAATAAAGCTTAAGAGAAGTTTCTCTAGCGCGCACCACAGCAAGCACCCCATCGGTTTACACACAAACGTAGTTTGGTTTTCATTGGAATATTAACCAATCAAACTCAATGAAATTTCGTAGACATTTTCTAGGAACAAATATCTGTGTCTGCCATTTGCCAGATTTCCGTAAAAATGCGTGGTTTCAACATTATACGGGCTCAAAGATGTATAGGTCTTTGAGACCGTGTAACGTATCAACAAAATTTCAGAGTTCAATTGGTTGATATTCCAACAAGAACCAAATTACGTTTGTTTGGAGCGAATCACGAATTATCTCCTGTTAAAATTTTTCTGTGAATTTCTGCTTCTTACCTACGTAACTTCTAATAAAATTACTAACATTTCTCAAAACCGCTGTACGAGTTTAAACGAATCAGAGATAAAATAAAATGAGGCATTCCTACGATGCAAAATCAAATCGTTGAGGAATTTAGGGTAAGCTGCAGAGGATTTCTCTTGAGAATGAGGAAACATTCCCAAGCGTCGCTGCGGTTTTCTCTTAGTTAACCCAGTGCTATAGCTATTTCTTTTGACAGTTAACTTACAAATCTCAATAGATCAAAAGAATAGATCAATAGTTACAAGAGCGGACTGAATTCTGAAAGGTCGCCGGTTCAAAGCTCACCCGTTAAACTATTGTCGTACGCTTAGTTGGAGAAAAAAGGGGAATATTGGTCATTAATAAGGTGCCTAATATTCTTTTACTAAAAAAATATTTTCTGATCAAAGTGCCTTTCTAAACATACTTCTACTCAGGTACTTAATGAACGCCTATTTCAATCCGTGTGCAGTAAAGGATGCGATTAAATGTTTTTTGTACAACTTGATTTATTTATTAAATTTTAGCAAAGAAAAAGAAAACCAGTTCTTACTTTTATAGTGTTTCATAGTAAATTGAGTATTTTTTAACATTTATAGTTTTAATTAAAAATTTCCATGAATGAGTAAAATTACTGTTATATTTTTTCGGATTAAAACTGATGCCACAGGCAATTCGCGACAGGTCGAGGTATGGATGCGGGGGGACGCCCCGCACGCCCACCCGCACAGCGCTAGCGGTCGCCCGCACCCGGATTGCCATCTGGACCAGTCGCGTACTATCGGTCGGCGATAGGTTGAGAATTGAGATGATAATGATTATCATTTTCAGTCTATTCAATATTATAAATCTGCCTCATATTCAACTTAGGCCACATCATCACTTTCCATCGGGCGTGATAGATTCTAGAGGATCCTCGCGCGGCTATAACAATGCACTCACCACCAAGAGCAGTGATAACCTAGTGTTCAGAGTCAAACCACAGTTGGCCTAATAGACTACGAGTATTCTCACTGATAATGATGATGAAGCACCATCCGCCACGCTGCTTTTTTGCAAAAATTCTTTCTATACTTATTAAACAAATAAAATACTTACTCGCCTTCATCTCGTCATAAGAGTTTGGTTTCGTAAGCTCTCGCACGACCCCGTGCGCCATCTGAAGCATACAGCCTTTCGATGAAGTGTACCATTGAGCACGCTGGGTTCCAATGATCAAGTCCTTTATCTGGAAATTATTGTGAAATTTTTTTTAGCAGATGTGGAACATCATACATGTGCATGTGACATATCGCCATTGCGACATTAAGACCTCTTATGTGTAAAAAACACTTTGTGACGAAGCGTTACATGTTATATAATATTTATATTATTATTTTATCTATTTGTTATTACAAATGATATTTTTAGATATAACTAATCTTGGCCCTTGGGGGTACTCTGTTAAATTTTCAACATTCATGTTTCATAATTTTCCTGAAGGAAGACCCATAAGTTCTACGCATACAAATAAATAGTGAAGGGAAAAGAGTTCCATACAAAAATGTTCTGGAGAGCCTCTTGAAAATTAAGGAAATTTTCGTATGGAGACGAATTTTTTTGTTCTGTGGCCATATTTTTTTCACCGGCCCTTTGGGGTGCCCTAGTAAGTTTTCCACGTTCGGCTCTCTCTATAATTTTAATGACCTAGAATTTTTGACTTTTACGCGCACGGAAAGTATGGTGAAAAAGTCCCATACAAAATTATTGTTCAGAAGGAACCGATTTTGAGGAAATTTGGCGCAGACGTATTATGTAGGATACTTCTTTCCACGGAAAAAGAGGTCCTATGTGATTTTGAAGAAAACAAATCTACTTGCAGGCAAAAATGAGTAAAAAAAATAAATGCTTACCGTTTACCGTCTATTCCAGTGGAAATCAGATCTGGAATCTTCTAGCACCTTCCATCCTTTCATGAGGCCTGGAATATTCAGCAAACGGAATAAGTAAACTAGCGGTGATAGCTTAGTTGTTAAAACATAGCTTCCTTCCTATTCAGGGAGTCGGGGGTTCGATCCCGGGCACGCAACGCTGACTTTGCAGAGTTTGGAGAGTAGTTAGAACGATACACCGTTACACAAGTGTCTGATGTTATCGTTTCTTTAAGTCCAGGAGCCACATGTTCGGATGCTTTTTAGACCGTCTGAGATCTCTGACTAAGTAATCCAAACCATTTTGTAAAAAATTAGAGTAGATCTGAAATCGGCGGCGTCAAAATACAATAAGTAAGAAACCGAAACCGTTTTAAAATATGATAAAACAAAAAAAGTTGAATTCTGTATACCAGTGTGGTGTGAATTCGGAGGCCACTGTCCACCTTCGACGGCAAGAGACGAATGAACTGTATGCGGGTTAATTGCGAATTTTGAATGTGCCCACACGGGGAAAATGTATCTGCTTTCGAGAGTAAAGAACTAAAATGTTGGCTTCACTTCACCTATGCCTAATGTAGGCAGATAATATTTTAAGAAGCTCAGCGACTGTTACCTGTAAAAACTCGCATATCCCTTATTCAGTACAAGAGTAGGGAGTTTTCAAAAAAATATTTTTAGAGACCCCCACTTTTTTTCATGTAACATCCGCTAGGTGAATTTTTTTTCGTATAAAATATAGCCTTTGTCACCCGGGCCAATGAATCAATTGACACCTCATTCATCAAAATCGGCCCAGTAGTTTAGGCGCTATAGTGGAACACACACAATCTGTATACAAACATACATACATACATACATACATACATATATACATACTGTACAGTGTACACTTGTACAGGTTGCTAATGTACGACGGATGTTGCTGGATAGATAGCGCGCCGTGTTCTCTACCAGGGTAGGAAGAAAATCAAAGAAAATGTACACTAAAATATTCACGAATTTAAGCGACGGGCCTGCCCGCGAAATTCAAATTTAATTTGGTTTTTCGCAATTTGTAAACTAATACGACCACGTAGGCTTATGGTATTTTACTTGCGACAATGGCAGTATCATCCTCACAGGTTTATATAAAAATCTTTACTTGAAAGGGTCCAGTTTAAGAAATTAATTCTAGTATCGACTATTCTCACAAATTAGTATACATATATTAATTAAAATATACAATAAATTTTTACGCTTCGACAGATTTTCTTTACAAAAACTGTCAAACCTCAAATTAATTCCTCAGATAAAGTTATTTGACGATTGAAAAATCGGCCCTCAGAGAAACAAAATAATATCTACTCGCAGCCAAAAACTAGTAGGTAAAAATAAAATGCTTACCATTCATTTATTCTAATGGAAATCTGATCTGGAATCTTGTAGCACCTTCCACCATGAGGCCTGGAATATTCAGCGAATGGAATTAGTAAACAAGCGCTGATAGCTTAGTTGTTATAACGTATTTCTCCTGTTCGTGGGGGGAGGGGGTTCAATGCCGGGCATGTATCTGTTGTCGCAGGTATATTGTCAAAGCCGTGATATTATACGTACAATCTCACTAGTGATATTATAATTAAACGGTAGATTGTCAATTGACTTCATTTCTTACAATATTTGTCGGCCTGGTTTTAGTGTCATTGTAATTTCACAAGGTCATTATATGTAGTGACATTATGAAAAATCTAGGTATATTATTATGAGTGAAGTTGGCAGTGGGAGACGTCAAGCGTTCTGATTGGTCAATTGGAGCGTGTGCGAAATTTTCCGCCTAAAATTATTGTTTAAATGGTGTTTTGTTATTTTTTTTCATTAAATTTCTTTAAAATGTGTGATAGTCAACATTTGGAAGTGATTGAAACTTCACATTCATTAATATACCAAGTGAAAACCAGTGTGAGATTGTGGCACGAGAAGATTTCAACATAGAGCTACGAAAATATTGCAGTGGGCAATCTGATAAAGACCTGGAGAGTGGCATAGGCTACTTTTTATCTAGGAAAATCAAGGAGTTCCTACAGGATTTTTCAATATCTAAATCCACGCGGACAAAGTCTCGGGCATCAGCTAGTTACATTCTATAATAGTAATACAATAAAGTTTGCGATTTTTTTAAACGTGTCTATTTACTTATAACTCTATGATTGCCAAATTGACATCGGAAAGGGACCAATCAGAGGCGGCCTCACAATCTAACGACCAGTAAAATTGTCCAAATATCATTGCCTTACAATATCACTATGTAGGTACACTAAAACCAAGCCGTTCAATTGTAAGAAATGAAGTCGATTGTCGGTCTACCGTTTAATTATAATGTCACTAGTGAGATTGTAATATCACGGCTTTGACAATATACCTGCGACATATCTACCGTTAACTTTTCGAAGTTATGTGCGTTTTAAGAAATTAAATATCACTTGCTTTGACAAAATGAAGGAAAACATCGTGAAGTCTGCCAACTGGCAATGGGCCAGCGTGATGGACTCTAGCCTAATCCCTTCTCATTCTAAAAGGGAACTCGTACTCAGCAGTATAGTTCGCGACAGGTCGAGGTATGGATGCGGGGGGACGCCCCGCACGCCCACCCGCACAGCGCTAGCGGTCGCCCGCACCCGGATTGCCATCTGGACCAGTCGCGTACTATCGGTCGGCGATAGGTTGAGAATTGAGATGATAATGATTATCATTTTCAGTCTATTCAATATTATAAATCTGCCTCATATTCAACTTAGGCCACATCATCACTTTCCATCGGGCGTGATAGATTCTAGAGGATCCTCGCGCGGCTATAACAATGCACTCACCACCAAGAGCAGTGATAACCTAGTGTTCAGAGTCAAACCACAGTTGGCCTAATAGACTACGAGTATTCTCACTGATAATGATGATGAAGCACCATCCGCCACGCTGCTTTTTTGCAAAAATTCTTTCTATACTTATTAAACAAATAAAATACTTACTCGCCTTCATCTCGTCATAAGAGTTTGGTTTCGTAAGCTCTCGCACGACCCCGTGCGCCATCTGAAGCATACAGCCTTTCGATGAAGTGTACCATTGAGCACGCTGGGTTCCAATGATCAAGTCCTTTATCTGGAAATTATTGTGAAATTTTTTTTAGCAGATGTGGAACATCATACATGTGCATGTGACATATCGCCATTGCGACATTAAGACCTCTTATGTGTAAAAAACACTTTGTGACGAAGCGTTACATGTTATATAATATTTATATTATTATTTTATCTATTTGTTATTACAAATGATATTTTTAGATATAACTAATCTTGGCCCTTGGGGGTACTCTGTTAAATTTTCAACATTCATGTTTCATAATTTTCCTGAAGGAAGACCCATAAGTTCTACGCATACAAATAAATAGTGAAGGGAAAAGAGTTCCATACAAAAATGTTCTGGAGAGCCTCTTGAAAATTAAGGAAATTTTCGTATGGAGACGAATTTTTTTGTTCTGTGGCCATATTTTTTTCACCGGCCCTTTGGGGTGCCCTAGTAAGTTTTCCACGTTCGGCTCTCTCTATAATTTTAATGACCTAGAATTTTTGACTTTTACGCGCACGGAAAGTATGGTGAAAAAGTCCCATACAAAATTATTGTTCAGAAGGAACCGATTTTGAGGAAATTTGGCGCAGACGTATTATGTAGGATACTTCTTTCCACGGAAAAAGAGGTCCTATGTGATTTTGAAGAAAACAAATCTACTTGCAGGCAAAAATGAGTAAAAAAAATAAATGCTTACCGTTTACCGTCTATTCCAGTGGAAATCAGATCTGGAATCTTCTAGCACCTTCCATCCTTTCATGAGGCCTGGAATATTCAGCAAACGGAATAAGTAAACTAGCGGTGATAGCTTAGTTGTTAAAACATAGCTTCCTTCCTATTCAGGGAGTCGGGGGTTCGATCCCGGGCACGCAACGCTGACTTTGCAGAGTTTGGAGAGTAGTTAGAACGATACACCGTTACACAAGTGTCTGATGTTATCGTTTCTTTAAGTCCAGGAGCCACATGTTCGGATGCTTTTTAGACCGTCTGAGATCTCTGACTAAGTAATCCAAACCATTTTGTAAAAAATTAGAGTAGATCTGAAATCGGCGGCGTCAAAATACAATAAGTAAGAAACCGAAACCGTTTTAAAATATGATAAAACAAAAAAAGTTGAATTCTGTATACCAGTGTGGTGTGAATTCGGAGGCCACTGTCCACCTTCGACGGCAAGAGACGAATGAACTGTATGCGGGTTAATTGCGAATTTTGAATGTGCCCACACGGGGAAAATGTATCTGCTTTCGAGAGTAAAGAACTAAAATGTTGGCTTCACTTCACCTATGCCTAATGTAGGCAGATAATATTTTAAGAAGCTCAGCGACTGTTACCTGTAAAAACTCGCATATCCCTTATTCAGTACAAGAGTAGGGAGTTTTCAAAAAAATATTTTTAGAGACCCCCACTTTTTTTCATGTAACATCCGCTAGGTGAATTTTTTTTCGTATAAAATATAGCCTTTGTCACCCGGGCCAATGAATCAATTGACACCTCATTCATCAAAATCGGCCCAGTAGTTTAGGCGCTATAGTGGAACACACACAATCTGTATACAAACATACATACATACATACATACATACATATATACATACTGTACAGTGTACACTTGTACAGGTTGCTAATGTACGACGGATGTTGCTGGATAGATAGCGCGCCGTGTTCTCTACCAGGGTAGGAAGAAAATCAAAGAAAATGTACACTAAAATATTCACGAATTTAAGCGACGGGCCTGCCCGCGAAATTCAAATTTAATTTGGTTTTTCGCAATTTGTAAACTAATACGACCACGTAGGCTTATGGTATTTTACTTGCGACAATGGCAGTATCATCCTCACAGGTTTATATAAAAATCTTTACTTGAAAGGGTCCAGTTTAAGAAATTAATTCTAGTATCGACTATTCTCACAAATTAGTATACATATATTAATTAAAATATACAATAAATTTTTACGCTTCGACAGATTTTCTTTACAAAAACTGTCAAACCTCAAATTAATTCCTCAGATAAAGTTATTTGACGATTGAAAAATCGGCCCTCAGAGAAACAAAATAATATCTACTCGCAGCCAAAAACTAGTAGGTAAAAATAAAATGCTTACCATTCATTTATTCTAATGGAAATCTGATCTGGAATCTTGTAGCACCTTCCACCATGAGGCCTGGAATATTCAGCGAATGGAATTAGTAAACAAGCGCTGATAGCTTAGTTGTTATAACGTATTTCTCCTGTTCGTGGGGGGAGGGGGTTCAATGCCGGGCATGTATCTGTTGTCGCAGGTATATTGTCAAAGCCGTGATATTATACGTACAATCTCACTAGTGATATTATAATTAAACGGTAGATTGTCAATTGACTTCATTTCTTACAATATTTGTCGGCCTGGTTTTAGTGTCATTGTAATTTCACAAGGTCATTATATGTAGTGACATTATGAAAAATCTAGGTATATTATTATGAGTGAAGTTGGCAGTGGGAGACGTCAAGCGTTCTGATTGGTCAATTGGAGCGTGTGCGAAATTTTCCGCCTAAAATTATTGTTTAAATGGTGTTTTGTTATTTTTTTTCATTAAATTTCTTTAAAATGTGTGATAGTCAACATTTGGAAGTGATTGAAACTTCACATTCATTAATATACCAAGTGAAAACCAGTGTGAGATTGTGGCACGAGAAGATTTCAACATAGAGCTACGAAAATATTGCAGTGGGCAATCTGATAAAGACCTGGAGAGTGGCATAGGCTACTTTTTATCTAGGAAAATCAAGGAGTTCCTACAGGATTTTTCAATATCTAAATCCACGCGGACAAAGTCTCGGGCATCAGCTAGTTACATTCTATAATAGTAATACAATAAAGTTTGCGATTTTTTTAAACGTGTCTATTTACTTATAACTCTATGATTGCCAAATTGACATCGGAAAGGGACCAATCAGAGGCGGCCTCACAATCTAACGACCAGTAAAATTGTCCAAATATCATTGCCTTACAATATCACTATGTAGGTACACTAAAACCAAGCCGTTCAATTGTAAGAAATGAAGTCGATTGTCGGTCTACCGTTTAATTATAATGTCACTAGTGAGATTGTAATATCACGGCTTTGACAATATACCTGCGACATATCTACCGTTAACTTTTCGAAGTTATGTGCGTTTTAAGAAATTAAATATCACTTGCTTTGACAAAATGAAGGAAAACATCGTGAAGTCTGCCAACTGGCAATGGGCCAGCGTGATGGACTCTAGCCTAATCCCTTCTCATTCTAAAAGGGAACTCGTACTCAGCAGTATAGTTCGCGACAGGTCGAGGTATGGATGCGGGGGGACGCCCCGCACGCCCACCCGCACAGCGCTAGCGGTCGCCCGCACCCGGATTGCCATCTGGACCAGTCGCGTACTATCGGTCGGCGATAGGTTGAGAATTGAGATGATAATGATTATCATTTTCAGTCTATTCAATATTATAAATCTGCCTCATATTCAACTTAGGCCACATCATCACTTTCCATCGGGCGTGATAGATTCTAGAGGATCCTCGCGCGGCTATAACAATGCACTCACCACCAAGAGCAGTGATAACCTAGTGGTTAAAATGTCAGCCTCATATTCAGAGTCAAACCACAGTTGGCCTAATAGACTACGAGTATTCTCACTGATAATGATGATGAAGCACCATCCGCCACGCTGCTTTTTTGCAAAAATTCTTTCTATACTTATTAAACAAATAAAATACTTACTCGCCTTCATCTCGTCATAAGAGTTTGGTTTCGTAAGCTCTCGCACGACCCCGTGCGCCATCTGAAGCATACAGCCTTTCGATGAAGTGTACCATTGAGCACGCTGGGTTCCAATGATCAAGTCCTTTATCTGGAAATTATTGTGAAATTTTTTTTAGCAGATGTGGAACATCATACATGTGCATGTGACATATCGCCATTGCGACATTAAGACCTCTTATGTGTAAAAAACACTTTGTGACGAAGCGTTACATGTTATATAATATTTATATTATTATTTTATCTATTTGTTATTACAAATGATATTTTTAGATATAACTAATCTTGGCCCTTGGGGGTACTCTGTTAAATTTTCAACATTCATGTTTCATAATTTTCCTGAAGGAAGACCCATAAGTTCTACGCATACAAATAAATAGTGAAAGGAAAAGAGTTCCATACAAAAATGTTCTGGAGAGCCTCTTGAAAATTAAGGAAATTTTCGTATGGAGACGAATTTTTTTGTTCTGTGGCCATATTTTTTTCACCGGCCCTTTGGGGTGCCCTAGTAAGTTTTCCACGTTCGGCTCTCTCTATAATTTTAATGACCTAGAATTTTTGACTTTTACGCGCACGGAAAGTATGGTGAAAAAGTCCCATACAAAATTATTGTTCAGAAGGAACCGATTTTGAGGAAATTTGGCGCAGACGTATTATGTAGGATACTTCTTTCCACGGAAAAAGAGGTCCTATGTGATTTTGAAGAAAACAAATCTACTTGCAGGCAAAAATGAGTAAAAAAAATAAATGCTTACCGTTTACCGTCTATTCCAGTGGAAATCAGATCTGGAATCTTCTAGCACCTTCCATCCTTTCATGAGGCCTGGAATATTCAGCAAACGGAATAAGTAAACTAGCGGTGATAGCTTAGTTGTTAAAACATAGCTTCCTTCCTATTCAGGGAGTCGGGGGTTCGATCCCGGGCACGCAACGCTGACTTTGCAGAGTTTGGAGAGTAGTTAGAACGATACACCGTTACACAAGTGTCTGATGTTATCGTTTCTTTAAGTCCAGGAGCCACATGTTCGGATGCTTTTTAGACCGTCTGAGATCTCTGACTAAGTAATCCAAACCATTTTGTAAAAAATTAGAGTAGATCTGAAATCGGCGGCGTCAAAATACAATAAGTAAGAAACCGAAACCGTTTTAAAATATGATAAAACAAAAAAAGTTGAATTCTGTATACCAGTGTGGTGTGAATTCGGAGGCCACTGTCCACCTTCGACGGCAAGAGACGAATGAACTGTATGCGGGTTAATTGCGAATTTTGAATGTGCCCACACGGGGAAAATGTATCTGCTTTCGAGAGTAAAGAACTAAAATGTTGGCTTCACTTCACCTATGCCTAATGTAGGCAGATAATATTTTAAGAAGCTCAGCGACTGTTACCTGTAAAAACTCGCATATCCCTTATTCAGTACAAGAGTAGGGAGTTTTCAAAAAAATATTTTTAGAGACCCCCACTTTTTTTCATGTAACATCCGCTAGGTGAATTTTTTTTCGTATAAAATATAGCCTTTGTCACCCGGGCCAATGAATCAATTGACACCTCATTCATCAAAATCGGCCCAGTAGTTTAGGCGCTATAGTGGAACACACACAATCTGTATACAAACATACATACATACATACATACATACATATATACATACTGTACAGTGTACACTTGTACAGGTTGCTAATGTACGACGGATGTTGCTGGATAGATAGCGCGCCGTGTTCTCTACCAGGGTAGGAAGAAAATCAAAGAAAATGTACACTAAAATATTCACGAATTTAAGCGACGGGCCTGCCCGCGAAATTCAAATTTAATTTGGTTTTTCGCAATTTGTAAACTAATACGACCACGTAGGCTTATGGTATTTTACTTGCGACAATGGCAGTATCATCCTCACAGGTTTATATAAAAATCTTTACTTGAAAGGGTCCAGTTTAAGAAATTAATTCTAGTATCGACTATTCTCACAAATTAGTATACATATATTAATTAAAATATACAATAAATTTTTACGCTTCGACAGATTTTCTTTACAAAAACTGTCAAACCTCAAATTAATTCCTCAGATAAAGTTATTTGACGATTGAAAAATCGGCCCTCAGAGAAACAAAATAATATCTACTCGCAGCCAAAAACTAGTAGGTAAAAATAAAATGCTTACCATTCATTTATTCTAATGGAAATCTGATCTGGAATCTTGTAGCACCTTCCACCATGAGGCCTGGAATATTCAGCGAATGGAATTAGTAAACAAGCGCTGATAGCTTAGTTGTTATAACGTATTTCTCCTGTTCGTGGGGGGAGGGGGTTCAATGCCGGGCATGTATCTGTTGTCGCAGGTATATTGTCAAAGCCGTGATATTATACGTACAATCTCACTAGTGATATTATAATTAAACGGTAGATTGTCAATTGACTTCATTTCTTACAATATTTGTCGGCCTGGTTTTAGTGTCATTGTAATTTCACAAGGTCATTATATGTAGTGACATTATGAAAAATCTAGGTATATTATTATGAGTGAAGTTGGCAGTGGGAGACGTCAAGCGTTCTGATTGGTCAATTGGAGCGTGTGCGAAATTTTCCGCCTAAAATTATTGTTTAAATGGTGTTTTGTTATTTTTTTTCATTAAATTTCTTTAAAATGTGTGATAGTCAACATTTGGAAGTGATTGAAACTTCACATTCATTAATATACCAAGTGAAAACCAGTGTGAGATTGTGGCACGAGAAGATTTCAACATAGAGCTACGAAAATATTGCAGTGGGCAATCTGATAAAGACCTGGAGAGTGGCATAGGCTACTTTTTATCTAGGAAAATCAAGGAGTTCCTACAGGATTTTTCAATATCTAAATCCACGCGGACAAAGTCTCGGGCATCAGCTAGTTACATTCTATAATAGTAATACAATAAAGTTTGCGATTTTTTTAAACGTGTCTATTTACTTATAACTCTATGATTGCCAAATTGACATCGGAAAGGGACCAATCAGAGGCGGCCTCACAATCTAACGACCAGTAAAATTGTCCAAATATCATTGCCTTACAATATCACTATGTAGGTACACTAAAACCAAGCCGTTCAATTGTAAGAAATGAAGTCGATTGTCGGTCTACCGTTTAATTATAATGTCACTAGTGAGATTGTAATATCACGGCTTTGACAATATACCTGCGACATATCTACCGTTAACTTTTCGAAGTTATGTGCGTTTTAAGAAATTAAATATCACTTGCTTTGACAAAATGAAGGAAAACATCGTGAAGTCTGCCAACTGGCAATGGGCCAGCGTGATGGACTCTAGCCTAATCCCTTCTCATTCTAAAAGGGAACTCGTACTCAGCAGTATAGTTCGCGACAGGTCGAGGTATGGATGCGGGGGGACGCCCCGCACGCCCACCCGCACAGCGCTAGCGGTCGCCCGCACCCGGATTGCCATCTGGACCAGTCGCGTACTATCGGTCGGCGATAGGTTGAGAATTGAGATGATAATGATTATCATTTTCAGTCTATTCAATATTATAAATCTGCCTCATATTCAACTTAGGCCACATCATCACTTTCCATCGGGCGTGATAGATTCTAGAGGATCCTCGCGCGGCTATAACAATGCACTCACCACCAAGAGCAGTGATAACCTAGTGTTCAGAGTCAAACCACAGTTGGCCTAATAGACTACGAGTATTCTCACTGATAATGATGATGAAGCACCATCCGCCACGCTGCTTTTTTGCAAAAATTCTTTCTATACTTATTAAACAAATAAAATACTTACTCGCCTTCATCTCGTCATAAGAGTTTGGTTTCGTAAGCTCTCGCACGACCCCGTGCGCCATCTGAAGCATACAGCCTTTCGATGAAGTGTACCATTGAGCACGCTGGGTTCCAATGATCAAGTCCTTTATCTGGAAATTATTGTGAAATTTTTTTTAGCAGATGTGGAACATCATACATGTGCATGTGACATATCGCCATTGCGACATTAAGACCTCTTATGTGTAAAAAACACTTTGTGACGAAGCGTTACATGTTATATAATATTTATATTATTATTTTATCTATTTGTTATTACAAATGATATTTTTAGATATAACTAATCTTGGCCCTTGGGGGTACTCTGTTAAATTTTCAACATTCATGTTTCATAATTTTCCTGAAGGAAGACCCATAAGTTCTACGCATACAAATAAATAGTGAAAGGAAAAGAGTTCCATACAAAAATGTTCTGGAGAGCCTCTTGAAAATTAAGGAAATTTTCGTATGGAGACGAATTTTTTTGTTCTGTGGCCATATTTTTTTCACCGGCCCTTTGGGGTGCCCTAGTCAGTTTTCCACGTTCGGCTCTCTCTATAATTTTAATGACCTAGAATTTTTGACTTTTACGCGCACGGAAAGTATGGTGAAAAAGTCCCATACAAAATTATTGTTCAGAAGGAACCGATTTTGAGGAAATTTGGCGCAGACGTATTATGTAGGATACTTCTTTCCACGGAAAAAGAGGTCCTATGTGATTTTGAAGAAAACAAATCTACTTGCAGGCAAAAATGAGTAAAAAAAATAAATGCTTACCGTTTACCGTCTATTCCAGTGGAAATCAGATCTGGAATCTTCTAGCACCTTCCATCCTTTCATGAGGCCTGGAATATTCAGCAAACGGAATAAGTAAACTAGCGGTGATAGCTTAGTTGTTAAAACATAGCTTCCTTCCTATTCAGGGAGTCGGGGGTTCGATCCCGGGCACGCAACGCTGACTTTGCAGAGTTTGGAGAGTAGTTAGAACGATACACCGTTACACAAGTGTCTGATGTTATCGTTTCTTTAAGTCCAGGAGCCACATGTTCGGATGCTTTTTAGACCGTCTGAGATCTCTGACTAAGTAATCCAAACCATTTTGTAAAAAATTAGAGTAGATCTGAAATCGGCGGCGTCAAAATACAATAAGTAAGAAACCGAAACCGTTTTAAAATATGATAAAACAAAAAAAGTTGAATTCTGTATACCAGTGTGGTGTGAATTCGGAGGCCACTGTCCACCTTCGACGGCAAGAGACGAATGAACTGTATGCGGGTTAATTGCGAATTTTGAATGTGCCCACACGGGGAAAATGTATCTGCTTTCGAGAGTAAAGAACTAAAATGTTGGCTTCACTTCACCTATGCCTAATGTAGGCAGATAATATTTTAAGAAGCTCAGCGACTGTTACCTGTAAAAACTCGCATATCCCTTATTCAGTACAAGAGTAGGGAGTTTTCAAAAAAATATTTTTAGAGACCCCCACTTTTTTTCATGTAACATCCGCTAGGTGAATTTTTTTTCGTATAAAATATAGCCTTTGTCACCCGGGCCAATGAATCAATTGACACCTCATTCATCAAAATCGGCCCAGTAGTTTAGGCGCTATAGTGGAACACACACAATCTGTATACAAACATACATACATACATACATATATACATACTGTACAGTGTACACTTGTACAGGTTGCTAATGTACGACGGATGTTGCTGGATAGATAGCGCGCCGTGTTCTCTACCAGGGTAGGAAGAAAATCAAAGAAAATGTACACTAAAATATTCACGAATTTAAGCGACGGGCCTGCCCGCGAAATTCAAATTTAATTTGGTTTTTCGCAATTTGTAAACTAATACGACCACGTAGGCTTATGGTATTTTACTTGCGACAATGGCAGTATCATCCTCACAGGTTTATATAAAAATCTTTACTTGAAAGGGTCCAGTTTAAGAAATTAATTCTAGTATCGACTATTCTCACAAATTAGTATACATATATTAATTAAAATATACAATAAATTTTTACGCTTCGACAGATTTTCTTTACAAAAACTGTCAAACCTCAAATTAATTCCTCAGATAAAGTTATTTGACGATTGAAAAATCGGCCCTCAGAGAAACAAAATAATATCTACTCGCAGCCAAAAACTAGTAGGTAAAAATAAAATGCTTACCATTCATTTATTCTAATGGAAATCTGATCTGGAATCTTGTAGCACCTTCCACCATGAGGCCTGGAATATTCAGCGAATGGAATTAGTAAACAAGCGCTGATAGCTTAGTTGTTATAACGTATTTCTCCTGTTCGTGGGGGGAGGGGGTTCAATGCCGGGCATGTATCTGTTGTCGCAGGTATATTGTCAAAGCCGTGATATTATACGTACAATCTCACTAGTGATATTATAATTAAACGGTAGATTGTCAATTGACTTCATTTCTTACAATATTTGTCGGCCTGGTTTTAGTGTCATTGTAATTTCACAAGGTCATTATATGTAGTGACATTATGAAAAATCTAGGTATATTATTATGAGTGAAGTTGGCAGTGGGAGACGTCAAGCGTTCTGATTGGTCAATTGGAGCGTGTGCGAAATTTTCCGCCTAAAATTATTGTTTAAATGGTGTTTTGTTATTTTTTTTCATTAAATTTCTTTAAAATGTGTGATAGTCAACATTTGGAAGTGATTGAAACTTCACATTCATTAATATACCAAGTGAAAACCAGTGTGAGATTGTGGCACGAGAAGATTTCAACATAGAGCTACGAAAATATTGCAGTGGGCAATCTGATAAAGACCTGGAGAGTGGCATAGGCTACTTTTTATCTAGGAAAATCAAGGAGTTCCTACAGGATTTTTCAATATCTAAATCCACGCGGACAAAGTCTCGGGCATCAGCTAGTTACATTCTATAATAGTAATACAATAAAGTTTGCGATTTTTTTAAACGTGTCTATTTACTTATAACTCTATGATTGCCAAATTGACATCGGAAAGGGACCAATCAGAGGCGGCCTCACAATCTAACGACCAGTAAAATTGTCCAAATATCATTGCCTTACAATATCACTATGTAGGTACACTAAAACCAAGCCGTTCAATTGTAAGAAATGAAGTCGATTGTCGGTCTACCGTTTAATTATAATGTCACTAGTGAGATTGTAATATCACGGCTTTGACAATATACCTGCGACATATCTACCGTTAACTTTTCGAAGTTATGTGCGTTTTAAGAAATTAAATATCACTTGCTTTGACAAAATGAAGGAAAACATCGTGAAGTCTGCCAACTGGCAATGGGCCAGCGTGATGGACTCTAGCCTAATCCCTTCTCATTCTAAAAGGGAACTCGTACTCAGCAGTATAGTTCGCGACAGGTCGAGGTATGGATGCGGGGGGACGCCCCGCACGCCCACCCGCACAGCGCTAGCGGTCGCCCGCACCCGGATTGCCATCTGGACCAGTCGCGTACTATCGGTCGGCGATAGGTTGAGAATTGAGATGATAATGATTATCATTTTCAGTCTATTCAATATCATAAATCTGCCTCATATTCAACTTAGGCCACATCATCACTTTCCATCGGGCGTGATAGATTCTAGAGGATCCTCGCGCGGCTATAACAATGCACTCACCACCAAGAGCAGTGATAACCTAGTGGTTAAAATGTCAGCCTCATATTCAGAGTCAAACCACAGTTGGCCTAATAGACTACGAGTATTCTCACTGATAATGATGATGAAGCACCATCCGCCACGCTGCTTTTTTGCAAAAATTCTTTCTATACTTATTAAACAAATAAAATACTTACTCGCCTTCATCTCGTCATAAGAGTTTGGTTTCGTAAGCTCTCGCACGACCCCGTGCGCCATCTGAAGCATACAGCCTTTCGATGAAGTGTACCATTGAGCACGCTGGGTTCCAATGATCAAGTCCTTTATCTGGAAATTATTGTGAAATTTTTTTTAGCAGATGTGGAACATCATACATGTGCATGTGACATATCGCCATTGCGACATTAAGACCTCTTATGTGTAAAAAACACTTTGTGACGAAGCGTTACATGTTATATAATATTTATATTATTATTTTATCTATTTGTTATTACAAATGATATTTTTAGATATAACTAATCTTGGCCCTTGGGGGTACTCTGTTAAATTTTCAACATTCATGTTTCATAATTTTCCTAAAGGAAGACCCATAAGTTCTACGCATACAAATAAATAGTGAAGGGAAAAGAGTTCCATACAAAAATGTTCTGGAGAGCCTCTTGAAAATTAAGGAAATTTTCGTATGGAGACGAATTTTTTTGTTCTGTGGCCATATTTTTTTCACCGGCCCTTTGGGGTGCCCTAGTCAGTTTTCCACGTTCGGCTCTCTCTATAATTTTAATGACCTAGAATTTTTGACTTTTACGCGCACGGAAAGTATGGTGAAAAAGTCCCATACAAAATTATTGTTCAGAAGGAACCGATTTTGAGGAAATTTGGCGCAGACGTATTATGTAGGATACTTCTTTCCACGGAAAAAGAGGTCCTATGTGATTTTGAAGAAAACAAATCTACTTGCAGGCAAAAATGAGTAAAAAAAATAAATGCTTACCGTTTACCGTCTATTCCAGTGGAAATCAGATCTGGAATCTTCTAGCACCTTCCATCCTTTCATGAGGCCTGGAATATTCAGCAAACGGAATAAGTAAACTAGCGGTGATAGCTTAGTTGTTAAAACATAGCTTCCTTCCTATTCAGGGAGTCGGGGGTTCGATCCCGGGCACGCAACGCTGACTTTGCAGAGTTTGGAGAGTAGTTAGAACGATACACCGTTACACAAGTGTCTGATGTTATCGTTTCTTTAAGTCCAGGAGCCACATGTTCGGATGCTTTTTAGACCGTCTGAGATCTCTGACTAAGTAATCCAAACCATTTTGTAAAAAATTAGAGTAGATCTGAAATCGGCGGCGTCAAAATACAATAAGTAAGAAACCGAAACCGTTTTAAAATATGATAAAACAAAAAAAGTTGAATTCTGTATACCAGTGTGGTGTGAATTCGGAGGCCACTGTCCACCTTCGACGGCAAGAGACGAATGAACTGTATGCGGGTTAATTGCGAATTTTGAATGTGCCCACACGGGGAAAATGTATCTGCTTTCGAGAGTAAAGAACTAAAATGTTGGCTTCACTTCACCTATGCCTAATGTAGGCAGATAATATTTTAAGAAGCTCAGCGACTGTTACCTGTAAAAACTCGCATATCCCTTATTCAGTACAAGAGTAGGGAGTTTTCAAAAAAATATTTTTAGAGACCCCCACTTTTTTTCATGTAACATCCGCTAGGTGAATTTTTTTTCGTATAAAATATAGCCTTTGTCACCCGGGCCAATGAATCAATTGACACCTCATTCATCAAAATCGGCCCAGTAGTTTAGGCGCTATAGTGGAACACACACAATCTGTATACAAACATACATACATACATACATACATACATATATACATACTGTACAGTGTACACTTGTACAGGTTGCTAATGTACGACGGATGTTGCTGGATAGATAGCGCGCCGTGTTCTCTACCAGGGTAGGAAGAAAATCAAAGAAAATGTACACTAAAATATTCACGAATTTAAGCGACGGGCCTGCCCGCGAAATTCAAATTTAATTTGGTTTTTCGCAATTTGTAAACTAATACGACCACGTAGGCTTATGGTATTTTACTTGCGACAATGGCAGTATCATCCTCACAGGTTTATATAAAAATCTTTACTTGAAAGGGTCCAGTTTAAGAAATTAATTCTAGTATCGACTATTCTCACAAATTAGTATACATATATTAATTAAAATATACAATAAATTTTTACGCTTCGACAGATTTTCTTTACAAAAACTGTCAAACCTCAAATTAATTCCTCAGATAAAGTTATTTGACGATTGAAAAATCGGCCCTCAGAGAAACAAAATAATATCTACTCGCAGCCAAAAACTAGTAGGTAAAAATAAAATGCTTACCATTCATTTATTCTAATGGAAATCTGATCTGGAATCTTGTAGCACCTTCCACCATGAGGCCTGGAATATTCAGCGAATGGAATTAGTAAACAAGCGCTGATAGCTTAGTTGTTATAACGTATTTCTCCTGTTCGTGGGGGGAGGGGGTTCAATGCCGGGCATGTATCTGTTGTCGCAGGTATATTGTCAAAGCCGTGATATTATACGTACAATCTCACTAGTGATATTATAATTAAACGGTAGATTGTCAATTGACTTCATTTCTTACAATATTTGTCGGCCTGGTTTTAGTGTCATTGTAATTTCACAAGGTCATTATATGTAGTGACATTATGAAAAATCTAGGTATATTATTATGAGTGAAGTTGGCAGTGGGAGACGTCAAGCGTTCTGATTGGTCAATTGGAGCGTGTGCGAAATTTTCCGCCTAAAATTATTGTTTAAATGGTGTTTTGTTATTTTTTTTCATTAAATTTCTTTAAAATGTGTGATAGTCAACATTTGGAAGTGATTGAAACTTCACATTCATTAATATACCAAGTGAAAACCAGTGTGAGATTGTGGCACGAGAAGATTTCAACATAGAGCTACGAAAATATTGCAGTGGGCAATCTGATAAAGACCTGGAGAGTGGCATAGGCTACTTTTTATCTAGGAAAATCAAGGAGTTCCTACAGGATTTTTCAATATCTAAATCCACGCGGACAAAGTCTCGGGCATCAGCTAGTTACATTCTATAATAGTAATACAATAAAGTTTGCGATTTTTTTAAACGTGTCTATTTACTTATAACTCTATGATTGCCAAATTGACATCGGAAAGGGACCAATCAGAGGCGGCCTCACAATCTAACGACCAGTAAAATTGTCCAAATATCATTGCCTTACAATATCACTATGTAGGTACACTAAAACCAAGCCGTTCAATTGTAAGAAATGAAGTCGATTGTCGGTCTACCGTTTAATTATAATGTCACTAGTGAGATTGTAATATCACGGCTTTGACAATATACCTGCGACATATCTACCGTTAACTTTTCGAAGTTATGTGCGTTTTAAGAAATTAAATATCACTTGCTTTGACAAAATGAAGGAAAACATCGTGAAGTCTGCCAACTGGCAATGGGCCAGCGTGATGGACTCTAGCCTAATCCCTTCTCATTCTAAAAGGGAACTCGTACTCAGCAGTATAGTTCGCGACAGGTCGAGGTATGGATGCGGGGGGACGCCCCGCACGCCCACCCGCACAGCGCTAGCGGTCGCCCGCACCCGGATTGCCATCTGGACCAGTCGCGTACTATCGGTCGGCGATAGGTTGAGAATTGAGATGATAATGATTATCATTTTCAGTCTATTCAATATTATAAATCTGCCTCATATTCAACTTAGGCCACATCATCACTTTCCATCGGGCGTGATAGATTCTAGAGGATCCTCGCGCGGCTATAACAATGCACTCACCACCAAGAGCAGTGATAACCTAGTGTTCAGAGTCAAACCACAGTTGGCCTAATAGACTACGAGTATTCTCACTGATAATGATGATGAAGCACCATCCGCCACGCTGCTTTTTTGCAAAAATTCTTTCTATACTTATTAAACAAATAAAATACTTACTCGCCTTCATCTCGTCATAAGAGTTTGGTTTCGTAAGCTCTCGCACGACCCCGTGCGCCATCTGAAGCATACAGCCTTTCGATGAAGTGTACCATTGAGCACGCTGGGTTCCAATGATCAAGTCCTTTATCTGGAAATTATTGTGAAATTTTTTTTAGCAGATGTGGAACATCATACATGTGCATGTGACATATCGCCATTGCGACATTAAGACCTCTTATGTGTAAAAAACACTTTGTGACGAAGCGTTACATGTTATATAATATTTATATTATTATTTTATCTATTTGTTATTACAAATGATATTTTTAGATATAACTAATCTTGGCCCTTGGGGGTACTCTGTTAAATTTTCAACATTCATGTTTCATAATTTTCCTGAAGGAAGACCCATAAGTTCTACGCATACAAATAAATAGTGAAGGGAAAAGAGTTCCATACAAAAATGTTCTGGAGAGCCTCTTGAAAATTAAGGAAATTTTCGTATGGAGACGAATTTTTTTGTTCTGTGGCCATATTTTTTTCACCGGCCCTTTGGGGTGCCCTAGTAAGTTTTCCACGTTCGGCTCTCTCTATAATTTTAATGACCTAGAATTTTTGACTTTTACGCGCACGGAAAGTATGGTGAAAAAGTCCCATACAAAATTATTGTTCAGAAGGAACCGATTTTGAGGAAATTTGGCGCAGACGTATTATGTAGGATACTTCTTTCCACGGAAAAAGAGGTCCTATGTGATTTTGAAGAAAACAAATCTACTTGCAGGCAAAAATGAGTAAAAAAAATAAATGCTTACCGTTTACCGTCTATTCCAGTGGAAATCAGATCTGGAATCTTCTAGCACCTTCCATCCTTTCATGAGGCCTGGAATATTCAGCAAACGGAATAAGTAAACTAGCGGTGATAGCTTAGTTGTTAAAACATAGCTTCCTTCCTATTCAGGGAGTCGGGGGTTCGATCCCGGGCACGCAACGCTGACTTTGCAGAGTTTGGAGAGTAGTTAGAACGATACACCGTTACACAAGTGTCTGATGTTATCGTTTCTTTAAGTCCAGGAGCCACATGTTCGGATGCTTTTTAGACCGTCTGAGATCTCTGACTAAGTAATCCAAACCATTTTGTAAAAAATTAGAGTAGATCTGAAATCGGCGGCGTCAAAATACAATAAGTAAGAAACCGAAACCGTTTTAAAATATGATAAAACAAAAAAAGTTGAATTCTGTATACCAGTGTGGTGTGAATTCGGAGGCCACTGTCCACCTTCGACGGCAAGAGACGAATGAACTGTATGCGGGTTAATTGCGAATTTTGAATGTGCCCACACGGGGAAAATGTATCTGCTTTCGAGAGTAAAGAACTAAAATGTTGGCTTCACTTCACCTATGCCTAATGTAGGCAGATAATATTTTAAGAAGCTCAGCGACTGTTACCTGTAAAAACTCGCATATCCCTTATTCAGTACAAGAGTAGGGAGTTTTCAAAAAAATATTTTTAGAGACCCCCACTTTTTTTCATGTAACATCCGCTAGGTGAATTTTTTTTCGTATAAAATATAGCCTTTGTCACCCGGGCCAATGAATCAATTGACACCTCATTCATCAAAATCGGCCCAGTAGTTTAGGCGCTATAGTGGAACACACACAATCTGTATACAAACATACATACATACATACATACATACATATATACATACTGTACAGTGTACACTTGTACAGGTTGCTAATGTACGACGGATGTTGCTGGATAGATAGCGCGCCGTGTTCTCTACCAGGGTAGGAAGAAAATCAAAGAAAATGTACACTAAAATATTCACGAATTTAAGCGACGGGCCTGCCCGCGAAATTCAAATTTAATTTGGTTTTTCGCAATTTGTAAACTAATACGACCACGTAGGCTTATGGTATTTTACTTGCGACAATGGCAGTATCATCCTCACAGGTTTATATAAAAATCTTTACTTGAAAGGGTCCAGTTTAAGAAATTAATTCTAGTATCGACTATTCTCACAAATTAGTATACATATATTAATTAAAATATACAATAAATTTTTACGCTTCGACAGATTTTCTTTACAAAAACTGTCAAACCTCAAATTAATTCCTCAGATAAAGTTATTTGACGATTGAAAAATCGGCCCTCAGAGAAACAAAATAATATCTACTCGCAGCCAAAAACTAGTAGGTAAAAATAAAATGCTTACCATTCATTTATTCTAATGGAAATCTGATCTGGAATCTTGTAGCACCTTCCACCATGAGGCCTGGAATATTCAGCGAATGGAATTAGTAAACAAGCGCTGATAGCTTAGTTGTTATAACGTATTTCTCCTGTTCGTGGGGGGAGGGGGTTCAATGCCGGGCATGTATCTGTTGTCGCAGGTATATTGTCAAAGCCGTGATATTATACGTACAATCTCACTAGTGATATTATAATTAAACGGTAGATTGTCAATTGACTTCATTTCTTACAATATTTGTCGGCCTGGTTTTAGTGTCATTGTAATTTCACAAGGTCATTATATGTAGTGACATTATGAAAAATCTAGGTATATTATTATGAGTGAAGTTGGCAGTGGGAGACGTCAAGCGTTCTGATTGGTCAATTGGAGCGTGTGCGAAATTTTCCGCCTAAAATTATTGTTTAAATGGTGTTTTGTTATTTTTTTTCATTAAATTTCTTTAAAATGTGTGATAGTCAACATTTGGAAGTGATTGAAACTTCACATTCATTAATATACCAAGTGAAAACCAGTGTGAGATTGTGGCACGAGAAGATTTCAACATAGAGCTACGAAAATATTGCAGTGGGCAATCTGATAAAGACCTGGAGAGTGGCATAGGCTACTTTTTATCTAGGAAAATCAAGGAGTTCCTACAGGATTTTTCAATATCTAAATCCACGCGGACAAAGTCTCGGGCATCAGCTAGTTACATTCTATAATAGTAATACAATAAAGTTTGCGATTTTTTTAAACGTGTCTATTTACTTATAACTCTATGATTGCCAAATTGACATCGGAAAGGGACCAATCAGAGGCGGCCTCACAATCTAACGACCAGTAAAATTGTCCAAATATCATTGCCTTACAATATCACTATGTAGGTACACTAAAACCAAGCCGTTCAATTGTAAGAAATGAAGTCGATTGTCGGTCTACCGTTTAATTATAATGTCACTAGTGAGATTGTAATATCACGGCTTTGACAATATACCTGCGACATATCTACCGTTAACTTTTCGAAGTTATGTGCGTTTTAAGAAATTAAATATCACTTGCTTTGACAAAATGAAGGAAAACATCGTGAAGTCTGCCAACTGGCAATGGGCCAGCGTGATGGACTCTAGCCTAATCCCTTCTCATTCTAAAAGGGAACTCGTACTCAGCAGTATAGTTCGCGACAGGTCGAGGTATGGATGCGGGGGGACGCCCCGCACGCCCACCCGCACAGCGCTAGCGGTCGCCCGCACCCGGATTGCCATCTGGACCAGTCGCGTACTATCGGTCGGCGATAGGTTGAGAATTGAGATGATAATGATTATCATTTTCAGTCTATTCAATATTATAAATCTGCCTCATATTCAACTTAGGCCACATCATCACTTTCCATCGGGCGTGATAGATTCTAGAGGATCCTCGCGCGGCTATAACAATGCACTCACCACCAAGAGCAGTGATAACCTAGTGTTCAGAGTCAAACCACAGTTGGCCTAATAGACTACGAGTATTCTCACTGATAATGATGATGAAGCACCATCCGCCACGCTGCTTTTTTGCAAAAATTCTTTCTATACTTATTAAACAAATAAAATACTTACTCGCCTTCATCTCGTCATAAGAGTTTGGTTTCGTAAGCTCTCGCACGACCCCGTGCGCCATCTGAAGCATACAGCCTTTCGATGAAGTGTACCATTGAGCACGCTGGGTTCCAATGATCAAGTCCTTTATCTGGAAATTATTGTGAAATTTTTTTTAGCAGATGTGGAACATCATACATGTGCATGTGACATATCGCCATTGCGACATTAAGACCTCTTATGTGTAAAAAACACTTTGTGACGAAGCGTTACATGTTATATAATATTTATATTATTATTTTATCTATTTGTTATTACAAATGATATTTTTAGATATAACTAATCTTGGCCCTTGGGGGTACTCTGTTAAATTTTCAACATTCATGTTTCATAATTTTCCTGAAGGAAGACCCATAAGTTCTACGCATACAAATAAATAGTGAAGGGAAAAGAGTTCCATACAAAAATGTTCTGGAGAGCCTCTTGAAAATTAAGGAAATTTTCGTATGGAGACGAATTTTTTTGTTCTGTGGCCATATTTTTTTCACCGGCCCTTTGGGGTGCCCTAGTAAGTTTTCCACGTTCGGCTCTCTCTATAATTTTAATGACCTAGAATTTTTGACTTTTACGCGCACGGAAAGTATGGTGAAAAAGTCCCATACAAAATTATTGTTCAGAAGGAACCGATTTTGAGGAAATTTGGCGCAGACGTATTATGTAGGATACTTCTTTCCACGGAAAAAGAGGTCCTATGTAATTTTGAAGAAAACAAATCTACTTGCAGGCAAAAATGAGTAAAAAAAATAAATGCTTACCGTTTACCGTCTATTCCAGTGGAAATCAGATCTGGAATCTTCTAGCACCTTCCATCCTTTCATGAGGCCTGGAATATTCAGCAAACGGAATAAGTAAACTAGCGGTGATAGCTTAGTTGTTAAAACATAGCTTCCTTCCTATTCAGGGAGTCGGGGGTTCGATCCCGGGCACGCAACGCTGACTTTGCAGAGTTTGGAGAGTAGTTAGAACGATACACCGTTACACAAGTGTCTGATGTTATCGTTTCTTTAAGTCCAGGAGCCACATGTTCGGATGCTTTTTAGACCGTCTGAGATCTCTGACTAAGTAATCCAAACCATTTTGTAAAAAATTAGAGTAGATCTGAAATCGGCGGCGTCAAAATACAATAAGTAAGAAACCGAAACCGTTTTAAAATATGATAAAACAAAAAAAGTTGAATTCTGTATACCAGTGTGGTGTGAATTCGGAGGCCACTGTCCACCTTCGACGGCAAGAGACGAATGAACTGTATGCGGGTTAATTGCGAATTTTGAATGTGCCCACACGGGGAAAATGTATCTGCTTTCGAGAGTAAAGAACTAAAATGTTGGCTTCACTTCACCTATGCCTAATGTAGGCAGATAATATTTTAAGAAGCTCAGCGACTGTTACCTGTAAAAACTCGCATATCCCTTATTCAGTACAAGAGTAGGGAGTTTTCAAAAAAATATTTTTAGAGACCCCCACTTTTTTTCATGTAACATCCGCTAGGTGAATTTTTTTTCGTATAAAATATAGCCTTTGTCACCCGGGCCAATGAATCAATTGACACCTCATTCATCAAAATCGGCCCAGTAGTTTAGGCGCTATAGTGGAACACACACAATCTGTATACAAACATACATACATACATACATACATACATATATACATACTGTACAGTGTACACTTGTACAGGTTGCTAATGTACGACGGATGTTGCTGGATAGATAGCGCGCCGTGTTCTCTACCAGGGTAGGAAGAAAATCAAAGAAAATGTACACTAAAATATTCACGAATTTAAGCGACGGGCCTGCCCGCGAAATTCAAATTTAATTTGGTTTTTCGCAATTTGTAAACTAATACGACCACGTAGGCTTATGGTATTTTACTTGCGACAATGGCAGTATCATCCTCACAGGTTTATATAAAAATCTTTACTTGAAAGGGTCCAGTTTAAGAAATTAATTCTAGTATCGACTATTCTCACAAATTAGTATACATATATTAATTAAAATATACAATAAATTTTTACGCTTCGACAGATTTTCTTTACAAAAACTGTCAAACCTCAAATTAATTCCTCAGATAAAGTTATTTGACGATTGAAAAATCGGCCCTCAGAGAAACAAAATAATATCTACTCGCAGCCAAAAACTAGTAGGTAAAAATAAAATGCTTACCATTCATTTATTCTAATGGAAATCTGATCTGGAATCTTGTAGCACCTTCCACCATGAGGCCTGGAATATTCAGCGAATGGAATTAGTAAACAAGCGCTGATAGCTTAGTTGTTATAACGTATTTCTCCTGTTCGTGGGGGGAGGGGGTTCAATGCCGGGCATGTATCTGTTGTCGCAGGTATATTGTCAAAGCCGTGATATTATACGTACAATCTCACTAGTGATATTATAATTAAACGGTAGATTGTCAATTGACTTCATTTCTTACAATATTTGTCGGCCTGGTTTTAGTGTCATTGTAATTTCACAAGGTCATTATATGTAGTGACATTATGAAAAATCTAGGTATATTATTATGAGTGAAGTTGGCAGTGGGAGACGTCAAGCGTTCTGATTGGTCAATTGGAGCGTGTGCGAAATTTTCCGCCTAAAATTATTGTTTAAATGGTGTTTTGTTATTTTTTTTCATTAAATTTCTTTAAAATGTGTGATAGTCAACATTTGGAAGTGATTGAAACTTCACATTCATTAATATACCAAGTGAAAACCAGTGTGAGATTGTGGCACGAGAAGATTTCAACATAGAGCTACGAAAATATTGCAGTGGGCAATCTGATAAAGACCTGGAGAGTGGCATAGGCTACTTTTTATCTAGGAAAATCAAGGAGTTCCTACAGGATTTTTCAATATCTAAATCCACGCGGACAAAGTCTCGGGCATCAGCTAGTTACATTCTATAATAGTAATACAATAAAGTTTGCGATTTTTTTAAACGTGTCTATTTACTTATAACTCTATGATTGCCAAATTGACATCGGAAAGGGACCAATCAGAGGCGGCCTCACAATCTAACGACCAGTAAAATTGTCCAAATATCATTGCCTTACAATATCACTATGTAGGTACACTAAAACCAAGCCGTTCAATTGTAAGAAATGAAGTCGATTGTCGGTCTACCGTTTAATTATAATGTCACTAGTGAGATTGTAATATCACGGCTTTGACAATATACCTGCGACATATCTACCGTTAACTTTTCGAAGTTATGTGCGTTTTAAGAAATTAAATATCACTTGCTTTGACAAAATGAAGGAAAACATCGTGAAGTCTGCCAACTGGCAATGGGCCAGCGTGATGGACTCTAGCCTAATCCCTTCTCATTCTAAAAGGGAACTCGTACTCAGCAGTATAGTTCGCGACAGGTCGAGGTATGGATGCGGGGGGACGCCCCGCACGCCCACCCGCACAGCGCTAGCGGTCGCCCGCACCCGGATTGCCATCTGGACCAGTCGCGTACTATCGGTCGGCGATAGGTTGAGAATTGAGATGATAATGATTATCATTTTCAGTCTATTCAATATTATAAATCTGCCTCATATTCAACTTAGGCCACATCATCACTTTCCATCGGGCGTGATAGATTCTAGAGGATCCTCGCGCGGCTATAACAATGCACTCACCACCAAGAGCAGTGATAACCTAGTGTTCAGAGTCAAACCACAGTTGGCCTAATAGACTACGAGTATTCTCACTGATAATGATGATGAAGCACCATCCGCCACGCTGCTTTTTTGCAAAAATTCTTTCTATACTTATTAAACAAATAAAATACTTACTCGCCTTCATCTCGTCATAAGAGTTTGGTTTCGTAAGCTCTCGCACGACCCCGTGCGCCATCTGAAGCATACAGCCTTTCGATGAAGTGTACCATTGAGCACGCTGGGTTCCAATGATCAAGTCCTTTATCTGGAAATTATTGTGAAATTTTTTTTAGCAGATGTGGAACATCATACATGTGCATGTGACATATCGCCATTGCGACATTAAGACCTCTTATGTGTAAAAAACACTTTGTGACGAAGCGTTACATGTTATATAATATTTATATTATTATTTTATCTATTTGTTATTACAAATGATATTTTTAGATATAACTAATCTTGGCCCTTGGGGGTACTCTGTTAAATTTTCAACATTCATGTTTCATAATTTTCCTGAAGGAAGACCCATAAGTTCTACGCATACAAATAAATAGTGAAGGGAAAAGAGTTCCATACAAAAATGTTCTGGAGAGCCTCTTGAAAATTAAGGAAATTTTCGTATGGAGACGAATTTTTTTGTTCTGTGGCCATATTTTTTTCACCGGCCCTTTGGGGTGCCCTAGTAAGTTTTCCACGTTCGGCTCTCTCTATAATTTTAATGACCTAGAATTTTTGACTTTTACGCGCACGGAAAGTATGGTGAAAAAGTCCCATACAAAATTATTGTTCAGAAGGAACCGATTTTGAGGAAATTTGGCGCAGACGTATTATGTAGGATACTTCTTTCCACGGAAAAAGAGGTCCTATGTGATTTTGAAGAAAACAAATCTACTTGCAGGCAAAAATGAGTAAAAAAAATAAATGCTTACCGTTTACCGTCTATTCCAGTGGAAATCAGATCTGGAATCTTCTAGCACCTTCCATCCTTTCATGAGGCCTGGAATATTCAGCAAACGGAATAAGTAAACTAGCGGTGATAGCTTAGTTGTTAAAACATAGCTTCCTTCCTATTCAGGGAGTCGGGGGTTCGATCCCGGGCACGCAACGCTGACTTTGCAGAGTTTGGAGAGTAGTTAGAACGATACACCGTTACACAAGTGTCTGATGTTATCGTTTCTTTAAGTCCAGGAGCCACATGTTCGGATGCTTTTTAGACCGTCTGAGATCTCTGACTAAGTAATCCAAACCATTTTGTAAAAAATTAGAGTAGATCTGAAATCGGCGGCGTCAAAATACAATAAGTAAGAAACCGAAACCGTTTTAAAATATGATAAAACAAAAAAAGTTGAATTCTGTATACCAGTGTGGTGTGAATTCGGAGGCCACTGTCCACCTTCGACGGCAAGAGACGAATGAACTGTATGCGGGTTAATTGCGAATTTTGAATGTGCCCACACGGGGAAAATGTATCTGCTTTCGAGAGTAAAGAACTAAAATGTTGGCTTCACTTCACCTATGCCTAATGTAGGCAGATAATATTTTAAGAAGCTCAGCGACTGTTACCTGTAAAAACTCGCATATCCCTTATTCAGTACAAGAGTAGGGAGTTTTCAAAAAAATATTTTTAGAGACCCCCACTTTTTTTCATGTAACATCCGCTAGGTGAATTTTTTTTCGTATAAAATATAGCCTTTGTCACCCGGGCCAATGAATCAATTGACACCTCATTCATCAAAATCGGCCCAGTAGTTTAGGCGCTATAGTGGAACACACACAATCTGTATACAAACATACATACATACATACATATATACATACTGTACAGTGTACACTTGTACAGGTTGCTAATGTACGACGGATGTTGCTGGATAGATAGCGCGCCGTGTTCTCTACCAGGGTAGGAAGAAAATCAAAGAAAATGTACACTAAAATATTCACGAATTTAAGCGACGGGCCTGCCCGCGAAATTCAAATTTAATTTGGTTTTTCGCAATTTGTAAACTAATACGACCACGTAGGCTTATGGTATTTTACTTGCGACAATGGCAGTATCATCCTCACAGGTTTATATAAAAATCTTTACTTGAAAGGGTCCAGTTTAAGAAATTAATTCTAGTATCGACTATTCTCACAAATTAGTATACATATATTAATTAAAATATACAATAAATTTTTACGCTTCGACAGATTTTCTTTACAAAAACTGTCAAACCTCAAATTAATTCCTCAGATAAAGTTATTTGACGATTGAAAAATCGGCCCTCAGAGAAACAAAATAATATCTACTCGCAGCCAAAAACTAGTAGGTAAAAATAAAATGCTTACCATTCATTTATTCTAATGGAAATCTGATCTGGAATCTTGTAGCACCTTCCACCATGAGGCCTGGAATATTCAGCGAATGGAATTAGTAAACAAGCGCTGATAGCTTAGTTGTTATAACGTATTTCTCCTGTTCGTGGGGGGAGGGGGTTCAATGCCGGGCATGTATCTGTTGTCGCAGGTATATTGTCAAAGCCGTGATATTATACGTACAATCTCACTAGTGATATTATAATTAAACGGTAGATTGTCAATTGACTTCATTTCTTACAATATTTGTCGGCCTGGTTTTAGTGTCATTGTAATTTCACAAGGTCATTATATGTAGTGACATTATGAAAAATCTAGGTATATTATTATGAGTGAAGTTGGCAGTGGGAGACGTCAAGCGTTCTGATTGGTCAATTGGAGCGTGTGCGAAATTTTCCGCCTAAAATTATTGTTTAAATGGTGTTTTGTTATTTTTTTTCATTAAATTTCTTTAAAATGTGTGATAGTCAACATTTGGAAGTGATTGAAACTTCACATTCATTAATATACCAAGTGAAAACCAGTGTGAGATTGTGGCACGAGAAGATTTCAACATAGAGCTACGAAAATATTGCAGTGGGCAATCTGATAAAGACCTGGAGAGTGGCATAGGCTACTTTTTATCTAGGAAAATCAAGGAGTTCCTACAGGATTTTTCAATATCTAAATCCACGCGGACAAAGTCTCGGGCATCAGCTAGTTACATTCTATAATAGTAATACAATAAAGTTTGCGATTTTTTTAAACGTGTCTATTTACTTATAACTCTATGATTGCCAAATTGACATCGGAAAGGGACCAATCAGAGGCGGCCTCACAATCTAACGACCAGTAAAATTGTCCAAATATCATTGCCTTACAATATCACTATGTAGGTACACTAAAACCAAGCCGTTCAATTGTAAGAAATGAAGTCGATTGTCGGTCTACCGTTTAATTATAATGTCACTAGTGAGATTGTAATATCACGGCTTTGACAATATACCTGCGACATATCTACCGTTAACTTTTCGAAGTTATGTGCGTTTTAAGAAATTAAATATCACTTGCTTTGACAAAATGAAGGAAAACATCGTGAAGTCTGCCAACTGGCAATGGGCCAGCGTGATGGACTCTAGCCTAATCCCTTCTCATTCTAAAAGGGAACTCGTACTCAGCAGTATAGTTCGCGACAGGTCGAGGTATGGATGCGGGGGGACGCCCCGCACGCCCACCCGCACAGCGCTAGCGGTCGCCCGCACCCGGATTGCCATCTGGACCAGTCGCGTACTATCGGTCGGCGATAGGTTGAGAATTGAGATGATAATGATTATCATTTTCAGTCTATTCAATATCATAAATCTGCCTCATATTCAACTTAGGCCACATCATCACTTTCCATCGGGCGTGATAGATTCTAGAGGATCCTCGCGCGGCTATAACAATGCACTCACCACCAAGAGCAGTGATAACCTAGTGGTTAAAATGTCAGCCTCATATTCAGAGTCAAACCACAGTTGGCCTAATAGACTACGAGTATTCTCACTGATAATGATGATGAAGCACCATCCGCCACGCTGCTTTTTTGCAAAAATTCTTTCTATACTTATTAAACAAATAAAATACTTACTCGCCTTCATCTCGTCATAAGAGTTTGGTTTCGTAAGCTCTCGCACGACCCCGTGCGCCATCTGAAGCATACAGCCTTTCGATGAAGTGTACCATTGAGCACGCTGGGTTCCAATGATCAAGTCCTTTATCTGGAAATTATTGTGAAATTTTTTTTAGCAGATGTGGAACATCATACATGTGCATGTGACATATCGCCATTGCGACATTAAGACCTCTTATGTGTAAAAAACACTTTGTGACGAAGCGTTACATGTTATATAATATTTATATTATTATTTTATCTATTTGTTATTACAAATGATATTTTTAGATATAACTAATCTTGGCCCTTGGGGGTACTCTGTTAAATTTTCAACATTCATGTTTCATAATTTTCCTAAAGGAAGACCCATAAGTTCTACGCATACAAATAAATAGTGAAGGGAAAAGAGTTCCATACAAAAATGTTCTGGAGAGCCTCTTGAAAATTAAGGAAATTTTCGTATGGAGACGAATTTTTTTGTTCTGTGGCCATATTTTTTTCACCGGCCCTTTGGGGTGCCCTAGTCAGTTTTCCACGTTCGGCTCTCTCTATAATTTTAATGACCTAGAATTTTTGACTTTTACGCGCACGGAAAGTATGGTGAAAAAGTCCCATACAAAATTATTGTTCAGAAGGAACCGATTTTGAGGAAATTTGGCGCAGACGTATTATGTAGGATACTTCTTTCCACGGAAAAAGAGGTCCTATGTGATTTTGAAGAAAACAAATCTACTTGCAGGCAAAAATGAGTAAAAAAAATAAATGCTTACCGTTTACCGTCTATTCCAGTGGAAATCAGATCTGGAATCTTCTAGCACCTTCCATCCTTTCATGAGGCCTGGAATATTCAGCAAACGGAATAAGTAAACTAGCGGTGATAGCTTAGTTGTTAAAACATAGCTTCCTTCCTATTCAGGGAGTCGGGGGTTCGATCCCGGGCACGCAACGCTGACTTTGCAGAGTTTGGAGAGTAGTTAGAACGATACACCGTTACACAAGTGTCTGATGTTATCGTTTCTTTAAGTCCAGGAGCCACATGTTCGGATGCTTTTTAGACCGTCTGAGATCTCTGACTAAGTAATCCAAACCATTTTGTAAAAAATTAGAGTAGATCTGAAATCGGCGGCGTCAAAATACAATAAGTAAGAAACCGAAACCGTTTTAAAATATGATAAAACAAAAAAAGTTGAATTCTGTATACCAGTGTGGTGTGAATTCGGAGGCCACTGTCCACCTTCGACGGCAAGAGACGAATGAACTGTATGCGGGTTAATTGCGAATTTTGAATGTGCCCACACGGGGAAAATGTATCTGCTTTCGAGAGTAAAGAACTAAAATGTTGGCTTCACTTCACCTATGCCTAATGTAGGCAGATAATATTTTAAGAAGCTCAGCGACTGTTACCTGTAAAAACTCGCATATCCCTTATTCAGTACAAGAGTAGGGAGTTTTCAAAAAAATATTTTTAGAGACCCCCACTTTTTTTCATGTAACATCCGCTAGGTGAATTTTTTTTCGTATAAAATATAGCCTTTGTCACCCGGGCCAATGAATCAATTGACACCTCATTCATCAAAATCGGCCCAGTAGTTTAGGCGCTATAGTGGAACACACACAATCTGTATACAAACATACATACATACATACATACATACATATATACATACTGTACAGTGTACACTTGTACAGGTTGCTAATGTACGACGGATGTTGCTGGATAGATAGCGCGCCGTGTTCTCTACCAGGGTAGGAAGAAAATCAAAGAAAATGTACACTAAAATATTCACGAATTTAAGCGACGGGCCTGCCCGCGAAATTCAAATTTAATTTGGTTTTTCGCAATTTGTAAACTAATACGACCACGTAGGCTTATGGTATTTTACTTGCGACAATGGCAGTATCATCCTCACAGGTTTATATAAAAATCTTTACTTGAAAGGGTCCAGTTTAAGAAATTAATTCTAGTATCGACTATTCTCACAAATTAGTATACATATATTAATTAAAATATACAATAAATTTTTACGCTTCGACAGATTTTCTTTACAAAAACTGTCAAACCTCAAATTAATTCCTCAGATAAAGTTATTTGACGATTGAAAAATCGGCCCTCAGAGAAACAAAATAATATCTACTCGCAGCCAAAAACTAGTAGGTAAAAATAAAATGCTTACCATTCATTTATTCTAATGGAAATCTGATCTGGAATCTTGTAGCACCTTCCACCATGAGGCCTGGAATATTCAGCGAATGGAATTAGTAAACAAGCGCTGATAGCTTAGTTGTTATAACGTATTTCTCCTGTTCGTGGGGGGAGGGGGTTCAATGCCGGGCATGTATCTGTTGTCGCAGGTATATTGTCAAAGCCGTGATATTATACGTACAATCTCACTAGTGATATTATAATTAAACGGTAGATTGTCAATTGACTTCATTTCTTACAATATTTGTCGGCCTGGTTTTAGTGTCATTGTAATTTCACAAGGTCATTATATGTAGTGACATTATGAAAAATCTAGGTATATTATTATGAGTGAAGTTGGCAGTGGGAGACGTCAAGCGTTCTGATTGGTCAATTGGAGCGTGTGCGAAATTTTCCGCCTAAAATTATTGTTTAAATGGTGTTTTGTTATTTTTTTTCATTAAATTTCTTTAAAATGTGTGATAGTCAACATTTGGAAGTGATTGAAACTTCACATTCATTAATATACCAAGTGAAAACCAGTGTGAGATTGTGGCACGAGAAGATTTCAACATAGAGCTACGAAAATATTGCAGTGGGCAATCTGATAAAGACCTGGAGAGTGGCATAGGCTACTTTTTATCTAGGAAAATCAAGGAGTTCCTACAGGATTTTTCAATATCTAAATCCACGCGGACAAAGTCTCGGGCATCAGCTAGTTACATTCTATAATAGTAATACAATAAAGTTTGCGATTTTTTTAAACGTGTCTATTTACTTATAACTCTATGATTGCCAAATTGACATCGGAAAGGGACCAATCAGAGGCGGCCTCACAATCTAACGACCAGTAAAATTGTCCAAATATCATTGCCTTACAATATCACTATGTAGGTACACTAAAACCAAGCCGTTCAATTGTAAGAAATGAAGTCGATTGTCGGTCTACCGTTTAATTATAATGTCACTAGTGAGATTGTAATATCACGGCTTTGACAATATACCTGCGACATATCTACCGTTAACTTTTCGAAGTTATGTGCGTTTTAAGAAATTAAATATCACTTGCTTTGACAAAATGAAGGAAAACATCGTGAAGTCTGCCAACTGGCAATGGGCCAGCGTGATGGACTCTAGCCTAATCCCTTCTCATTCTAAAAGGGAACTCGTACTCAGCAGTATAGTTCGCGACAGGTCGAGGTATGGATGCGGGGGGACGCCCCGCACGCCCACCCGCACAGCGCTAGCGGTCGCCCGCACCCGGATTGCCATCTGGACCAGTCGCGTACTATCGGTCGGCGATAGGTTGAGAATTGAGATGATAATGATTATCATTTTCAGTCTATTCAATATTATAAATCTGCCTCATATTCAACTTAGGCCACATCATCACTTTCCATCGGGCGTGATAGATTCTAGAGGATCCTCGCGCGGCTATAACAATGCACTCACCACCAAGAGCAGTGATAACCTAGTGTTCAGAGTCAAACCACAGTTGGCCTAATAGACTACGAGTATTCTCACTGATAATGATGATGAAGCACCATCCGCCACGCTGCTTTTTTGCAAAAATTCTTTCTATACTTATTAAACAAATAAAATACTTACTCGCCTTCATCTCGTCATAAGAGTTTGGTTTCGTAAGCTCTCGCACGACCCCGTGCGCCATCTGAAGCATACAGCCTTTCGATGAAGTGTACCATTGAGCACGCTGGGTTCCAATGATCAAGTCCTTTATCTGGAAATTATTGTGAAATTTTTTTTAGCAGATGTGGAACATCATACATGTGCATGTGACATATCGCCATTGCGACATTAAGACCTCTTATGTGTAAAAAACACTTTGTGACGAAGCGTTACATGTTATATAATATTTATATTATTATTTTATCTATTTGTTATTACAAATGATATTTTTAGATATAACTAATCTTGGCCCTTGGGGGTACTCTGTTAAATTTTCAACATTCATGTTTCATAATTTTCCTGAAGGAAGACCCATAAGTTCTACGCATACAAATAAATAGTGAAAGGAAAAGAGTTCCATACAAAAATGTTCTGGAGAGCCTCTTGAAAATTAAGGAAATTTTCGTATGGAGACGAATTTTTTTGTTCTGTGGCCATATTTTTTTCACCGGCCCTTTGGGGTGCCCTAGTCAGTTTTCCACGTTCGGCTCTCTCTATAATTTTAATGACCTAGAATTTTTGACTTTTACGCGCACGGAAAGTATGGTGAAAAAGTCCCATACAAAATTATTGTTCAGAAGGAACCGATTTTGAGGAAATTTGGCGCAGACGTATTATGTAGGATACTTCTTTCCACGGAAAAAGAGGTCCTATGTGATTTTGAAGAAAACAAATCTACTTGCAGGCAAAAATGAGTAAAAAAAATAAATGCTTACCGTTTACCGTCTATTCCAGTGGAAATCAGATCTGGAATCTTCTAGCACCTTCCATCCTTTCATGAGGCCTGGAATATTCAGCAAACGGAATAAGTAAACTAGCGGTGATAGCTTAGTTGTTAAAACATAGCTTCCTTCCTATTCAGGGAGTCGGGGGTTCGATCCCGGGCACGCAACGCTGACTTTGCAGAGTTTGGAGAGTAGTTAGAACGATACACCGTTACACAAGTGTCTGATGTTATCGTTTCTTTAAGTCCAGGAGCCACATGTTCGGATGCTTTTTAGACCGTCTGAGATCTCTGACTAAGTAATCCAAACCATTTTGTAAAAAATTAGAGTAGATCTGAAATCGGCGGCGTCAAAATACAATAAGTAAGAAACCGAAACCGTTTTAAAATATGATAAAACAAAAAAAGTTGAATTCTGTATACCAGTGTGGTGTGAATTCGGAGGCCACTGTCCACCTTCGACGGCAAGAGACGAATGAACTGTATGCGGGTTAATTGCGAATTTTGAATGTGCCCACACGGGGAAAATGTATCTGCTTTCGAGAGTAAAGAACTAAAATGTTGGCTTCACTTCACCTATGCCTAATGTAGGCAGATAATATTTTAAGAAGCTCAGCGACTGTTACCTGTAAAAACTCGCATATCCCTTATTCAGTACAAGAGTAGGGAGTTTTCAAAAAAATATTTTTAGAGACCCCCACTTTTTTTCATGTAACATCCGCTAGGTGAATTTTTTTTCGTATAAAATATAGCCTTTGTCACCCGGGCCAATGAATCAATTGACACCTCATTCATCAAAATCGGCCCAGTAGTTTAGGCGCTATAGTGGAACACACACAATCTGTATACAAACATACATACATACATACATATATACATACTGTACAGTGTACACTTGTACAGGTTGCTAATGTACGACGGATGTTGCTGGATAGATAGCGCGCCGTGTTCTCTACCAGGGTAGGAAGAAAATCAAAGAAAATGTACACTAAAATATTCACGAATTTAAGCGACGGGCCTGCCCGCGAAATTCAAATTTAATTTGGTTTTTCGCAATTTGTAAACTAATACGACCACGTAGGCTTATGGTATTTTACTTGCGACAATGGCAGTATCATCCTCACAGGTTTATATAAAAATCTTTACTTGAAAGGGTCCAGTTTAAGAAATTAATTCTAGTATCGACTATTCTCACAAATTAGTATACATATATTAATTAAAATATACAATAAATTTTTACGCTTCGACAGATTTTCTTTACAAAAACTGTCAAACCTCAAATTAATTCCTCAGATAAAGTTATTTGACGATTGAAAAATCGGCCCTCAGAGAAACAAAATAATATCTACTCGCAGCCAAAAACTAGTAGGTAAAAATAAAATGCTTACCATTCATTTATTCTAATGGAAATCTGATCTGGAATCTTGTAGCACCTTCCACCATGAGGCCTGGAATATTCAGCGAATGGAATTAGTAAACAAGCGCTGATAGCTTAGTTGTTATAACGTATTTCTCCTGTTCGTGGGGGGAGGGGGTTCAATGCCGGGCATGTATCTGTTGTCGCAGGTATATTGTCAAAGCCGTGATATTATACGTACAATCTCACTAGTGATATTATAATTAAACGGTAGATTGTCAATTGACTTCATTTCTTACAATATTTGTCGGCCTGGTTTTAGTGTCATTGTAATTTCACAAGGTCATTATATGTAGTGACATTATGAAAAATCTAGGTATATTATTATGAGTGAAGTTGGCAGTGGGAGACGTCAAGCGTTCTGATTGGTCAATTGGAGCGTGTGCGAAATTTTCCGCCTAAAATTATTGTTTAAATGGTGTTTTGTTATTTTTTTTCATTAAATTTCTTTAAAATGTGTGATAGTCAACATTTGGAAGTGATTGAAACTTCACATTCATTAATATACCAAGTGAAAACCAGTGTGAGATTGTGGCACGAGAAGATTTCAACATAGAGCTACGAAAATATTGCAGTGGGCAATCTGATAAAGACCTGGAGAGTGGCATAGGCTACTTTTTATCTAGGAAAATCAAGGAGTTCCTACAGGATTTTTCAATATCTAAATCCACGCGGACAAAGTCTCGGGCATCAGCTAGTTACATTCTATAATAGTAATACAATAAAGTTTGCGATTTTTTTAAACGTGTCTATTTACTTATAACTCTATGATTGCCAAATTGACATCGGAAAGGGACCAATCAGAGGCGGCCTCACAATCTAACGACCAGTAAAATTGTCCAAATATCATTGCCTTACAATATCACTATGTAGGTACACTAAAACCAAGCCGTTCAATTGTAAGAAATGAAGTCGATTGTCGGTCTACCGTTTAATTATAATGTCACTAGTGAGATTGTAATATCACGGCTTTGACAATATACCTGCGACATATCTACCGTTAACTTTTCGAAGTTATGTGCGTTTTAAGAAATTAAATATCACTTGCTTTGACAAAATGAAGGAAAACATCGTGAAGTCTGCCAACTGGCAATGGGCCAGCGTGATGGACTCTAGCCTAATCCCTTCTCATTCTAAAAGGGAACTCGTACTCAGCAGTATAGTTCGCGACAGGTCGAGGTATGGATGCGGGGGGACGCCCCGCACGCCCACCCGCACAGCGCTAGCGGTCGCCCGCACCCGGATTGCCATCTGGACCAGTCGCGTACTATCGGTCGGCGATAGGTTGAGAATTGAGATGATAATGATTATCATTTTCAGTCTATTCAATATTATAAATCTGCCTCATATTCAACTTAGGCCACATCATCACTTTCCATCGGGCGTGATAGATTCTAGAGGATCCTCGCGCGGCTATAACAATGCACTCACCACCAAGAGCAGTGATAACCTAGTGTTCAGAGTCAAACCACAGTTGGCCTAATAGACTACGAGTATTCTCACTGATAATGATGATGAAGCACCATCCGCCACGCTGCTTTTTTGCAAAAATTCTTTCTATACTTATTAAACAAATAAAATACTTACTCGCCTTCATCTCGTCATAAGAGTTTGGTTTCGTAAGCTCTCGCACGACCCCGTGCGCCATCTGAAGCATACAGCCTTTCGATGAAGTGTACCATTGAGCACGCTGGGTTCCAATGATCAAGTCCTTTATCTGGAAATTATTGTGAAATTTTTTTTAGCAGATGTGGAACATCATACATGTGCATGTGACATATCGCCATTGCGACATTAAGACCTCTTATGTGTAAAAAACACTTTGTGACGAAGCGTTACATGTTATATAATATTTATATTATTATTTTATCTATTTGTTATTACAAATGATATTTTTAGATATAACTAATCTTGGCCCTTGGGGGTACTCTGTTAAATTTTCAACATTCATGTTTCATAATTTTCCTGAAGGAAGACCCATAAGTTCTACGCATACAAATAAATAGTGAAGGGAAAAGAGTTCCATACAAAAATGTTCTGGAGAGCCTCTTGAAAATTAAGGAAATTTTCGTATGGAGACGAATTTTTTTGTTCTGTGGCCATATTTTTTTCACCGGCCCTTTGGGGTGCCCTAGTCAGTTTTCCACGTTCGGCTCTCTCTATAATTTTAATGACCTAGAATTTTTGACTTTTACGCGCACGGAAAGTATGGTGAAAAAGTCCCATACAAAATTATTGTTCAGAAGGAACCGATTTTGAGGAAATTTGGCGCAGACGTATTATGTAGGATACTTCTTTCCACGGAAAAAGAGGTCCTATGTGATTTTGAAGAAAACAAATCTACTTGCAGGCAAAAATGAGTAAAAAAAATAAATGCTTACCGTTTACCGTCTATTCCAGTGGAAATCAGATCTGGAATCTTCTAGCACCTTCCATCCTTTCATGAGGCCTGGAATATTCAGCAAACGGAATAAGTAAACTAGCGGTGATAGCTTAGTTGTTAAAACATAGCTTCCTTCCTATTCAGGGAGTCGGGGGTTCGATCCCGGGCACGCAACGCTGACTTTGCAGAGTTTGGAGAGTAGTTAGAACGATACACCGTTACACAAGTGTCTGATGTTATCGTTTCTTTAAGTCCAGGAGCCACATGTTCGGATGCTTTTTAGACCGTCTGAGATCTCTGACTAAGTAATCCAAACCATTTTGTAAAAAATTAGAGTAGATCTGAAATCGGCGGCGTCAAAATACAATAAGTAAGAAACCGAAACCGTTTTAAAATATGATAAAACAAAAAAAGTTGAATTCTGTATACCAGTGTGGTGTGAATTCGGAGGCCACTGTCCACCTTCGACGGCAAGAGACGAATGAACTGTATGCGGGTTAATTGCGAATTTTGAATGTGCCCACACGGGGAAAATGTATCTGCTTTCGAGAGTAAAGAACTAAAATGTTGGCTTCACTTCACCTATGCCTAATGTAGGCAGATAATATTTTAAGAAGCTCAGCGACTGTTACCTGTAAAAACTCGCATATCCCTTATTCAGTACAAGAGTAGGGAGTTTTCAAAAAAATATTTTTAGAGACCCCCACTTTTTTTCATGTAACATCCGCTAGGTGAATTTTTTTTCGTATAAAATATAGCCTTTGTCACCCGGGCCAATGAATCAATTGACACCTCATTCATCAAAATCGGCCCAGTAGTTTAGGCGCTATAGTGGAACACACACAATCTGTATACAAACATACATACATACATACATACATACATATATACATACTGTACAGTGTACACTTGTACAGGTTGCTAATGTACGACGGATGTTGCTGGATAGATAGCGCGCCGTGTTCTCTACCAGGGTAGGAAGAAAATCAAAGAAAATGTACACTAAAATATTCACGAATTTAAGCGACGGGCCTGCCCGCGAAATTCAAATTTAATTTGGTTTTTCGCAATTTGTAAACTAATACGACCACGTAGGCTTATGGTATTTTACTTGCGACAATGGCAGTATCATCCTCACAGGTTTATATAAAAATCTTTACTTGAAAGGGTCCAGTTTAAGAAATTAATTCTAGTATCGACTATTCTCACAAATTAGTATACATATATTAATTAAAATATACAATAAATTTTTACGCTTCGACAGATTTTCTTTACAAAAACTGTCAAACCTCAAATTAATTCCTCAGATAAAGTTATTTGACGATTGAAAAATCGGCCCTCAGAGAAACAAAATAATATCTACTCGCAGCCAAAAACTAGTAGGTAAAAATAAAATGCTTACCATTCATTTATTCTAATGGAAATCTGATCTGGAATCTTGTAGCACCTTCCACCATGAGGCCTGGAATATTCAGCGAATGGAATTAGTAAACAAGCGCTGATAGCTTAGTTGTTATAACGTATTTCTCCTGTTCGTGGGGGGAGGGGGTTCAATGCCGGGCATGTATCTGTTGTCGCAGGTATATTGTCAAAGCCGTGATATTATACGTACAATCTCACTAGTGATATTATAATTAAACGGTAGATTGTCAATTGACTTCATTTCTTACAATATTTGTCGGCCTGGTTTTAGTGTCATTGTAATTTCACAAGGTCATTATATGTAGTGACATTATGAAAAATCTAGGTATATTATTATGAGTGAAGTTGGCAGTGGGAGACGTCAAGCGTTCTGATTGGTCAATTGGAGCGTGTGCGAAATTTTCCGCCTAAAATTATTGTTTAAATGGTGTTTTGTTATTTTTTTTCATTAAATTTCTTTAAAATGTGTGATAGTCAACATTTGGAAGTGATTGAAACTTCACATTCATTAATATACCAAGTGAAAACCAGTGTGAGATTGTGGCACGAGAAGATTTCAACATAGAGCTACGAAAATATTGCAGTGGGCAATCTGATAAAGACCTGGAGAGTGGCATAGGCTACTTTTTATCTAGGAAAATCAAGGAGTTCCTACAGGATTTTTCAATATCTAAATCCACGCGGACAAAGTCTCGGGCATCAGCTAGTTACATTCTATAATAGTAATACAATAAAGTTTGCGATTTTTTTAAACGTGTCTATTTACTTATAACTCTATGATTGCCAAATTGACATCGGAAAGGGACCAATCAGAGGCGGCCTCACAATCTAACGACCAGTAAAATTGTCCAAATATCATTGCCTTACAATATCACTATGTAGGTACACTAAAACCAAGCCGTTCAATTGTAAGAAATGAAGTCGATTGTCGGTCTACCGTTTAATTATAATGTCACTAGTGAGATTGTAATATCACGGCTTTGACAATATACCTGCGACATATCTACCGTTAACTTTTCGAAGTTATGTGCGTTTTAAGAAATTAAATATCACTTGCTTTGACAAAATGAAGGAAAACATCGTGAAGTCTGCCAACTGGCAATGGGCCAGCGTGATGGACTCTAGCCTAATCCCTTCTCATTCTAAAAGGGAACTCGTACTCAGCAGTATAGTTCGCGACAGGTCGAGGTATGGATGCGGGGGGACGCCCCGCACGCCCACCCGCACAGCGCTAGCGGTCGCCCGCACCCGGATTGCCATCTGGACCAGTCGCGTACTATCGGTCGGCGATAGGTTGAGAATTGAGATGATAATGATTATCATTTTCAGTCTATTCAATATTATAAATCTGCCTCATATTCAACTTAGGCCACATCATCACTTTCCATCGGGCGTGATAGATTCTAGAGGATCCTCGCGCGGCTATAACAATGCACTCACCACCAAGAGCAGTGATAACCTAGTGTTCAGAGTCAAACCACAGTTGGCCTAATAGACTACGAGTATTCTCACTGATAATGATGATGAAGCACCATCCGCCACGCTGCTTTTTTGCAAAAATTCTTTCTATACTTATTAAACAAATAAAATACTTACTCGCCTTCATCTCGTCATAAGAGTTTGGTTTCGTAAGCTCTCGCACGACCCCGTGCGCCATCTGAAGCATACAGCCTTTCGATGAAGTGTACCATTGAGCACGCTGGGTTCCAATGATCAAGTCCTTTATCTGGAAATTATTGTGAAATTTTTTTTAGCAGATGTGGAACATCATACATGTGCATGTGACATATCGCCATTGCGACATTAAGACCTCTTATGTGTAAAAAACACTTTGTGACGAAGCGTTACATGTTATATAATATTTATATTATTATTTTATCTATTTGTTATTACAAATGATATTTTTAGATATAACTAATCTTGGCCCTTGGGGGTACTCTGTTAAATTTTCAACATTCATGTTTCATAATTTTCCTGAAGGAAGACCCATAAGTTCTACGCATACAAATAAATAGTGAAAGGAAAAGAGTTCCATACAAAAATGTTCTGGAGAGCCTCTTGAAAATTAAGGAAATTTTCGTATGGAGACGAATTTTTTTGTTCTGTGGCCATATTTTTTTCACCGGCCCTTTGGGGTGCCCTAGTCAGTTTTCCACGTTCGGCTCTCTCTATAATTTTAATGACCTAGAATTTTTGACTTTTACGCGCACGGAAAGTATGGTGAAAAAGTCCCATACAAAATTATTGTTCAGAAGGAACCGATTTTGAGGAAATTTGGCGCAGACGTATTATGTAGGATACTTCTTTCCACGGAAAAAGAGGTCCTATGTGATTTTGAAGAAAACAAATCTACTTGCAGGCAAAAATGAGTAAAAAAAATAAATGCTTACCGTTTACCGTCTATTCCAGTGGAAATCAGATCTGGAATCTTCTAGCACCTTCCATCCTTTCATGAGGCCTGGAATATTCAGCAAACGGAATAAGTAAACTAGCGGTGATAGCTTAGTTGTTAAAACATAGCTTCCTTCCTATTCAGGGAGTCGGGGGTTCGATCCCGGGCACGCAACGCTGACTTTGCAGAGTTTGGAGAGTAGTTAGAACGATACACCGTTACACAAGTGTCTGATGTTATCGTTTCTTTAAGTCCAGGAGCCACATGTTCGGATGCTTTTTAGACCGTCTGAGATCTCTGACTAAGTAATCCAAACCATTTTGTAAAAAATTAGAGTAGATCTGAAATCGGCGGCGTCAAAATACAATAAGTAAGAAACCGAAACCGTTTTAAAATATGATAAAACAAAAAAAGTTGAATTCTGTATACCAGTGTGGTGTGAATTCGGAGGCCACTGTCCACCTTCGACGGCAAGAGACGAATGAACTGTATGCGGGTTAATTGCGAATTTTGAATGTGCCCACACGGGGAAAATGTATCTGCTTTCGAGAGTAAAGAACTAAAATGTTGGCTTCACTTCACCTATGCCTAATGTAGGCAGATAATATTTTAAGAAGCTCAGCGACTGTTACCTGTAAAAACTCGCATATCCCTTATTCAGTACAAGAGTAGGGAGTTTTCAAAAAAATATTTTTAGAGACCCCCACTTTTTTTCATGTAACATCCGCTAGGTGAATTTTTTTTCGTATAAAATATAGCCTTTGTCACCCGGGCCAATGAATCAATTGACACCTCATTCATCAAAATCGGCCCAGTAGTTTAGGCGCTATAGTGGAACACACACAATCTGTATACAAACATACATACATACATACATATATACATACTGTACAGTGTACACTTGTACAGGTTGCTAATGTACGACGGATGTTGCTGGATAGATAGCGCGCCGTGTTCTCTACCAGGGTAGGAAGAAAATCAAAGAAAATGTACACTAAAATATTCACGAATTTAAGCGACGGGCCTGCCCGCGAAATTCAAATTTAATTTGGTTTTTCGCAATTTGTAAACTAATACGACCACGTAGGCTTATGGTATTTTACTTGCGACAATGGCAGTATCATCCTCACAGGTTTATATAAAAATCTTTACTTGAAAGGGTCCAGTTTAAGAAATTAATTCTAGTATCGACTATTCTCACAAATTAGTATACATATATTAATTAAAATATACAATAAATTTTTACGCTTCGACAGATTTTCTTTACAAAAACTGTCAAACCTCAAATTAATTCCTCAGATAAAGTTATTTGACGATTGAAAAATCGGCCCTCAGAGAAACAAAATAATATCTACTCGCAGCCAAAAACTAGTAGGTAAAAATAAAATGCTTACCATTCATTTATTCTAATGGAAATCTGATCTGGAATCTTGTAGCACCTTCCACCATGAGGCCTGGAATATTCAGCGAATGGAATTAGTAAACAAGCGCTGATAGCTTAGTTGTTATAACGTATTTCTCCTGTTCGTGGGGGGAGGGGGTTCAATGCCGGGCATGTATCTGTTGTCGCAGGTATATTGTCAAAGCCGTGATATTATACGTACAATCTCACTAGTGATATTATAATTAAACGGTAGATTGTCAATTGACTTCATTTCTTACAATATTTGTCGGCCTGGTTTTAGTGTCATTGTAATTTCACAAGGTCATTATATGTAGTGACATTATGAAAAATCTAGGTATATTATTATGAGTGAAGTTGGCAGTGGGAGACGTCAAGCGTTCTGATTGGTCAATTGGAGCGTGTGCGAAATTTTCCGCCTAAAATTATTGTTTAAATGGTGTTTTGTTATTTTTTTTCATTAAATTTCTTTAAAATGTGTGATAGTCAACATTTGGAAGTGATTGAAACTTCACATTCATTAATATACCAAGTGAAAACCAGTGTGAGATTGTGGCACGAGAAGATTTCAACATAGAGCTACGAAAATATTGCAGTGGGCAATCTGATAAAGACCTGGAGAGTGGCATAGGCTACTTTTTATCTAGGAAAATCAAGGAGTTCCTACAGGATTTTTCAATATCTAAATCCACGCGGACAAAGTCTCGGGCATCAGCTAGTTACATTCTATAATAGTAATACAATAAAGTTTGCGATTTTTTTAAACGTGTCTATTTACTTATAACTCTATGATTGCCAAATTGACATCGGAAAGGGACCAATCAGAGGCGGCCTCACAATCTAACGACCAGTAAAATTGTCCAAATATCATTGCCTTACAATATCACTATGTAGGTACACTAAAACCAAGCCGTTCAATTGTAAGAAATGAAGTCGATTGTCGGTCTACCGTTTAATTATAATGTCACTAGTGAGATTGTAATATCACGGCTTTGACAATATACCTGCGACATATCTACCGTTAACTTTTCGAAGTTATGTGCGTTTTAAGAAATTAAATATCACTTGCTTTGACAAAATGAAGGAAAACATCGTGAAGTCTGCCAACTGGCAATGGGCCAGCGTGATGGACTCTAGCCTAATCCCTTCTCATTCTAAAAGGGAACTCGTACTCAGCAGTATAGTTCGCGACAGGTCGAGGTATGGATGCGGGGGGACGCCCCGCACGCCCACCCGCACAGCGCTAGCGGTCGCCCGCACCCGGATTGCCATCTGGACCAGTCGCGTACTATCGGTCGGCGATAGGTTGAGAATTGAGATGATAATGATTATCATTTTCAGTCTATTCAATATCATAAATCTGCCTCATATTCAACTTAGGCCACATCATCACTTTCCATCGGGCGTGATAGATTCTAGAGGATCCTCGCGCGGCTATAACAATGCACTCACCACCAAGAGCAGTGATAACCTAGTGGTTAAAATGTCAGCCTCATATTCAGAGTCAAACCACAGTTGGCCTAATAGACTACGAGTATTCTCACTGATAATGATGATGAAGCACCATCCGCCACGCTGCTTTTTTGCAAAAATTCTTTCTATACTTATTAAACAAATAAAATACTTACTCGCCTTCATCTCGTCATAAGAGTTTGGTTTCGTAAGCTCTCGCACGACCCCGTGCGCCATCTGAAGCATACAGCCTTTCGATGAAGTGTACCATTGAGCACGCTGGGTTCCAATGATCAAGTCCTTTATCTGGAAATTATTGTGAAATTTTTTTTAGCAGATGTGGAACATCATACATGTGCATGTGACATATCGCCATTGCGACATTAAGACCTCTTATGTGTAAAAAACACTTTGTGACGAAGCGTTACATGTTATATAATATTTATATTATTATTTTATCTATTTGTTATTACAAATGATATTTTTAGATATAACTAATCTTGGCCCTTGGGGGTACTCTGTTAAATTTTCAACATTCATGTTTCATAATTTTCCTAAAGGAAGACCCATAAGTTCTACGCATACAAATAAATAGTGAAGGGAAAAGAGTTCCATACAAAAATGTTCTGGAGAGCCTCTTGAAAATTAAGGAAATTTTCGTATGGAGACGAATTTTTTTGTTCTGTGGCCATATTTTTTTCACCGGCCCTTTGGGGTGCCCTAGTCAGTTTTCCACGTTCGGCTCTCTCTATAATTTTAATGACCTAGAATTTTTGACTTTTACGCGCACGGAAAGTATGGTGAAAAAGTCCCATACAAAATTATTGTTCAGAAGGAACCGATTTTGAGGAAATTTGGCGCAGACGTATTATGTAGGATACTTCTTTCCACGGAAAAAGAGGTCCTATGTGATTTTGAAGAAAACAAATCTACTTGCAGGCAAAAATGAGTAAAAAAAATAAATGCTTACCGTTTACCGTCTATTCCAGTGGAAATCAGATCTGGAATCTTCTAGCACCTTCCATCCTTTCATGAGGCCTGGAATATTCAGCAAACGGAATAAGTAAACTAGCGGTGATAGCTTAGTTGTTAAAACATAGCTTCCTTCCTATTCAGGGAGTCGGGGGTTCGATCCCGGGCACGCAACGCTGACTTTGCAGAGTTTGGAGAGTAGTTAGAACGATACACCGTTACACAAGTGTCTGATGTTATCGTTTCTTTAAGTCCAGGAGCCACATGTTCGGATGCTTTTTAGACCGTCTGAGATCTCTGACTAAGTAATCCAAACCATTTTGTAAAAAATTAGAGTAGATCTGAAATCGGCGGCGTCAAAATACAATAAGTAAGAAACCGAAACCGTTTTAAAATATGATAAAACAAAAAAAGTTGAATTCTGTATACCAGTGTGGTGTGAATTCGGAGGCCACTGTCCACCTTCGACGGCAAGAGACGAATGAACTGTATGCGGGTTAATTGCGAATTTTGAATGTGCCCACACGGGGAAAATGTATCTGCTTTCGAGAGTAAAGAACTAAAATGTTGGCTTCACTTCACCTATGCCTAATGTAGGCAGATAATATTTTAAGAAGCTCAGCGACTGTTACCTGTAAAAACTCGCATATCCCTTATTCAGTACAAGAGTAGGGAGTTTTCAAAAAAATATTTTTAGAGACCCCCACTTTTTTTCATGTAACATCCGCTAGGTGAATTTTTTTTCGTATAAAATATAGCCTTTGTCACCCGGGCCAATGAATCAATTGACACCTCATTCATCAAAATCGGCCCAGTAGTTTAGGCGCTATAGTGGAACACACACAATCTGTATACAAACATACATACATACATACATACATACATATATACATACTGTACAGTGTACACTTGTACAGGTTGCTAATGTACGACGGATGTTGCTGGATAGATAGCGCGCCGTGTTCTCTACCAGGGTAGGAAGAAAATCAAAGAAAATGTACACTAAAATATTCACGAATTTAAGCGACGGGCCTGCCCGCGAAATTCAAATTTAATTTGGTTTTTCGCAATTTGTAAACTAATACGACCACGTAGGCTTATGGTATTTTACTTGCGACAATGGCAGTATCATCCTCACAGGTTTATATAAAAATCTTTACTTGAAAGGGTCCAGTTTAAGAAATTAATTCTAGTATCGACTATTCTCACAAATTAGTATACATATATTAATTAAAATATACAATAAATTTTTACGCTTCGACAGATTTTCTTTACAAAAACTGTCAAACCTCAAATTAATTCCTCAGATAAAGTTATTTGACGATTGAAAAATCGGCCCTCAGAGAAACAAAATAATATCTACTCGCAGCCAAAAACTAGTAGGTAAAAATAAAATGCTTACCATTCATTTATTCTAATGGAAATCTGATCTGGAATCTTGTAGCACCTTCCACCATGAGGCCTGGAATATTCAGCGAATGGAATTAGTAAACAAGCGCTGATAGCTTAGTTGTTATAACGTATTTCTCCTGTTCGTGGGGGGAGGGGGTTCAATGCCGGGCATGTATCTGTTGTCGCAGGTATATTGTCAAAGCCGTGATATTATACGTACAATCTCACTAGTGATATTATAATTAAACGGTAGATTGTCAATTGACTTCATTTCTTACAATATTTGTCGGCCTGGTTTTAGTGTCATTGTAATTTCACAAGGTCATTATATGTAGTGACATTATGAAAAATCTAGGTATATTATTATGAGTGAAGTTGGCAGTGGGAGACGTCAAGCGTTCTGATTGGTCAATTGGAGCGTGTGCGAAATTTTCCGCCTAAAATTATTGTTTAAATGGTGTTTTGTTATTTTTTTTCATTAAATTTCTTTAAAATGTGTGATAGTCAACATTTGGAAGTGATTGAAACTTCACATTCATTAATATACCAAGTGAAAACCAGTGTGAGATTGTGGCACGAGAAGATTTCAACATAGAGCTACGAAAATATTGCAGTGGGCAATCTGATAAAGACCTGGAGAGTGGCATAGGCTACTTTTTATCTAGGAAAATCAAGGAGTTCCTACAGGATTTTTCAATATCTAAATCCACGCGGACAAAGTCTCGGGCATCAGCTAGTTACATTCTATAATAGTAATACAATAAAGTTTGCGATTTTTTTAAACGTGTCTATTTACTTATAACTCTATGATTGCCAAATTGACATCGGAAAGGGACCAATCAGAGGCGGCCTCACAATCTAACGACCAGTAAAATTGTCCAAATATCATTGCCTTACAATATCACTATGTAGGTACACTAAAACCAAGCCGTTCAATTGTAAGAAATGAAGTCGATTGTCGGTCTACCGTTTAATTATAATGTCACTAGTGAGATTGTAATATCACGGCTTTGACAATATACCTGCGACATATCTACCGTTAACTTTTCGAAGTTATGTGCGTTTTAAGAAATTAAATATCACTTGCTTTGACAAAATGAAGGAAAACATCGTGAAGTCTGCCAACTGGCAATGGGCCAGCGTGATGGACTCTAGCCTAATCCCTTCTCATTCTAAAAGGGAACTCGTACTCAGCAGTATAGTTCGCGACAGGTCGAGGTATGGATGCGGGGGGACGCCCCGCACGCCCACCCGCACAGCGCTAGCGGTCGCCCGCACCCGGATTGCCATCTGGACCAGTCGCGTACTATCGGTCGGCGATAGGTTGAGAATTGAGATGATAATGATTATCATTTTCAGTCTATTCAATATTATAAATCTGCCTCATATTCAACTTAGGCCACATCATCACTTTCCATCGGGCGTGATAGATTCTAGAGGATCCTCGCGCGGCTATAACAATGCACTCACCACCAAGAGCAGTGATAACCTAGTGTTCAGAGTCAAACCACAGTTGGCCTAATAGACTACGAGTATTCTCACTGATAATGATGATGAAGCACCATCCGCCACGCTGCTTTTTTGCAAAAATTCTTTCTATACTTATTAAACAAATAAAATACTTACTCGCCTTCATCTCGTCATAAGAGTTTGGTTTCGTAAGCTCTCGCACGACCCCGTGCGCCATCTGAAGCATACAGCCTTTCGATGAAGTGTACCATTGAGCACGCTGGGTTCCAATGATCAAGTCCTTTATCTGGAAATTATTGTGAAATTTTTTTTAGCAGATGTGGAACATCATACATGTGCATGTGACATATCGCCATTGCGACATTAAGACCTCTTATGTGTAAAAAACACTTTGTGACGAAGCGTTACATGTTATATAATATTTATATTATTATTTTATCTATTTGTTATTACAAATGATATTTTTAGATATAACTAATCTTGGCCCTTGGGGGTACTCTGTTAAATTTTCAACATTCATGTTTCATAATTTTCCTGAAGGAAGACCCATAAGTTCTACGCATACAAATAAATAGTGAAGGGAAAAGAGTTCCATACAAAAATGTTCTGGAGAGCCTCTTGAAAATTAAGGAAATTTTCGTATGGAGACGAATTTTTTTGTTCTGTGGCCATATTTTTTTCACCGGCCCTTTGGGGTGCCCTAGTAAGTTTTCCACGTTCGGCTCTCTCTATAATTTTAATGACCTAGAATTTTTGACTTTTACGCGCACGGAAAGTATGGTGAAAAAGTCCCATACAAAATTATTGTTCAGAAGGAACCGATTTTGAGGAAATTTGGCGCAGACGTATTATGTAGGATACTTCTTTCCACGGAAAAAGAGGTCCTATGTGATTTTGAAGAAAACAAATCTACTTGCAGGCAAAAATGAGTAAAAAAAATAAATGCTTACCGTTTACCGTCTATTCCAGTGGAAATCAGATCTGGAATCTTCTAGCACCTTCCATCCTTTCATGAGGCCTGGAATATTCAGCAAACGGAATAAGTAAACTAGCGGTGATAGCTTAGTTGTTAAAACATAGCTTCCTTCCTATTCAGGGAGTCGGGGGTTCGATCCCGGGCACGCAACGCTGACTTTGCAGAGTTTGGAGAGTAGTTAGAACGATACACCGTTACACAAGTGTCTGATGTTATCGTTTCTTTAAGTCCAGGAGCCACATGTTCGGATGCTTTTTAGACCGTCTGAGATCTCTGACTAAGTAATCCAAACCATTTTGTAAAAAATTAGAGTAGATCTGAAATCGGCGGCGTCAAAATACAATAAGTAAGAAACCGAAACCGTTTTAAAATATGATAAAACAAAAAAAGTTGAATTCTGTATACCAGTGTGGTGTGAATTCGGAGGCCACTGTCCACCTTCGACGGCAAGAGACGAATGAACTGTATGCGGGTTAATTGCGAATTTTGAATGTGCCCACACGGGGAAAATGTATCTGCTTTCGAGAGTAAAGAACTAAAATGTTGGCTTCACTTCACCTATGCCTAATGTAGGCAGATAATATTTTAAGAAGCTCAGCGACTGTTACCTGTAAAAACTCGCATATCCCTTATTCAGTACAAGAGTAGGGAGTTTTCAAAAAAATATTTTTAGAGACCCCCACTTTTTTTCATGTAACATCCGCTAGGTGAATTTTTTTTCGTATAAAATATAGCCTTTGTCACCCGGGCCAATGAATCAATTGACACCTCATTCATCAAAATCGGCCCAGTAGTTTAGGCGCTATAGTGGAACACACACAATCTGTATACAAACATACATACATACATACATACATACATATATACATACTGTACAGTGTACACTTGTACAGGTTGCTAATGTACGACGGATGTTGCTGGATAGATAGCGCGCCGTGTTCTCTACCAGGGTAGGAAGAAAATCAAAGAAAATGTACACTAAAATATTCACGAATTTAAGCGACGGGCCTGCCCGCGAAATTCAAATTTAATTTGGTTTTTCGCAATTTGTAAACTAATACGACCACGTAGGCTTATGGTATTTTACTTGCGACAATGGCAGTATCATCCTCACAGGTTTATATAAAAATCTTTACTTGAAAGGGTCCAGTTTAAGAAATTAATTCTAGTATCGACTATTCTCACAAATTAGTATACATATATTAATTAAAATATACAATAAATTTTTACGCTTCGACAGATTTTCTTTACAAAAACTGTCAAACCTCAAATTAATTCCTCAGATAAAGTTATTTGACGATTGAAAAATCGGCCCTCAGAGAAACAAAATAATATCTACTCGCAGCCAAAAACTAGTAGGTAAAAATAAAATGCTTACCATTCATTTATTCTAATGGAAATCTGATCTGGAATCTTGTAGCACCTTCCACCATGAGGCCTGGAATATTCAGCGAATGGAATTAGTAAACAAGCGCTGATAGCTTAGTTGTTATAACGTATTTCTCCTGTTCGTGGGGGGAGGGGGTTCAATGCCGGGCATGTATCTGTTGTCGCAGGTATATTGTCAAAGCCGTGATATTATACGTACAATCTCACTAGTGATATTATAATTAAACGGTAGATTGTCAATTGACTTCATTTCTTACAATATTTGTCGGCCTGGTTTTAGTGTCATTGTAATTTCACAAGGTCATTATATGTAGTGACATTATGAAAAATCTAGGTATATTATTATGAGTGAAGTTGGCAGTGGGAGACGTCAAGCGTTCTGATTGGTCAATTGGAGCGTGTGCGAAATTTTCCGCCTAAAATTATTGTTTAAATGGTGTTTTGTTATTTTTTTTCATTAAATTTCTTTAAAATGTGTGATAGTCAACATTTGGAAGTGATTGAAACTTCACATTCATTAATATACCAAGTGAAAACCAGTGTGAGATTGTGGCACGAGAAGATTTCAACATAGAGCTACGAAAATATTGCAGTGGGCAATCTGATAAAGACCTGGAGAGTGGCATAGGCTACTTTTTATCTAGGAAAATCAAGGAGTTCCTACAGGATTTTTCAATATCTAAATCCACGCGGACAAAGTCTCGGGCATCAGCTAGTTACATTCTATAATAGTAATACAATAAAGTTTGCGATTTTTTTAAACGTGTCTATTTACTTATAACTCTATGATTGCCAAATTGACATCGGAAAGGGACCAATCAGAGGCGGCCTCACAATCTAACGACCAGTAAAATTGTCCAAATATCATTGCCTTACAATATCACTATGTAGGTACACTAAAACCAAGCCGTTCAATTGTAAGAAATGAAGTCGATTGTCGGTCTACCGTTTAATTATAATGTCACTAGTGAGATTGTAATATCACGGCTTTGACAATATACCTGCGACATATCTACCGTTAACTTTTCGAAGTTATGTGCGTTTTAAGAAATTAAATATCACTTGCTTTGACAAAATGAAGGAAAACATCGTGAAGTCTGCCAACTGGCAATGGGCCAGCGTGATGGACTCTAGCCTAATCCCTTCTCATTCTAAAAGGGAACTCGTACTCAGCAGTATAGTTCGCGACAGGTCGAGGTATGGATGCGGGGGGACGCCCCGCACGCCCACCCGCACAGCGCTAGCGGTCGCCCGCACCCGGATTGCCATCTGGACCAGTCGCGTACTATCGGTCGGCGATAGGTTGAGAATTGAGATGATAATGATTATCATTTTCAGTCTATTCAATATTATAAATCTGCCTCATATTCAACTTAGGCCACATCATCACTTTCCATCGGGCGTGATAGATTCTAGAGGATCCTCGCGCGGCTATAACAATGCACTCACCACCAAGAGCAGTGATAACCTAGTGTTCAGAGTCAAACCACAGTTGGCCTAATAGACTACGAGTATTCTCACTGATAATGATGATGAAGCACCATCCGCCACGCTGCTTTTTTGCAAAAATTCTTTCTATACTTATTAAACAAATAAAATACTTACTCGCCTTCATCTCGTCATAAGAGTTTGGTTTCGTAAGCTCTCGCACGACCCCGTGCGCCATCTGAAGCATACAGCCTTTCGATGAAGTGTACCATTGAGCACGCTGGGTTCCAATGATCAAGTCCTTTATCTGGAAATTATTGTGAAATTTTTTTTAGCAGATGTGGAACATCATACATGTGCATGTGACATATCGCCATTGCGACATTAAGACCTCTTATGTGTAAAAAACACTTTGTGACGAAGCGTTACATGTTATATAATATTTATATTATTATTTTATCTATTTGTTATTACAAATGATATTTTTAGATATAACTAATCTTGGCCCTTGGGGGTACTCTGTTAAATTTTCAACATTCATGTTTCATAATTTTCCTGAAGGAAGACCCATAAGTTCTACGCATACAAATAAATAGTGAAAGGAAAAGAGTTCCATACAAAAATGTTCTGGAGAGCCTCTTGAAAATTAAGGAAATTTTCGTATGGAGACGAATTTTTTTGTTCTGTGGCCATATTTTTTTCACCGGCCCTTTGGGGTGCCCTAGTCAGTTTTCCACGTTCGGCTCTCTCTATAATTTTAATGACCTAGAATTTTTGACTTTTACGCGCACGGAAAGTATGGTGAAAAAGTCCCATACAAAATTATTGTTCAGAAGGAACCGATTTTGAGGAAATTTGGCGCAGACGTATTATGTAGGATACTTCTTTCCACGGAAAAAGAGGTCCTATGTGATTTTGAAGAAAACAAATCTACTTGCAGGCAAAAATGAGTAAAAAAAATAAATGCTTACCGTTTACCGTCTATTCCAGTGGAAATCAGATCTGGAATCTTCTAGCACCTTCCATCCTTTCATGAGGCCTGGAATATTCAGCAAACGGAATAAGTAAACTAGCGGTGATAGCTTAGTTGTTAAAACATAGCTTCCTTCCTATTCAGGGAGTCGGGGGTTCGATCCCGGGCACGCAACGCTGACTTTGCAGAGTTTGGAGAGTAGTTAGAACGATACACCGTTACACAAGTGTCTGATGTTATCGTTTCTTTAAGTCCAGGAGCCACATGTTCGGATGCTTTTTAGACCGTCTGAGATCTCTGACTAAGTAATCCAAACCATTTTGTAAAAAATTAGAGTAGATCTGAAATCGGCGGCGTCAAAATACAATAAGTAAGAAACCGAAACCGTTTTAAAATATGATAAAACAAAAAAAGTTGAATTCTGTATACCAGTGTGGTGTGAATTCGGAGGCCACTGTCCACCTTCGACGGCAAGAGACGAATGAACTGTATGCGGGTTAATTGCGAATTTTGAATGTGCCCACACGGGGAAAATGTATCTGCTTTCGAGAGTAAAGAACTAAAATGTTGGCTTCACTTCACCTATGCCTAATGTAGGCAGATAATATTTTAAGAAGCTCAGCGACTGTTACCTGTAAAAACTCGCATATCCCTTATTCAGTACAAGAGTAGGGAGTTTTCAAAAAAATATTTTTAGAGACCCCCACTTTTTTTCATGTAACATCCGCTAGGTGAATTTTTTTTCGTATAAAATATAGCCTTTGTCACCCGGGCCAATGAATCAATTGACACCTCATTCATCAAAATCGGCCCAGTAGTTTAGGCGCTATAGTGGAACACACACAATCTGTATACAAACATACATACATACATACATATATACATACTGTACAGTGTACACTTGTACAGGTTGCTAATGTACGACGGATGTTGCTGGATAGATAGCGCGCCGTGTTCTCTACCAGGGTAGGAAGAAAATCAAAGAAAATGTACACTAAAATATTCACGAATTTAAGCGACGGGCCTGCCCGCGAAATTCAAATTTAATTTGGTTTTTCGCAATTTGTAAACTAATACGACCACGTAGGCTTATGGTATTTTACTTGCGACAATGGCAGTATCATCCTCACAGGTTTATATAAAAATCTTTACTTGAAAGGGTCCAGTTTAAGAAATTAATTCTAGTATCGACTATTCTCACAAATTAGTATACATATATTAATTAAAATATACAATAAATTTTTACGCTTCGACAGATTTTCTTTACAAAAACTGTCAAACCTCAAATTAATTCCTCAGATAAAGTTATTTGACGATTGAAAAATCGGCCCTCAGAGAAACAAAATAATATCTACTCGCAGCCAAAAACTAGTAGGTAAAAATAAAATGCTTACCATTCATTTATTCTAATGGAAATCTGATCTGGAATCTTGTAGCACCTTCCACCATGAGGCCTGGAATATTCAGCGAATGGAATTAGTAAACAAGCGCTGATAGCTTAGTTGTTATAACGTATTTCTCCTGTTCGTGGGGGGAGGGGGTTCAATGCCGGGCATGTATCTGTTGTCGCAGGTATATTGTCAAAGCCGTGATATTATACGTACAATCTCACTAGTGATATTATAATTAAACGGTAGATTGTCAATTGACTTCATTTCTTACAATATTTGTCGGCCTGGTTTTAGTGTCATTGTAATTTCACAAGGTCATTATATGTAGTGACATTATGAAAAATCTAGGTATATTATTATGAGTGAAGTTGGCAGTGGGAGACGTCAAGCGTTCTGATTGGTCAATTGGAGCGTGTGCGAAATTTTCCGCCTAAAATTATTGTTTAAATGGTGTTTTGTTATTTTTTTTCATTAAATTTCTTTAAAATGTGTGATAGTCAACATTTGGAAGTGATTGAAACTTCACATTCATTAATATACCAAGTGAAAACCAGTGTGAGATTGTGGCACGAGAAGATTTCAACATAGAGCTACGAAAATATTGCAGTGGGCAATCTGATAAAGACCTGGAGAGTGGCATAGGCTACTTTTTATCTAGGAAAATCAAGGAGTTCCTACAGGATTTTTCAATATCTAAATCCACGCGGACAAAGTCTCGGGCATCAGCTAGTTACATTCTATAATAGTAATACAATAAAGTTTGCGATTTTTTTAAACGTGTCTATTTACTTATAACTCTATGATTGCCAAATTGACATCGGAAAGGGACCAATCAGAGGCGGCCTCACAATCTAACGACCAGTAAAATTGTCCAAATATCATTGCCTTACAATATCACTATGTAGGTACACTAAAACCAAGCCGTTCAATTGTAAGAAATGAAGTCGATTGTCGGTCTACCGTTTAATTATAATGTCACTAGTGAGATTGTAATATCACGGCTTTGACAATATACCTGCGACATATCTACCGTTAACTTTTCGAAGTTATGTGCGTTTTAAGAAATTAAATATCACTTGCTTTGACAAAATGAAGGAAAACATCGTGAAGTCTGCCAACTGGCAATGGGCCAGCGTGATGGACTCTAGCCTAATCCCTTCTCATTCTAAAAGGGAACTCGTACTCAGCAGTATAGTTCGCGACAGGTCGAGGTATGGATGCGGGGGGACGCCCCGCACGCCCACCCGCACAGCGCTAGCGGTCGCCCGCACCCGGATTGCCATCTGGACCAGTCGCGTACTATCGGTCGGCGATAGGTTGAGAATTGAGATGATAATGATTATCATTTTCAGTCTATTCAATATCATAAATCTGCCTCATATTCAACTTAGGCCACATCATCACTTTCCATCGGGCGTGATAGATTCTAGAGGATCCTCGCGCGGCTATAACAATGCACTCACCACCAAGAGCAGTGATAACCTAGTGGTTAAAATGTCAGCCTCATATTCAGAGTCAAACCACAGTTGGCCTAATAGACTACGAGTATTCTCACTGATAATGATGATGAAGCACCATCCGCCACGCTGCTTTTTTGCAAAAATTCTTTCTATACTTATTAAACAAATAAAATACTTACTCGCCTTCATCTCGTCATAAGAGTTTGGTTTCGTAAGCTCTCGCACGACCCCGTGCGCCATCTGAAGCATACAGCCTTTCGATGAAGTGTACCATTGAGCACGCTGGGTTCCAATGATCAAGTCCTTTATCTGGAAATTATTGTGAAATTTTTTTTAGCAGATGTGGAACATCATACATGTGCATGTGACATATCGCCATTGCGACATTAAGACCTCTTATGTGTAAAAAACACTTTGTGACGAAGCGTTACATGTTATATAATATTTATATTATTATTTTATCTATTTGTTATTACAAATGATATTTTTAGATATAACTAATCTTGGCCCTTGGGGGTACTCTGTTAAATTTTCAACATTCATGTTTCATAATTTTCCTAAAGGAAGACCCATAAGTTCTACGCATACAAATAAATAGTGAAGGGAAAAGAGTTCCATACAAAAATGTTCTGGAGAGCCTCTTGAAAATTAAGGAAATTTTCGTATGGAGACGAATTTTTTTGTTCTGTGGCCATATTTTTTTCACCGGCCCTTTGGGGTGCCCTAGTCAGTTTTCCACGTTCGGCTCTCTCTATAATTTTAATGACCTAGAATTTTTGACTTTTACGCGCACGGAAAGTATGGTGAAAAAGTCCCATACAAAATTATTGTTCAGAAGGAACCGATTTTGAGGAAATTTGGCGCAGACGTATTATGTAGGATACTTCTTTCCACGGAAAAAGAGGTCCTATGTGATTTTGAAGAAAACAAATCTACTTGCAGGCAAAAATGAGTAAAAAAAATAAATGCTTACCGTTTACCGTCTATTCCAGTGGAAATCAGATCTGGAATCTTCTAGCACCTTCCATCCTTTCATGAGGCCTGGAATATTCAGCAAACGGAATAAGTAAACTAGCGGTGATAGCTTAGTTGTTAAAACATAGCTTCCTTCCTATTCAGGGAGTCGGGGGTTCGATCCCGGGCACGCAACGCTGACTTTGCAGAGTTTGGAGAGTAGTTAGAACGATACACCGTTACACAAGTGTCTGATGTTATCGTTTCTTTAAGTCCAGGAGCCACATGTTCGGATGCTTTTTAGACCGTCTGAGATCTCTGACTAAGTAATCCAAACCATTTTGTAAAAAATTAGAGTAGATCTGAAATCGGCGGCGTCAAAATACAATAAGTAAGAAACCGAAACCGTTTTAAAATATGATAAAACAAAAAAAGTTGAATTCTGTATACCAGTGTGGTGTGAATTCGGAGGCCACTGTCCACCTTCGACGGCAAGAGACGAATGAACTGTATGCGGGTTAATTGCGAATTTTGAATGTGCCCACACGGGGAAAATGTATCTGCTTTCGAGAGTAAAGAACTAAAATGTTGGCTTCACTTCACCTATGCCTAATGTAGGCAGATAATATTTTAAGAAGCTCAGCGACTGTTACCTGTAAAAACTCGCATATCCCTTATTCAGTACAAGAGTAGGGAGTTTTCAAAAAAATATTTTTAGAGACCCCCACTTTTTTTCATGTAACATCCGCTAGGTGAATTTTTTTTCGTATAAAATATAGCCTTTGTCACCCGGGCCAATGAATCAATTGACACCTCATTCATCAAAATCGGCCCAGTAGTTTAGGCGCTATAGTGGAACACACACAATCTGTATACAAACATACATACATACATACATACATACATATATACATACTGTACAGTGTACACTTGTACAGGTTGCTAATGTACGACGGATGTTGCTGGATAGATAGCGCGCCGTGTTCTCTACCAGGGTAGGAAGAAAATCAAAGAAAATGTACACTAAAATATTCACGAATTTAAGCGACGGGCCTGCCCGCGAAATTCAAATTTAATTTGGTTTTTCGCAATTTGTAAACTAATACGACCACGTAGGCTTATGGTATTTTACTTGCGACAATGGCAGTATCATCCTCACAGGTTTATATAAAAATCTTTACTTGAAAGGGTCCAGTTTAAGAAATTAATTCTAGTATCGACTATTCTCACAAATTAGTATACATATATTAATTAAAATATACAATAAATTTTTACGCTTCGACAGATTTTCTTTACAAAAACTGTCAAACCTCAAATTAATTCCTCAGATAAAGTTATTTGACGATTGAAAAATCGGCCCTCAGAGAAACAAAATAATATCTACTCGCAGCCAAAAACTAGTAGGTAAAAATAAAATGCTTACCATTCATTTATTCTAATGGAAATCTGATCTGGAATCTTGTAGCACCTTCCACCATGAGGCCTGGAATATTCAGCGAATGGAATTAGTAAACAAGCGCTGATAGCTTAGTTGTTATAACGTATTTCTCCTGTTCGTGGGGGGAGGGGGTTCAATGCCGGGCATGTATCTGTTGTCGCAGGTATATTGTCAAAGCCGTGATATTATACGTACAATCTCACTAGTGATATTATAATTAAACGGTAGATTGTCAATTGACTTCATTTCTTACAATATTTGTCGGCCTGGTTTTAGTGTCATTGTAATTTCACAAGGTCATTATATGTAGTGACATTATGAAAAATCTAGGTATATTATTATGAGTGAAGTTGGCAGTGGGAGACGTCAAGCGTTCTGATTGGTCAATTGGAGCGTGTGCGAAATTTTCCGCCTAAAATTATTGTTTAAATGGTGTTTTGTTATTTTTTTTCATTAAATTTCTTTAAAATGTGTGATAGTCAACATTTGGAAGTGATTGAAACTTCACATTCATTAATATACCAAGTGAAAACCAGTGTGAGATTGTGGCACGAGAAGATTTCAACATAGAGCTACGAAAATATTGCAGTGGGCAATCTGATAAAGACCTGGAGAGTGGCATAGGCTACTTTTTATCTAGGAAAATCAAGGAGTTCCTACAGGATTTTTCAATATCTAAATCCACGCGGACAAAGTCTCGGGCATCAGCTAGTTACATTCTATAATAGTAATACAATAAAGTTTGCGATTTTTTTAAACGTGTCTATTTACTTATAACTCTATGATTGCCAAATTGACATCGGAAAGGGACCAATCAGAGGCGGCCTCACAATCTAACGACCAGTAAAATTGTCCAAATATCATTGCCTTACAATATCACTATGTAGGTACACTAAAACCAAGCCGTTCAATTGTAAGAAATGAAGTCGATTGTCGGTCTACCGTTTAATTATAATGTCACTAGTGAGATTGTAATATCACGGCTTTGACAATATACCTGCGACATATCTACCGTTAACTTTTCGAAGTTATGTGCGTTTTAAGAAATTAAATATCACTTGCTTTGACAAAATGAAGGAAAACATCGTGAAGTCTGCCAACTGGCAATGGGCCAGCGTGATGGACTCTAGCCTAATCCCTTCTCATTCTAAAAGGGAACTCGTACTCAGCAGTATAGTTCGCGACAGGTCGAGGTATGGATGCGGGGGGACGCCCCGCACGCCCACCCGCACAGCGCTAGCGGTCGCCCGCACCCGGATTGCCATCTGGACCAGTCGCGTACTATCGGTCGGCGATAGGTTGAGAATTGAGATGATAATGATTATCATTTTCAGTCTATTCAATATCATAAATCTGCCTCATATTCAACTTAGGCCACATCATCACTTTCCATCGGGCGTGATAGATTCTAGAGGATCCTCGCGCGGCTATAACAATGCACTCACCACCAAGAGCAGTGATAACCTAGTGTTCAGAGTCAAACCACAGTTGGCCTAATAGACTACGAGTATTCTCACTGATAATGATGATGAAGCACCATCCGCCACGCTGCTTTTTTGCAAAAATTCTTTCTATACTTATTAAACAAATAAAATACTTACTCGCCTTCATCTCGTCATAAGAGTTTGGTTTCGTAAGCTCTCGCACGACCCCGTGCGCCATCTGAAGCATACAGCCTTTCGATGAAGTGTACCATTGAGCACGCTGGGTTCCAATGATCAAGTCCTTTATCTGGAAATTATTGTGAAATTTTTTTTAGCAGATGTGGAACATCATACATGTGCATGTGACATATCGCCATTGCGACATTAAGACCTCTTATGTGTAAAAAACACTTTGTGACGAAGCGTTACATGTTATATAATATTTATATTATTATTTTATCTATTTGTTATTACAAATGATATTTTTAGATATAACTAATCTTGGCCCTTGGGGGTACTCTGTTAAATTTTCAACATTCATGTTTCATAATTTTCCTGAAGGAAGACCCATAAGTTCTACGCATACAAATAAATAGTGAAGGGAAAAGAGTTCCATACAAAAATGTTCTGGAGAGCCTCTTGAAAATTAAGGAAATTTTCGTATGGAGACGAATTTTTTTGTTCTGTGGCCATATTTTTTTCACCGGCCCTTTGGGGTGCCCTAGTCAGTTTTCCACGTTCGGCTCTCTCTATAATTTTAATGACCTAGAATTTTTGACTTTTACGCGCACGGAAAGTATGGTGAAAAAGTCCCATACAAAATTATTGTTCAGAAGGAACCGATTTTGAGGAAATTTGGCGCAGACGTATTATGTAGGATACTTCTTTCCACGGAAAAAGAGGTCCTATGTGATTTTGAAGAAAACAAATCTACTTGCAGGCAAAAATGAGTAAAAAAAATAAATGCTTACCGTTTACCGTCTATTCCAGTGGAAATCAGATCTGGAATCTTCTAGCACCTTCCATCCTTTCATGAGGCCTGGAATATTCAGCAAACGGAATAAGTAAACTAGCGGTGATAGCTTAGTTGTTAAAACATAGCTTCCTTCCTATTCAGGGAGTCGGGGGTTCGATCCCGGGCACGCAACGCTGACTTTGCAGAGTTTGGAGAGTAGTTAGAACGATACACCGTTACACAAGTGTCTGATGTTATCGTTTCTTTAAGTCCAGGAGCCACATGTTCGGATGCTTTTTAGACCGTCTGAGATCTCTGACTAAGTAATCCAAACCATTTTGTAAAAAATTAGAGTAGATCTGAAATCGGCGGCGTCAAAATACAATAAGTAAGAAACCGAAACCGTTTTAAAATATGATAAAACAAAAAAAGTTGAATTCTGTATACCAGTGTGGTGTGAATTCGGAGGCCACTGTCCACCTTCGACGGCAAGAGACGAATGAACTGTATGCGGGTTAATTGCGAATTTTGAATGTGCCCACACGGGGAAAATGTATCTGCTTTCGAGAGTAAAGAACTAAAATGTTGGCTTCACTTCACCTATGCCTAATGTAGGCAGATAATATTTTAAGAAGCTCAGCGACTGTTACCTGTAAAAACTCGCATATCCCTTATTCAGTACAAGAGTAGGGAGTTTTCAAAAAAATATTTTTAGAGACCCCCACTTTTTTTCATGTAACATCCGCTAGGTGAATTTTTTTTCGTATAAAATATAGCCTTTGTCACCCGGGCCAATGAATCAATTGACACCTCATTCATCAAAATCGGCCCAGTAGTTTAGGCGCTATAGTGGAACACACACAATCTGTATACAAACATACATACATACATACATACATACATATATACATACTGTACAGTGTACACTTGTACAGGTTGCTAATGTACGACGGATGTTGCTGGATAGATAGCGCGCCGTGTTCTCTACCAGGGTAGGAAGAAAATCAAAGAAAATGTACACTAAAATATTCACGAATTTAAGCGACGGGCCTGCCCGCGAAATTCAAATTTAATTTGGTTTTTCGCAATTTGTAAACTAATACGACCACGTAGGCTTATGGTATTTTACTTGCGACAATGGCAGTATCATCCTCACAGGTTTATATAAAAATCTTTACTTGAAAGGGTCCAGTTTAAGAAATTAATTCTAGTATCGACTATTCTCACAAATTAGTATACATATATTAATTAAAATATACAATAAATTTTTACGCTTCGACAGATTTTCTTTACAAAAACTGTCAAACCTCAAATTAATTCCTCAGATAAAGTTATTTGACGATTGAAAAATCGGCCCTCAGAGAAACAAAATAATATCTACTCGCAGCCAAAAACTAGTAGGTAAAAATAAAATGCTTACCATTCATTTATTCTAATGGAAATCTGATCTGGAATCTTGTAGCACCTTCCACCATGAGGCCTGGAATATTCAGCGAATGGAATTAGTAAACAAGCGCTGATAGCTTAGTTGTTATAACGTATTTCTCCTGTTCGTGGGGGGAGGGGGTTCAATGCCGGGCATGTATCTGTTGTCGCAGGTATATTGTCAAAGCCGTGATATTATACGTACAATCTCACTAGTGATATTATAATTAAACGGTAGATTGTCAATTGACTTCATTTCTTACAATATTTGTCGGCCTGGTTTTAGTGTCATTGTAATTTCACAAGGTCATTATATGTAGTGACATTATGAAAAATCTAGGTATATTATTATGAGTGAAGTTGGCAGTGGGAGACGTCAAGCGTTCTGATTGGTCAATTGGAGCGTGTGCGAAATTTTCCGCCTAAAATTATTGTTTAAATGGTGTTTTGTTATTTTTTTTCATTAAATTTCTTTAAAATGTGTGATAGTCAACATTTGGAAGTGATTGAAACTTCACATTCATTAATATACCAAGTGAAAACCAGTGTGAGATTGTGGCACGAGAAGATTTCAACATAGAGCTACGAAAATATTGCAGTGGGCAATCTGATAAAGACCTGGAGAGTGGCATAGGCTACTTTTTATCTAGGAAAATCAAGGAGTTCCTACAGGATTTTTCAATATCTAAATCCACGCGGACAAAGTCTCGGGCATCAGCTAGTTACATTCTATAATAGTAATACAATAAAGTTTGCGATTTTTTTAAACGTGTCTATTTACTTATAACTCTATGATTGCCAAATTGACATCGGAAAGGGACCAATCAGAGGCGGCCTCACAATCTAACGACCAGTAAAATTGTCCAAATATCATTGCCTTACAATATCACTATGTAGGTACACTAAAACCAAGCCGTTCAATTGTAAGAAATGAAGTCGATTGTCGGTCTACCGTTTAATTATAATGTCACTAGTGAGATTGTAATATCACGGCTTTGACAATATACCTGCGACATATCTACCGTTAACTTTTCGAAGTTATGTGCGTTTTAAGAAATTAAATATCACTTGCTTTGACAAAATGAAGGAAAACATCGTGAAGTCTGCCAACTGGCAATGGGCCAGCGTGATGGACTCTAGCCTAATCCCTTCTCATTCTAAAAGGGAACTCGTACTCAGCAGTATAGTTCGCGACAGGTCGAGGTATGGATGCGGGGGGACGCCCCGCACGCCCACCCGCACAGCGCTAGCGGTCGCCCGCACCCGGATTGCCATCTGGACCAGTCGCGTACTATCGGTCGGCGATAGGTTGAGAATTGAGATGATAATGATTATCATTTTCAGTCTATTCAATATTATAAATCTGCCTCATATTCAACTTAGGCCACATCATCACTTTCCATCGGGCGTGATAGATTCTAG